>NW_024713151.1:352500-417500 GCF_018991925.1 Homarus americanus | reverse complement strand
TCCTCCAGGTCATGTTAATCCCTTCTGGCTCCTCGCTAGTTCTATCCAAGTCACATTGGCTCCTCTTGACTCCTCGTTTGTTCTTCCTGCTTTTTCCCAGCTCCTCCTGACTGTTCTAGTTCTTCCCGGTTCTTCCTTCCTCCCAGTTAGTTATTTTTGGGTGCTTGGGTCTTATCAGGTCCTTATAGCTTCCTAATACTCCTCATTTATGTCTTCCTCGTCTTAGCTAATCATCCTTGGAAGTGCTTGTTGCCGCCTTATGACTATTGATCGATCATGGTGTGGTAATTGGCTCTCCCCTGAAGCTGTCTTGCTCATTAAAATTCGGCTCCTAGATTTTCCTGTCTCCTCCTTGAACTTGTCTCCTCCTTGAACTTGTCTCCTCCTTGAACTTGTCTCCTCCTTGAACTTGTCTCCTCATTGAACTTGCTGTCTCCTCCTTGAACTTTCTGTCTCCTCCTTGAACTTTCTGTCTCCTCCTTGAACTTTGTCTCCTCCTCAAACTTTGTCTCCTCCTTGAACTTCGTCTCCTCCTTGAACTTTGTCTCCTCCTTGAACTTTGTCTCCTCCTTGACCTTGTTGTGTTTTCCTAGATGATACTGACACTTGCTAGGTCACTGTCGCCCCCTTATTAGGTCCCTATGGCCGCTCTTAGGTCACACTGCCTTTTTGCTAGGTCACTGTTGCCTTTATTAGGCCCCTATGGCCGCTCTTAGGTCACACTGCCTCTTTGCTAGGTCACTGTCTCTTATTAGGTCCCTATGGCTAGGTCCCTACACTGCCTGTCCTTGCTAGGTCACACTGCCTTTTTGCCCCCTTATTAGGTCCCTATGGCCGCTCATTGCCTGTTATTAGGCCCCTATTGCTAGGTCACTGTTGTCAGGTCACTGTCGCCCCCTTATTAGGTCCCTATGGCCGCTCATAGGTCTTTCTGCCTTTTTGCTAGGTCACTGTTGCCTTTATTAGGCCCCTATGGCCGCTCTTAGGTCACACTGCCTCTTTGCTAGGTCAATGAGGCTGGAATTAGAGAGCTATTTTATTGTCTCTCTTGACAGTCTGAGCCACAATGTTGCCTCCTGGGTGGAACATCAAGTTGTTTGCTCGTGGTAAGTTATCCAGGCATGTCGGCGGCCAGCTGCAGGTGTGTTCATATTACACCTGGCCATGTTCCTCCTCCTGTTAAGACCCCACTACCCACCTCCTCACTACCGTAGGGGAGGGGGTGGTGGAGAGAAGATGGTTAGAGCAGGAATTGTTGGAGAATTGTTAAGAAGAGGTGATGGAGAGGAGGAGGAGGAAGGGGAAATAAGAAGTGGGGGAAGAGGAGGAGGAGATGCTGGAGTGTAAAACGGGGGAGGGGAGAGGAACAGATGAGAGAGAGTGGGCATCTAGGAGTGCCGAGAAAGGGGAGAAAAAGAAAAACGAGGAATCAGAGAAACAGTGGAAGAGTAAGAGGATAATGTTGAGAGACAGTAGGAGGTGAGAGAGAAGAGGGAAGAGGAGGTGAGGCTGGGTGAGAAAAAGATGAGATAGGAATTGGTTGATAAATTTGGATGTGATTTACGACGAGTCAGGGAGATTTGTGCTTGACGGTTGCCCTGTCCTAAAGGTCTTAACCTAACCTAACCTAACCTAACCTAACCTAATCCAACCCAACCCAACCCAATGCGCCATAATCTACCCTATCCTAATATAAACTAACCTAAATAAACTAACCTAACTAAACTTAATATACAGTAAAGCACATTTGAAATGGAGTCTTATCAGAATTGGGATTTGTTAGAACCATAAGTTAGGTTAAGTTAGGTTGGAGGTCAGAAGGGAAGTGACCTCTTGTGACCTATTATAACACAGAGGTAAGAGAAAGAAACTGTAAAAAAAATGGGAGAGGATAACGTAGGGTGAGGGATAAGAGGAAGGGAGGAAATAGTGAGAGAAAACATAAGATAATTAAACGATAAAAGTATGATTGAGGGGAGACCGAAAAAAAGATGAGAGAAAGGTGGGAAAGAAGAGAGGGAGAAAAGAAATAGGCTTTGGAAGGAAGGGGAAGAAGTATATGGTGAGGGGAAAGGAAGAAAGGAAGAGAAGGGTAACCAGTAAAAAAAAAGAAGGCAGAATTTAAAAGAAGATGTGAAAGGGGAAATGGTAAGAACATAGTGGATATGAAGGGAAGGTAATGGATAAGGAGAGGAGAGGGAGGGAGGGGAGGAGGAATGGGGGTGTGTATATAGGAATTAATTCTGTTTACGGTGCGTTGATATTAATCATTTCAGTTTATTGTAAATGCATTTGAGGATGGAGTTGAACCACACAGCTTTCCAAAAAATTATATTTCCACATTTGCATATCAAAGGAGGTATCGATTCTGTGTCCCTTTGTCCTCCCAAATGTTAGCGGGTGCGTCACAGTGGCTGGAGTGTATCAGTCTTTGGTGTGTGTACTCTCCACCTTGAACACACGACAATATTGTACTCAGTCATGCAGTGCTCCTCGCCTTGTAGGACGGACCAGGCAGCAGTGGGAGACGAGAAGGTGTGTGTGTGTGTATGTGTGTGTGTGTGTGTGTGTGTGTGTGTGTGTGTGTGTGTGTGTGTGTGTGCTAGATAAAAAGACAGGCACAAGGAATTTCTAAGCACAGAAAGACAACCCACAGACCAGAGGAACATTCCGCTGCCAGTTTCACCAGCGTTAATTACCATCACGAACGAAATTTTTTCTTTATCTATAGAATAATTTAGGACGATCCCCCAGAGAGCTTCCAGTGACTCAACGTTAAGATTTCTATTCATAAAATTTCTTAAAAAAAAGTCCTGGTATAATTTTTGAGAACCTCTTCTTACGGTGAGTGGCTTCCAGGGTGGCCGTAAAGTACAGATATCAACACATAACGGTGAGACCTGTAAAGCAATAATAAGAGTGAAGCTACAGGAAGAGAAGGGAAGTGGTGGGGTAAGAAAGCCTTTGTACCCCCCTACGCCGCTGCCCTGGAGACTGTTATCACTGCTATCCATCGTAACGTTCCTCCTTTGATAATAGTCTATCATGAGAGGTGAGGAAATAAAGTGAAGGGACGGAATAATCTGATACAGGGGGATGAGATGTAACACCATTGTTCCCGGTACACCTGTAGTGGATCTCTCTCTCTTGATGCCCCACTTCCCGCCTCTTGTCTTGACCACGTGATAACACCAGGTAGTGTGTCGCGTCCCCACACCCCTAGCCACCCAACCCTTGATCTTCCCTCTCATCTATCATTAATTTTCTCTCTCATACCTCTGATATCATTTGTCGTTATTATATTCTATGTATCTACCATAATCGGCTTCTTCCTTGTTCTCGGTTTATCAAGTTGTGTTTTATTTATTATTTTTTTATTGGTTAAACATCATGGACACATATAAACAGAAGGCACCTTTTGGATCGTCTTCTAACACTCGAGACATGACTTAACTCTCAATAATGTCAAAATACAACTGCAAAGACGTTCCAGAGTATATGTCTGTCACTCTTGGGATTAATGGTAAATTGAAAATATGTGTAAGTGCATCAATTGTTCTTATATACACAATGATACAATATGTCTTAAATAATTGTTTTCTCATCCCCTTTTCAGTTTTCATGTCGCTGGACCAGGTTGGAGATGTCACAGTCGACTTGTCTATTATCAAATGTCGTGAGCTCCTGTAATCATAGCCTTGGACAGTAAACTTTTCTACTAAACTTTACACGAAATATCATGCCACAGGGGTACCAAAGGTGGGTGTGTATAGAGGTGTGTGGTGTGAATGTGCTAAGATGCTTCTGGTCAGTGAATTTGGATAGGGTATTGGAGGCATCATATGATTTATTATTTTATGGTATGATCTGCGAGACAATGATGACTGATGGTAAGATAATAAATGTCTGAAATGATGAGTAATTTAATGTTTGTTGTTTCTGAAGAGCTATTTAGTGTTTGTTTTAAGAGCTCTGTTAAGTTGGTTATGTTGAGTAACTATTTAGTATTTTGTTGTTTAGTTATTAGTGTGTGTGTTTGTCTATCTGTTTGCGTGCGTGTGTGCGTGCGTGTAGGGACTGTCTCTGTAGGTATAAGAAATGTTTTAGCCCTCGAAAAGTCTATCACCTTTACAGACTTCCCATCGGTGTGAGGTGGGGGCCAAGTGCTCGTTAACTCGTATTTTGTAACATTGATCGTCACAATCTTGAATTATCCGAAACCTAAGTGGGAGAAATTCTTGATATTAGTAATTCTATAATTTTGTTACGAAAATAAACTATAGACGTTATTTTCCTTTAAAGTTTGTTTGTTCCAAGTTTATTGACGTAATTATATATTTTTTTATAGAATTCTAAGTTTTACACAATACTTTAAATCCCAGCTTCACTGTGGTCAGGGATGAGAGTGTTCTCCTCATTCGTTTTTCGTAAAGGTTTCAATGGCTTTTTAAAGGTGGTTGGGTTTAGTCGTCGTGTCAAGGCGTTCTGGGTTTATGGTGCACTAAATTTTACCAGAGTTAGTTTGCCTCGGGTGTCTATGTCGTCTGAACCATTACTAGATAAATCAAACATTCCAACAATCATGTACAGGCTATACGCTAGATAATTCTTTATATTATGCATTCAAAATATCAAGCATCTCATTAGGCTCTCTCAAAACTGTTTTATGAACCTCATCAAACTGTTATTGACTTTTATCCTAATATCAACATTAATTATTTTTTTTCAATATATGAGAATCAAAAGTTATTATATCATTCACGTTTTTAACCTCTTCACGGTCACACCAGCCGCGCCCCGTACGTCTGTTTGTCATGAACGTTGCTGTTTTCTGTGCACACTTTTAGTCCAACACAGTGAGGGTTTAGCTTAATATACCACGAGGCTGTCTGTCATGGTAACCAGGAAGCTATTAACTATTTTTAACATTTTTAACCCCCCATCCCCCCTTGAAGTCCTATGATGGGCGGCTCATGATTTGATAAACAGCGTGTTCGTGCGTGCGTGCGTGTGTTGGTGGTGGACGCTCTTGAAGGAAAACTGGAAAATGAGTAATATACAGTTATTATCTTTGTCTCTTCCCTTTCCCTCTGTATTTTCCTCTCTCTCTCTCTCTCTCTCTCTCTCTCTCTCTCTCTCTCCGTGTTTACCTGCGTGTGTTAATATGTGTCATCATTCACGGCACATTTTCAAAACATAAACAAACTCACGTGCAGTACAGTGAGGAGACGAGGCATCTGTTCGTCAAGACAATTATAAGATGTTTGTTTTACATTAGGCAGCCATTATAATGTGTTTGCCCTGGGCCATATATTCCGAGGTCTTCTGTTGCCCTAAACCTTTCTTACCCTGAGCAGTCTACGGCGCCTTGTTGTGTTATAATCTTAGGGGGTTTACTCCTCTCTACTACCACACACACAACACACACACACACACACACACACACACACACACACATACACACACACACCCACACACACACACCCACACCAACCCTGCCTGCAGAGCTCATCACCAGACTCTTGTTATATTAAAATAATTCTGAGTTACACTTTTGTCTTTGGTGCGTAATGAGTTGAGTGTTGAAGTCTGTCTTCTTTAATGGCTAGAATATAAAAGAAAATACTGCAAACAATTGTTCATTCTAACACGTTTAATAAAAGACGACATACTTAGTACAGCATATTTGCATGTTAATGTGGTGGAAATTAAGTCCTCATGTAACTGGAATCGTAATGACAGTATGAATAATAATGAACCTTATCAAAATGCAGTAGAGTCCGTCTGTGTTTTAAACCAAAGGTACTCCAAAGGATACATGTATATATATTTATAAAATATTCATGAAAACTCCAGGTAAATATTTCCACGTATCACTCACGATGGTAAACTCAGTTCATGTTTACAGTAGCAGTCCCACTGTACACAGCACTCTGCTACCCAAGGTTCAACTCTGTTATGTTGACACTTATACCATCGACGTCATGGACCTGACTGTATTAACATACGAGGAAGGTCTAATGTTGCCAGAAATTATATACAATTTTGTAGAGGTTTCGCCTTAAGGTAATTATACAGCAGTTAATTAGTATGGACCGACCACCTGAGACTAAAGTAACTTATGATACCGTCTTGGAGTACTGTATTGTGACTGTGAGGCCACGCCTGCTGCAGTGTGAGGCCACGCCTGCTGCAGTGTGAGGCCACGCCTGCTGCAGTGTGAGGCCACGCCTGCTCCAGTGTGAGGCTACAGCTGCTGCAGTGTGAGGCCACGCCTGCTGCAGTGTGAGGCCACGCCTGCTCCAGTGTGAGGCTACAGCTGCTGCAGTGTGAGGTTACAGCTGATGCAGTGTGAGCCTATAACTGCTCCAGTGTGAGGCTACAGCTACTGCAGTGTGAGGCAACAGCTGCTCCAGTGTGAAGCTACAGCTGCTCTAGTGTGAGGCTACAGCTGCTGCAGTGTGAGGCAACAGCTGATGCAGCGTCAAACGTCTCATTATGAAGTTGGGGAACTTTTACAATATGTCTCTTTAGTTGTTTAATTTACCAATCACAACGAGGTCTGAAAAAATAATGTCATTCACGTCTTCCTTCATTTATTGATTTCAATCTATATGCAACATTTATTTATTCAACTAATTAAAAAATAATAAAAAGGATCTGCTTTTGATAAAAAAAAATATTCTTAAAATCTTTCCATGTCATACTGGACATTGATGAGACAACAGTAGTTTATTTTATTGTTTTTTACAATCTATTACGTACAACAAGATTTTACTAATTTTCACGTGATATAACCAGTACTTCACCTCATCAGGTCGATCACCGTATAAATTAATAAGTTAAAGTCACACATTATATCAGGGCAGATTTAGTGACGCTCATCGGCATTCACTTTTTATACACTAGTACCATTCATGAAGAGCATCACAGACAGAGACGATAGTCAGAACTATTTGGGGATTCACAGGAGGAGGAGGAAGGGGAGAGTGGGAGAAGAGGTGGGGAGAAAATAGAGATTCTCTTCAGAGAGATTTGAGTCGGAGGGGAGATGAGAAAGGTAGAGGAGTGATATGTAAGGTGGTTGAGAGAGAGAGAGAGAGAGAGAGAGAGAGAGAGAGAGAGAGAAGCAGGGCATCAGGAAAGAGAGAGAAAGAGAGAGGAACGGGATGCTGTTGATCGAGGTAATCCTACACTTGTGTTACCCGTCTGGTGAATCAATAAGGCATGTGGGAGACTGGTTGTAGTGTCACACCACATCCCACACACACCTCCTCCTCCTTCACGCTAGACGTGTATATTATGTCCACCACGCCCTTCCTCTTCCTCCTCATCCCTCTCTTTCCTTCCACTTTACTTATTTTTATTTTTCTCGTTGTGTTGATTCTGCTTTAGATCTTCCTATTCCTCTTCTCCCTTTTCCTTTATTCGACTTAATATTTACTTTCATGCATTGACTTGTTATTCTTCTCTCCTATTTTATTTATCGTTCGTCTTTTTTCTCTTGTTGATGATCATTCTCACGTTGTTACTTCTGCTTTAGTTTTACCCTTTTTTTATTCTTTTACTGCTAATGATCCCAACACCTGTCGTAGCTCCTCAATAACATCTACTTTGTCTGTTCCTTAGGCTATGCACGTCCACAATTTTCAAGATGGAGAGATGAAATTTGGTGTACTTATGTAAATGGCCCTCGAACCGCAAAATTGAAGGGGAGGGGCAGGGGGTACATATATTTTTACCTTTTAGATGGGGCTCAAAAATTTGTTGGCTGTTTGTTCGCTCTGACGACATTCTGGTATGTTCAAAAGGCCAGAGTTTCAGGCTGTATTACATATATAGGTTAGGGTAAAAAGTAATCCTCCCTATACAAATACTACTGATAATATAGCTATTTTAGTACTACTACTACTACTGCTCCTCTTTAGACTATAAATACTACTTTTTCTACTACTAATACCACTTATAGTCAATTGTTATTATTTTGGTAAGGCCTGTACACTTATTACTAATGGTGTCTGTGGCAGCGGCAAATGTCAAAGTATGACCTTCATCTATTTCAAGAAAAATTCTCAGACTCAAATGAAATGTAGCAACACACACGCACACACACACACACACACACACACACACACAGTGCTAATACCACGCTGTCGCTTAATAAAGCCTACAAACAGAGTCTCGAACAATTTACCAGAAAATGAGACGAAAGTAAGATCCATTTATTAGGTGCGAGAGATGCGCCAATGTGACCAATTTGTCAGTTCATTCATTATCAGGTGAGCGAACCTACGTGGCAGTATTGTAAGAGACTGTCGGTATAACACGACACGAAAGGTTTAAAGGTGGTGTTATTGGTGTTATAAATGTCGCAATGGGGAGTTCGAATCCAAGTCTTTAATAGAGATTTAAAGTTTCGCTGGATTAGAGTTCGAACTCAAAGGGTTTAGTTGATTTTCGGTGAAAATTTTTTGGGGGGTTGGGTTGAGGTTGTCGACGTTGTTGTGGATATAAAGGTTCGAAATAAAGTCTTGAAAGAGAGATTTGTAGTGTTTATAAAGGGGATGTTTCTTAGTTTTTTTGGCCTTGGGTACGAAACCATGAGATCTCTCTAAAAATTACTGGAATTAGTAGTTTAGCTTAAAATTAATGGTTCTTGTTGGGAAGCGACACCAAACGTTTTATCTAGAAGTTTGTTTACGTCCGTTTTATAGTTCGAAATCATAGCTCTGAACTGGTTGTCCGCCTCTGCTGGTGTCGAGGGTGTGGCTAGATGAAACCTTAACTTTCACGAGAATTAATTGGTGTTTTTGTAGTGTGTGTGAGGAATGTAATTAAACTTTTATTTATAAGTCATTGGTTGTTGATTCTTGGTGATGTTTTAGTTTCTGTGTAGACGAAACAATTTTTAAACAAGAGTCTCTAGTGTTCAGGTAGGAATCAAAAGTGTGGGGAGAATTAATCTGTATTGTGGGCATTGTGAGGTAGAGGACTATTTGTTGTGACAGACGATGATTAGTGCTGTTTGAAACCTAAGGAATCAAGGTTTTAAGGCTAACAAAACCATTTTTTTTAACCCGACGTTGCTAATTAATCCCCACACAACAGATACACTACAAAACAGGAAATATAAAAGACACATCACTGTACAACGTCCTGCTGCATAACCCGGAATAAAAATGTTCCCTGACCCCATGTAACTTGGGACACAACTCACAAACAACTTGGTGGTAAGTTTTAGCCTAGAGTATTGATCAGGAGTTCTACTAGTAAAGGCAGCAACATTTACCTGTGACTACCTCGCTATTTTCTCTGATCTACTGAGGGTGATAACAGGTCCGTTACCTATCCTTCATAAAATTTGCATGCTGGAGTTCACCTGGTCTGGCTGATGTGGTTCGTTGCACGGAGAAAATCCCACAGAATAAAATGGTAAAGGACACCAAATAAAATCTAAAATCCCACTTAAGAAAATCTCACTAGGCAATTTCCTGCTCGACAAAATCCCATTACTGTAATATTAAGGTGAACAAAATTCCACCAGCTTAATATTCTTCACGTTTTGGTACCATGATAGGTAAGCTTAGGTATAAGTTGATATATATTGAGTTGTATTAATATAGTTTAAATTGATTTAGGTTAAGTTATGTTAGTATGGATTAGGTTAGGTAAAGAGAGGTCAGTGTGGGTTGGGTTAGGTTAGGTAAGGAGGGAATTTATCCTTCTTCCATGTGCTACAGATATTGATCACTGATTTACGTATTAAGTAGATAAATTGGTGGTGAGGTGGGTGGTATATGTAGGAGGAAATACCACACACATATATATATAGACGTGGTTAGTTATCCTTGTTTTAAGTGTAACTTTCGTATGTGTAGACTCAGGTAAAATGTATAGTCTCTGATCATTAGTGACTGTCAATTATGAGTGCCCAGTGGAGAGGAGATGTTGACGTTCAGTGTAAGATTGTTTTGATTCTGATTGATGATGATAATGCACAATATTACCAGGACTGCAGTTAGGTTGTTATCTGTTGGAAAATCATCCTCTAAAACTACCGTATATCCACTTACTTATGGTCGTTAATTGCCTGTACTAGAGCTGTTTGTTAATCCTCGGTAAAGAAAAATAAAACACCTGTCGACCATTGTACTGGATTGTGTTTGAGTAGCTTTATCGTCAAGTGTTTCGTGCTGTAAAGAACTTGAAGGTATTCTTAGTTTGCCTGAAGCATAAATAATCTTGTAAGAAACGATAAGAGGGGTCAAGGTTACGTGCCAACCATCCACCTGACATTGCTCATATACGCTGGTTAAATAACTCAGGATTTATATATACACCGTCAGATGTCGAGTCAAATATTTTGTTTCGAACTCTTAACAGGTTTGATGTTTCAAGGCTTCCTTCTCTTTCATTCTCCTGACATATCGATTCCCAGGTACGGGTTTTCAAATGTTCACGTATGCATACCCCTCATAGCTGATGATGTAAGAGTCTGTTATGGTTGATTTTAGCTTAGACACAAAAGAATCATATTGAGATTCTACCTGAACAAGATACGTCCACTTCAGCATCACTAAAGCGACAAAATTATGGTAGAAAATCTTTCCACATATTATCTACCTTCATTTTCTGGGGCTAAGTGATCACATCTAGCTAAAGTAGAGTCTCGGTATGATTTGACAGTGATTATTTGACATATTATTGCGTTTTAGCGCAATTCAACCTTACAGATACTCTCATATGGCATCACTTAGCTATAATTATTAATTTATACGTACCTTTGGAAATCTTTACCTGAGTAAATAAAATATTAATTCTGCCTGCCACAGCCACTAGATTGAGACACTCACTGTATATTTTTTCTCTCAGCGTACCTTTGGAAATCTTTACCTGAGTAAATAAAATATTAATTCTGCCTGCCACAGCCACTAGATTGAGACACTCACTGTATATTTTTTCTCTCAGCTGATGCATTAAATATATTACAGAATAGACTAACCTTTAAATCGTGTTTGTGTTATTCATCGCTTCTTACACTGCCTGTTAACTTGTGTCAGAGGCTCCCCTGAGACGCAGACTCTGTGTATATGTTCACTAGTGACGGGTTACAGCCCACACATGAGACTCGGCCCCTAGAGATTGCTATGTTGAATTTTGCTTAATTTATCTTTTATTCGGGATCAACAGTACAGGTACAGTATATTGATTTATCTTTATTTCCCGCATAACATAAAAGTGGTACGGGAACTTGGCCTACAGTATAATTATGTGAAATAAAGTCGATCTGAAAATTACAAGAAGTGCAGATTTGCCAAAGCGTCAAACCGACACATTTCCCTGCAACATAATAATGGTGGTGATATTCCAGTGAAACATTAATAACTTGGTACAGTTATCCAAAAATTTATCTTAACAGATTAAAAAAAATAATGATATCATATTGCGACTTTTGGAAACTTCATTAGGCGAGTGAGTCCTCAACATAGAAAATGGTATGAGAATTACGTATGTTTTCTATGAAGAAGAAGAAGAAGAATTACTTTTAACAGTATATAAGTAAAAGTTGCTGTAATGAGAGCAGGACAAACGTTTTGCTACTTCCTATAACTGTGGGTGAACTAGTAAAGAGTTAAAAGAAAGATTCGGTAACTTTATTTAATATATTTCACTTTAGATTACTGTAGGTTAATATAGTTTGGTTTAGTTGGCTTGGTGAGGTAAGACGAGGATAATTTAGGTCAGGTCAGCTCAAGTCAGGCTAGGTTAGATCAGGTCCCGTTTGGTTAGATCAGGTTAGGCCAGTTCAAGTTAGTTTAGGTTAAATTAGGTCAATATTTTTTTTAATTTAATACATAATTTATGAGTTTCACAAATCACTACTTTAAATTATATTAGTTAATCACGTAACTTTATCTCATATCAGACAGATCTAAAAGAGATTCTTATAAGAAACCAGAAAAATGTTTGTTTTAATTCCTAACTGTTGTTACGAAAACACATTTCCGGGATCTTAGTTGATGAAGTGTTGTAACGCATGCAGTAATAACACCAACATTATACATGTGATACTGAATATTTAGGTCCATCCCATATTTCCGCCTCGCTTGTTTGTCAGGCATGTCCATAAATTTAACATGAGCATCACATATAGCTATTTTGATGGCCAGTTAACGCGGATTATATTTTGTTAATAGATGTTGATGAAGTTAGAGTCTCGCCACTTGGCCACTGTGATTCAAACTATTTATCCACTCGTTCAATGGGCAGGGGTTCAGGTGTAAACATTGATCATACATATGGCAACATGACTCCTCTCAGGACCTCCACGCATTGGTAACTAACTGTTGTGGGTGTACCATTTTAATTCATCATAAAGGCAGACAAAACTAACTACTTTATTGACCATCCTCCTCATCGAGGTATTAAACAGCTCTTCGAGTCTATTGTGTTCTCAAATTTATTATGTAACACAAAAGAGCATCACAGTACATCACTTGTCGTTGTAGTGACTAGATAATGGTGGGTTGAACTCTGCTGGAGAGAAAGAAAAAAAAAACCCACCCTGTCACTGTCTTGTTAGAGTATTCTTGACGCATAGATGTCGCCAAGGGTTTTAAAGGTCTACTTGTTTAAACGTCCTTTCTCTCAACGTACGTGTGTGTGTGTGTGTGTGTGTGTGTGTGTGTGTGTGTGTGTGTGTGTGTGTGTGTGTGTGTGTGTGTGTGTGTGTGTGTGTGTGTGTGTGTGTGTGTGTGTGTGTGTGTGTGTGTGTGTGTGTGTGTGTGTGTGTGTGTGTGTGTGTGTGTGTGTGTGTGTGTGTGTGTGTGTGTGTGTGTGTGTGTGTGTGTGTGTGTGTGTGTGTGTGTGTGTGTGTGTGTGTGTGTGTGTGTGTGTGTGTGTGTGTGTGTGTGTGTGTGTGTGTGTGTGTGTGTGTGTGTGTGTGTGTGTGTGTGTGTGTGTGTGTGTGTGTGTGTGTGTGTGTGTGTGTGTGTGTGTGTGTGTGTGTGTGTGTGTGTGTGTGTGTGTGTGTTATTGAGTGATAGTAAGAGAGAGGGAGAAACAGAGAACCAACTCACCACAAGGGTCCTGATCAGAGGATATTCCTGCAGGTCTTGATATCACAGGATGGCATAGATCAGAGTAATCCTACACTCCTGCACGATATTTTCGAATATGTCTCTTTGCCAAATGGCCTTGTTGATCTGGATGATGAGGGTGACTTAACGTGTGCAGTGAAGGAAGTTAGGGTCGGGTTGGCAGGGGGGGGGGAGGGGGGTAGAGTAATGGAACAGCTGAGTGTGAATGAAAAAAACAATTGAATAATATAGAATATGTGATAAAGCTAACAAGTCCGTTTGTAAATGTCCTTCAATAATTGTAAGTTAAACAAAATATCTTGGGATTATATTTTTTTCTTAGTTACAATTTACAAAATGCTGTACCTTCCTGTTGTATCTTCTATATTACAGCAAACTTTCTTCATATGATTAATACATTACAGTGACTTACTAATACTGGCTCTTGATAACACATACCGATAATAATAACTTTGAAGTTTGACATTGTTATTTCTCAACATAATTACCTCTACGATTCAAACATTTGTAACAAAGTTTAATCTTGACTTCAGCTTCCGAAGACAAACGACATCCTTGAAAGATGTTACCTTAGAATTAGGGCATAAGGCAATGTGACGGAGCCAGATCTAGACTGTATTGGTTGACGATACAAGACCCGTGAACCCAAGGTGGTGAACCCAAGACCCGTGAACCCAAGGTGGTGAACCCAAGACCCGTGAACCCAAGGTGGTGAACCCAAGACCCGTGAACCCAAGGTGGTGAACCCAAGACCCGTGAACCCAAGGTGGTAAGGTTCGGTCGTCAGTAAACTTGTGGTTCATCATCCAGTACCATTGTCTGCGTCAGCCACAGTCTTAGCTAAATGCTGAAACGTTCGGGTTCAGTACTTGGTCACAGGTACTGGTGGGGTATGATGTGTTTTAGGTCATGATAGAGTACATGTTTCGGGTCATGATAGAGTACATGTTTCGGGTCATGATAGAGTACATGTTTCGTTGTTCATAATTGTATCCCCTATCTCCTCACTCCTTCTCCCCTTCCTCTCTTCTCCTTTCCCTCCTCTCTTCTACACCCCTCTTCCTTCTCACCCCTTCCTCTCCTCCCTCCTCCTTCCCCTTCCCCCAAAATAGGACTCCGGAATAAGCTGCTGGCAATTAGTGTGAGATTCTGAACTTGTGACCAAATTTGTAGGGATGAGATAAAAAAAAATCACAATTTCTCTCTGGGAATTTGTTTTTAGTTATACCCTAAACTCCTCTTCTCCCCGCTCCAATCCCCTCCTCTCCCCGCTCCAACCCCCTCCTCTCCCAGCACTCACTCCCTCTCTCCCCACCCCACTCCCCTGCTCTCCCCTCCCACCCTACTCCTGTGCTGGCCTCACCCCCTCTCCTCTCCCCACCCTACCTTCCTCCTCTCCCCACCCTACCTTCCTCCTCTCCCCTCTCTCACGCCACACCGCCCGTCTCCCCGCATGAACTCTATATCTCGCTACTGGTCTATCCTCAGTGTGAACGCGAGAACTCAAAAAAAAAAAAAAAACTTCCAGGTCTTTGCCGTGATCACTGTCCTGATGGGGTCATGATCTTGCTAAACCTGGGGATTTG
The DNA here is from genome assembly GCF_018991925.1 of Homarus americanus. Taxonomy (NCBI): domain Eukaryota; kingdom Metazoa; phylum Arthropoda; class Malacostraca; order Decapoda; family Nephropidae; genus Homarus; species Homarus americanus. Next base: position 402,814 of record NW_024713151.1, on the reverse strand, counting down.
GTGGACATTTTCCTATTATAAAATTGCCGTAAGTAGCATCAGTACCTGGGTTACGACCTTAGATAAACGAATACAGGTGACTTAAGATTATATCATGACCTAGAAAAGAGGTATAAGAAAATATATTAATATTTTTTAGAACACTTTCCTCAATATTTAATTTTTTCGCTTTTTTTTTACGAATTAAGTGATTATTATTATTCCTCGTTTAGGGACATTAGTGACTGGCCCGGGCAGCTACACAGAAATGGATTCCGTCCTTTCCAAGTTGCGTCTAAAATATTCCCCATAGTTAATACTACCACTCTAAACATTAATACTTTAGCGTGGGGTAGAGGTGAATGTCTTCTTGGCCGTCTCTTTATGTAGGACTGGATTAACCAATTTATTATTCATCTCCTCTCGTCTTGTTTTAGATGGAACTGAACATTAATTTAGGAACATAAATCATCACAGAAGGAAAATCGTCAAGAAAATTTCATCTACCAGGAGAATAATTTATCTTCCTGGTGAATATTTTTTCTATCTGGTGAGTAAATTATCTACCTGGTGAATAAATTATCTACCTGGCGAATAAATTATCTACCTGATGAGTAAATTATCTACCTGGTGAGTAACATGTCTACCTGGTTAATAAGTATATGTTTGATAGGTATACTACTTAGGTGAGACACAGTGTTCATAAGCAGGTGTTAATGTCGATAAATAGAATCAATTAATGGTAAATAAGAAGTGGGCGGAGGTACACTGTGTTGCGGGCGGAGGTACACTGTGTTGCGGGCGGAGGTACACTGTGTTGCGGGTGGAGGTACACTGTGTTGCGGGTGGAGGTACACTGTGTTGCGGGTGGAGGTACACTGTGTTGCGGGCGGAGGTACACTGTGTTGCGGGCGGAGGTGTTGCACAGTGGAGTTACACTGTGTTGCGGGCGGAGGTACACTGTGTTGCGGGTGGAGGTACACTGTGTTGCGGGTGGAGGCACTGTGTTGCGGGTGGAGGTACACTGTTGCGGGCGGAGGTACACTGTGTTGCGGGTGGAGGTACACACTGTGTTGCGGGCGGAGGTACACCGTGTTGCGGGCGGAGGTACACTGTGTTGCGGGCGGAGGTACACTGTGTTGCGGGCGGAGGTACACTGTGTTGCGGAGGTACACTGTGTTGCGGGCGGGTACACTGGTAGTACACTGTGTTGCGGGCGGAGGTACACTGTGTTGCTGGCGGAGGTACACTGTGTTCTGTCGTATTTCATCTTTGTTAATTTTTCTTTGTATTGGCATGATAAATTATAACCATAGGGAATATATCAATAACAGTAATTAAAATATAATTAGAAATAAACTCAAAGGCAATAACAGTAATAAAATGAATAAGTGAATAAAAAGTAAACAGAAAATGAAGAAAAATATAATATTCAGGAAAAATAACAAATATACGGGAAAAATCATGTGTTTCGGTGATTGGCATAATATCACAGAACAGAAATTGGGTTTATGTCTCTGTCTGTTTCATTTTTACCCAACAACTAAATTTACCTGTGTAAATTTAGGTAGAAATCTGAAATATGGACAACTATTCCAACAATGTTTTTTCTCCAGTCCTCAAGAGGTATAAAAATCTTATGGACGGTGCTTAAAAACTCTGCCACTTGAAATATCTAAATCATAAACAACAAGACGTCGTGATCTAAGGTATAAACAACATCCTACCCTCATTAAAGGTTCCATGTAGTAACAGCAAGACACAGGCAGTGTAGTAGGTGGTGCAGCATCAGCAGTTGACACAGCAGCAACAGCAATAACACACATACATCCCAGTAACGAGGTGGCAGAAGAATAGTGAACAGCGTACCCACTGCCACTTCACACCTCCACCAGTACCACCACTTTCTCACCAACAACGCCGCCCCAAAAATTACTGAAGATTGTCGCCAACAATTGCTCGATAAATTTTCTCTCCCTCATGGTTTTCACACCAGACTGCCCTCTCTGTATTCCTCCTCCTCTTCCTCCTTCCTCTCCTTCTCTTTCTTCCTTTCATCTGCCTCTTCCTCATCCTTCTTTTCCTTCTCTTCCTTCCTCTCATCCGCCTCCTCCTCCTACTCTTCCCTTCACTCCTCCTTCCCCTCCTCCTCCTCCTCGTCCTTCTTTTCCACCTAATCCTCCTTCTCCTCGTCCTCCTTCTCCTCCTCCTTACCAAAGAATCCTGAACTTCTCGGTAACGAGCTGTAATCCATCTTTCCTCCGCCTAGGTCGCTGTGTGATCGTCGGTAATTCTTGGAGAAAAAACATAGTATTGGTAAGATGATAATAAAGAATTTATTTCGTAAAGTAGTTTTGGGGGGAATGTGGGACAATTGTCTCTCGTGTCTCTCCGTCTGTATGTTTGTAGGTGTTGTTGTGTTTCATGTTTTGGATGATGGAGGTAGGCAGGGAGGGGGGGAGAAGGGAGTGAGGGACGAGTGAGGGATTACTGTATGAGTACCATGAAAAAGTGCCTTATTATGTGGTCTGTCATGGTGTTGTGAGTGACAGTACCTCATTATCTGGTCTGTCATGGTGTTGTGAGTGACAGAGTGCCTCATTATCTGGCCTGTTATGGAGGTTGTAAGAGTGTCTGGTAAAGTAGCTTTGTAGGTTGTGTGTTACAGAATACCTCGCTGCTTGTCTGGTTTTGGAGGTTGAGAGTGACGGGGTGCCTCAGGGGGTACGTTCAGCTGCCTCCCGTGTGAGAAACTGTGTCAAGACTCTGCTGGTATTAGCCAATGACACGTTCTTAAGATCGTGTAGCAGGAAACACTCTAGCATGAAGGGATATTTTACGTTCTTTTCAAAAGCGCGCTAGAATGTAGGGATATTTAGATCACTATTGAAGAAGAGTGCCAGTGTAAGCAGTCAGTAACGCCTGGCGTTTATCTTCGCCTCCACCCTGTAATGATACACTTCTGGAACTTACTTTAGAAGAATGACGTTCGTTCGCATTCCACCAGCAAGAGCAGTCTTTCATGACACGAGCATCATTCAACACAAGACTGCCTGCACGCTGACATGCAACACGCAGGGGAAGTTACAGGCAGTGTGAGTGCTGAAGCGTGCTGCTGCACAGTGGCGGCCACGAACTGGAAAGTCATGAAAAGGTATAGGGAAAAGTTAGGGGAAAATCTGTCTGGGGAAGTTATGGAATTTTTCAGTTTTCTCAGAAATATTTAGAAATTGCCAGAGAGTCTACATCATGGTTTTCTATGGCTTTACAGGATATATATTTATTGATATTTTTGCAGTGCTGCTGTAGGTATGGGGATTGGAAATTTCTTAAAGAGTCGATCATGCTATGAGGATTTTTTGTCGTTCTTTCTACTCATATTATGAACATCTTTTGTTGTTAATATCATGAGGATTATTATGCAAGACTTTGCCCCTTGTGAAATAAGGTAATGCTGACAGACTCGTAAATCCTCGCTCGGCTGTACGAGTGGGCGTATGGACAAAGAACCATTGTTCCATAATTCGTGTAAGCTCTAGCTGATAAATTGCTATGTTTATCTTTTACCTTTAATGGATATATTTTTTTTTATGCGGCCACTATTGAACCATTAAGAACCATAAATAACTGGGCTTCATAACAGCCAGAAAAGAAGAAGCAGAGTTGTGGGCATTGGACGGTGAAATATCTATCCTGATCACCAGAATATAAAGGTTTGTCCTTGAAGTGAAAAAGTGGCAGATTCCATTACACTTATGAGTTATAGACGTGTTATGTTCTAATAAAAATTATGGCGCGAAACTGTCTCGCCTTTAAAACTGAAACCGGAAATTTTATATTTTGACTCAAACGCTGCCAAGAGGGATCAGTGAAACTTCTGTACTGTACCTAGGCTACCAGGTATGGATATATATAATTCATAAGGTCTGTCATGAAAATTTCTTGGAAACTTATGCATTACTTATATAAGTTTCTTGTCAGATTTTGCGGGAACACCATGAACACGGGAGAAAGTGGGTGAATGGTACCTTGTTCACATGAGAAAGTCCGTCACTGGGACGTCTTAAACTTACTTGTACACTGGAGAAAGAGACAAGTTAACAAGATCATACAAGCACGAAGTAAACGAGGTGGTATCGGCCACCAATACCCCGTAACCTCTCACTCTTCACGATTTGTTACACTATAAAACTATTTCGACACATCGAGCCTAGCCGCCTGCCTCCAAGACAAACGCTGTACTAAATTTTCAACCAAGGAGTCAAAACAAAGCCATTTAGGGAACCTGATAGAGAGGTGTAAGAAACGCAGAGAAGGACGGCCTAGCAGGGCACAGTGTCAAGGGTGTCGGCGTGAGGGATGAGTCATGTGGGAGGACCAGAATTGTGAGTCTCTTACCACTACCACCATTGACAATATTAACTCCATTGGCACTACTACCACTATTGGCACCAATACCACTGATATCATCGTTCTTCCATCCACCCACCAGCGCCACACCTGGATGACCCACCCACCACACCGCTGGTGGGTGGGTGGGTGGGGGTGACCAGGATCGGGACCAGCCTGTTCTCCTTTAAGGCAGGCAAGTATGCCGGCCCCTCGACCTTAGGCGATGGACCTCTCTCATGTGTGGATGTTAGGGATATTACACACACACACACACACACACACACACACACACACATATGTGGGAACGTAGAAATAACCTCCTGGTGTCCTAGAAATAATATTTTTCCAGCTGTTTGTGGACAACTTTCGCTCAATACTCGTTTGTGCACTCTACAAACACCAGAGACAAGGGAGGCAACCACTCTAACACCCTGGACAACATACTGATGCTACATGGCTGTGCTGGGAGACTGGAACCAATATCTATTTCAAGCTGTTTTCGATGACTTCCTCTCTATTCAAGATCAAAACAATCATATAGACCTTCCAACCCGTCTATTAGAATCATCATTGGGTCCTGTCGTATCTGGCCTACCTGGTCTGCTCTAGTCCCGCCATCCCCTCAGTTTCGTTGGTGCCTCAGCAGGGAAAAAAGACAAGACTAAAAGGGGATGACGGAAGCCCTAAAAGACATTAAATGGCCATCTATCTTATACTGCAGCATCTTCAAGAAGTTTATGTTCCTCATCGGCAACACTTGGTAGAACCACAGGACCAGTCGTGGTTTGGCTGCTACTAAACAATCTGCTGCTGGAAGAGATGAAGGAGAAACCCACTACAACAAACAAAGCAACACACCGTGGGCCTTGTTCCACCTTAACAATACAGTAACGAGCAAAAAGCAGACGGTAAGCTGATCTAAGGCATAAACTGAGAGAGAGAGCATTGGTTCCATACGCAGGCGCATTAGTAGATTATCCTTCATTCACGTGATTTAGTCAGTTCATTCCTCACTACCTAAAGTTTCCCTCAATGGTTATGGTACAAATCCACCCAACACTACCTACCGCTGGCATTATAGTAGTGAGTAATTAGTCGGTCATTTCTGGAGGCGATAGTGGGCTCACCTTATCATCATCCCTCCAAAGGTAAGATAAATTAACAAGCAAATATAGAGTTTCAGAAAGTCATGAATCAAGAGCCGCTGAGATAAGGCGGCATAATGGGACCAAAGCGAACCACTAGTAGATACGACGACTCTTTAGTGAACTGGCAGTGGAAGAGGAGAAGGAGGACGTCACCTAGGAGAGATAAGATACGGTATATAAACACGGGTTGGTCGGTAGTGCTTCACCATGTACTGGACGCTGTGATAACTAGCTGATGGGCCTTTACCTGTGTGTGTGTGTGTGACATATAGCTACGTATATAATTGTGTTTATGTTTTAGTTCGGGTATCTTTGTATTTCATGTTGGTTGGTGTTTAAAGCGGACTTGTGTATAGCAGGTTATTTTGAGGAGTTATATCTATTTTAACTGTTTATAATTAAGAGTGTAGTGTAGGGACCGAACTGTTTTGTGTGAAGTGTTGGGTCGTTACCGTGTGCCGGGGAGCGCGAGTTGCCAGGTGTTGTGGTGAGCTGCACAACACACGCTGGGTAAACCTCTCCAAGGACACACACACACACACACACACATGAGATCAAATAACAGGCGAGAGAAACGTAATATCAGAGTTGTAGAATGTAGCACTGGCTGCAGCTGTTGGATTTACCGGGCTCTAAAATATCCACAGTCTTTCACAGTCTTGGTGTTATGTATTCTTAGCACTCCAAGTTCTCTCTGCCTGTCATGCTCACTGTCAAACGCTTCCACGGTGGCGTTCTAAGAGAGAGAGAGAGAGAGAGAGAGAGAGAGAGAGAGAGAGAGAGAAAGAGAGAGAGAGCACAGAACGTCAATCATTAATCTTTTATGAAATTACCTAAGTTTTCCTTCTCCTACTCCGCTAGAGCTGTCACCAGGTACTGTGGGAAGCTCAGGGGACATTTTTTTGTCACGTTAGTTTTTTTGTTTTTCAGGCGATACCTCAGAGACTTTTATGGGACAATAGCAACCAATTACTTTGAAAGAAACGTTTATTTATATATATATTTTTTATTATTATCTTACACCCCAGCCCCCCGGTGTAGAGTGTTCAACAATTGCCCCATCATACATTAACTTCAATAACTAACAAAAAATAGACAATAATTATCCGAGCCGCTGGTAATTAGGTCCAAGTAGGTACTTTAGGTGTCAGGTGTCTACCTTCAACCTTGAAATTTAAAAATAAAATTCGACAGACAGACTACCGTTTTCCGATTGATTGATTTATATTTTTTCCTTTTTTTTCAGAGTCGTCTTATTATTTTAGAACGCCGGGCATACAGTAGGTTCTTGCACTAACGCAACTTTTGACCAGATATTATCGACCCCTTCTGTCTACTGTGGGTATTTTGCCCCTCCTCCTCCTCTTCCTCCTGTGGTTCTCTGGAAACTACTGCCTAGACTATTAACAATCATCGTCTAATCAAATTTTCCTTCTATAGTGTTGATCAAGAAACGATAAAGTACTGATATGACAAAGAAGAAAACATTTGTTGTGTTCGGTGTAATGTACTAGTGAATACCATGAGGGTAACTGGTATAAAGTCGTCGCCAAATCCGGGTTAATCTGGGTTGTGGAATTATAATCATTCACGAGTTGTGTAAGTCGGGTACACTATTGTAGGAGGGGTACACTATTGTAGGTCGGGTACACTATTGTAGGTCGGGTACACTATTGTAGGAGGGGTACACTATTGTAGGTCGGGTACACAGGACGGGTACGCTATTGTAGGTCGGGTACACCATTGTAGGTCGGGTACACTATTGTAGGTCGGGTACACTATTGTAGGTCGGGTACACTATTGTAAGTCGGGTACACTATTGTAGGTCGGGTACACTATTGTAGGTCGGGTACACTATTGTTACTCATCCTCATCTCGGGCTGTTTGGTGTTTTAATCCTGTTTTAAGTAGACAAAATCAAGGATGTAAGCAGTTTTGAGATATATAAACCTGTTTAATCCAGGTTTGAGCTGTAACTAATCAGAATTAAATTAATCTATTCTGAATAAACCAGTTTTAAGTTAAGCAATCTCATTTAATTCCTATTTTTAAGTCTGAAAGAATGTAGCCTTTCGGACTTGTCAGTTTCAATCTTGTTACAGCCGATAAATTAGATTAAAAAGTTAATCGTGTTCAAGATGCAATAACTAGAACAAAATTACCTTGCAGATTACCCAGTTTTATCGTATATATTTATCTTTTAATCTGTCTAAACAGGTTTTGAATTGGAATGACATAGAATTAGCCCATCAGATAAACAATTCTAAGCGTGTTTTACCCAATTTATCAAAGTTTTTATTTGAAAAAGTTTGGCAGAGATGGTTAAACCCTCTTAATTAATTTGAAATCCGATTGATCTTAATTTTAGTTTAAAAATCTGACTTGTCTCATAACCCAGTTTTAAGCCTCAAATCCAGTTGATCTCGGTTTCAAGTTTAGTCTAGCATGCCGGATAAGCCAGATTAAATCTCTTAAATGCAATTTGTCTAAGATTTAAATTGAATAAGTACCCCAGATTTAAACCACGTAACCCCTTATATACGGAGTCGCCTCGGAGCTGAGTAAGATCGTCTAACGTTAGCCAAATAACATATTAAAACCGGTGTCCCCGTAGTGAAGGGGTTAAACCCAGTTAATCTAGATTTAAACACCCAAAAATCCGGCTTCTCGACTAAGCCAGGTATAAAAGCCGGCCATAACCCCGGGCATAATTTTGGTTTTAAGTTCTCTGGAAATTGCTGGAGTTACCGACCGGCACTACATAGTCTGCCCGGGTAATGACTTGTTTAAATTGTTTAATTTCGTGGATGTACATTTTTTACCTAAATCTTAATTGGCTTTCGGGACCAGAAAATGTCTATCGACACTTTGCGTAACAGCGAGACCCCAGATGAGCGGGTCTCTCTCTTTCTCTCCATTCCGTGCTAGTGGATCCATGAGAGAAAGAGTGTATGAGAGTTATGGTTCATGGACGGTGGAAAGGTGGCACACAGCAGACAGACAGGCAGCAATTTGGCAGAATCCACGCGTTTGTGGGCCTGACGGGCGTTGATTGGGTCTTCCCTACCATGACATCCACTAGGGAGCCTTTGTACCATTTTGTCCCGACCGCACCTCTGAAGCACCACTGGGTGTCACGCTAAACTAAGCGTAAAGTCCAACTTAATATTGTAACTTGACCTTAACCCAGCCTAACCTGTTTAACCTAACCTACACCTAAGCTAACCTAACCTATCCTGTTTAACCTAACCTACACCTAAGCTAAACGTTCGTTCCCCCAAATCCATGAAACTTAATTTAACTTAAACCAAAATCTAACTCAAGTGTTAACCTGACCTACCCTAACCTAACCTGACCAAACCAAAACCTTACCCAACCTAATGTAACCTAACCACTTTATGATGCTGTTATGGTGTGGTAATCGCTATACTATGGTGATTTTGCATTATACCGAGACGAGACTATACACAATACAGTGACCGACTATTATAACATACATACAGAGTTGCCAGCAAAAAAAAAAAAACAACAGTCTGCTGGGGAATTCACAATGCAAATAATGATCATGGCGCTATTCATTTATATCTGTTGTGGAAAATTAAACCTGAATTATGTATATATATGAATCGTGTAGAACAGACGCTTAAAGACTCGCCACAGGATCGCATTTATCTTTTTTTCTTTTAATTTCATGTACTTTATTTTTTATCAGAGTTGTAGAGTGCTAAAACTGTCGTAGTAGTGAACGTTTTAATATGGGACTAGTCGATGTAGTTTTATACTGTACTACTGTATTTAACGACGTGAATTCAGATGACTTCAGTTCTTGTTTGTCGGTCAAATGAAAAAAAAAAATCGGAGGGAAAAAAATATTGGAATGGTGAACGTGTTTGAAGTTTGTAAAATAAAATACCATATAGAAAATCCCAATCTTCTGTGTCGCTTTTTGAAAATGAATTGATTATCTGAGAAGCTGATTTATTTATTGAATTGATTTAAGTGTTATTAATTATTGTTGTTGCTGTTATTGCAATAAAATTTCTATGCACATCTTATTATTATCATTATTATTATTATTATTATTATTATTATTATTATTATTATTATTATTATTATTATTATTATTATTATTATTATTATTATTATTATTATTATTATTATTATTATTATTATTATTATTATTATTATTATTATTATTATTATTATTATTATTATTATTATTATTATTATTATTATTATTATTATTATTATTATTATTATTGCATCGATTAATATTTACGAGACCATAAAATAAGAATCGAAAAAAGCTTAAACATTTTCAACAAATATTCATTTATGTTTTTTAACCGGGATTATTTTCCTGGGTTTCGTTATAATGGAGCTCGTGTTTCCCATGATAGAATTAGGGAGGTAAAATACACATGTAATTGAATATGCCCAAAAAATAAAATAAATAAATAAAAATAAAAATAAATAGATATGTAATTCAGTATGGCCATTCCCCTCGAAAAAACAACAACAAACAATAACAATAACTAGAACAATGTAATTTAATATTATTGCCAGAATTAATATTTAGTTATATCATGATGGGTTTGGTTCGATGGATCTGATGGATTAATGTTTGTGTGTAGTGACCAAAGATGTTGAGGTGTTGGTATAACATCATAACTTCAATGGGGTGAAATCTATTTATCGTGTGTTCTTCCTGATGTTTTGAATGTTGAATGTGTTGTTCTTTCCCTAATTCAGGAAATGAATTTCTACTGAAGGTGATTTTGTACAGCAGTTTATTGTTGTGTGTGAGTGATGATGGTGGTGGTGGCGGTGGTGGTGGCGGTGATGGCGGTGGTGGTGGTGGTGGTGGCGGTGGTGGTTGTGGTGGTGGTGGTGGCGGTACTTCACTATTAAGTCAGCATTTTCGTCTGTCTGTCTAATATAAATAATAAAGAAAATCCCGAACAGAATAAATAGTATAGATATCGCTCGTAATTATGATGTTCATGTGACCAAAAGACGTGATTTATCGAATATGTTGCTGGAAATTAGATTTTTTTTGGTGAGGAAGTGACCGATATAGGAAATGATTTTCAACATCTGATCCACCAGTTCATGTTTTTTTTTCTCCAAAGATCATTACTCACATATCTGGGAAGGTAGAATCAAAGGTTATATACATCGTAAAAGTTGTGGCTCTATTATGTACCCGTGATGAACCTAACCTTCAAAGATCGTGGTTCTGTCATGTGTGTAAAAGTGATAGTCGAGTTCCCGTGCTGCGTGAGACATAGAGTTTGGAAGTTTATGGTGTTTCCAAGTAATAGTCCCACTTAACTTCACCTCACCTCTCGTGCGTGTACAAGTAGGTATAAAGACACACTCATCATCAAATGAGTGAGATGGCGTGGAAGGTAGGTAGGTGTGTGTGTGTGTGTGTGTGTGTGTGTGTGTGTGTGTGTGTGTGTTTAATAGTCAGCGCGTGAGAATGACCCATTTAGGAGAATCAATGATGTTACGTGATTACGGGAGTGACTGTGTTGGACTGTCATGAATGAATCAGGAGAGACCATCACTACACTCACAGTTAAATCTGGAGTCGTGTTTTTTTTTTTTTTTTACGTTTCTTCCGTTATTTACAAAAGCAGGAGGAGTTAGGACCATGTTTTAAAATCTCCAGTTTCTGTTTATCTTTCGTTTATATTAATGGGGGTATATGAAAAAATAAGATAAAATGAAAGAGCTGAATTAGGAAGACGCTTTGAAGATTGTGAGGATTGAAGGAAGTCAGGAGAAGTCTTTGAAGATTGTAAAACGTAAAAGAAAATAAGAAAAAGACCTGAAATATTGTGGGAATTAAAACGAAGTCAGGAAAGACCTTGACGGTTATATGAATTGAAAGTAATCTGGATAAAGAACGTTTTTTTTTTGTTATTTCATACAGATGTTGTCGCGAATGTTTCCTCAAAGTTATTTAGTTTATGAAGAGCTACAATTACTCTACAGTATGCCGACACTTACACAGGATACCAATAATGTCTTCTCGTCTTGATTGTGAACTATAGTTAGTTATTGTCTGTCTGTCTGTCTGTATTCTGTGGTTTTTGTCTAGCATTGAAACCTATCCATTTTATCGTTAAAGTATTCGTTAAAAAAATGAAGAAGAAATCTAGTTTTTTTTGCGTTTACCTCTAGTGTGGGAAGCCTGGTTTATTTATTGTTAATGGTTTATGTCAACAAACTCTAACTTCATAGTGAATATAAAGTTTAATTCTTTTTATATACAGATGGTCAGTTACTAAATAAAGGGAATTTATAAAGGAAAGCTTAAACAATAATTTATTTAGTTTATGAATGGCTCCCTTGTGTAGTCGGAACTTTCAATGTGGACTTGAGTCTATATTTACTTACCTGCTCCTTCCCTTTCACCTTACCTTTTCCCCCTTCTTTCCTTTCCCTCTATTTTCCTCCTCCCTCCCTCTCCTTCCCCAATCCCCTTCACCCCTCCCCTCTCTCCCATCATCATCCCCCTCCCCACCCTTCCCTTCCTTTCTTCTCCCCCATCCACCCACCCTCCCCTCCCCCCCACCCCTACCCCCTACCCCCAACAAATAAAGGTTTTTGCTGTATTTGTTAACTGGGTCTTTTAACAATTAAGGCCACTGCTCTATAATCAGTGAATAATGTAATGGTGTAGAATTGGTTTGGTAAGAGTGAGTACCCGGCAATTGTTGTGGTCCAATGACTTATTCCTCCCTTGAGTACAATATATTCGTACTCAAGAGGATTTGTCTTCGTAGTTTTAGAGTCCAGGCACTCAATCATCAATCGGGCACTCAATCATCAATCAGGCACTCAATTATCAATCAGGCACTCAATCATCAATCAGGCACTCAATCATCAATCAGGCACTCAATTATCAATCAGGCACTCAATCATCAATCAGGCACTCAATCATCAATCAGGGAATCATCAATCAGGCACTCAATCATCAATCAGGCACTCAATTATCAATCAGGCACTCAATCATCAATCAGGCACTCAATCATCAATCAGGCACTCAATAATCAGGCACTCAATCATCAATCAGGCACTCAATCATCAATCAGGCACTCAATTATCAATCAGGCACTCAATCATCAATCAGGCACTCAATTATCAATCAGGGACTCAATCATCAATCAGGCACTCAATCATCAATCAGGGACTCAATCATCAATCAGGCACTCAATCATCAATCAGGCACTCAATTATCAATCAGGGACTCAATCATCAATCAGGCACTCAATTATCAATCAGGGACTCAATCATCAATCAGGCACTCAATCATCAATCAGGCACTCAATCATCAATCAGGCACTCAATTATCAATCAGGGACTCAATCATCAATCAGGCACTCAATCATCAATCAGGCACTCAATTATCAATCAGACTCAATCATCAATCAGGCACACACTCAACAGTCATCAGCACACACACTCAGGCACTTACTCATCAATCAGTTGTTCATTTTCCATTGGGCCACTAATTATTAACCAGGTGCACATTTACCATCACGCAATCACTCATCCGTCACACAGGAAATCACTCAGGCACTCAGACGTCACTCAAGCACTCAGACGTCACTCGGGCACTCAAACGTCACTCAGACACTCACTCAGGTAACCATCCTCTATTAAGACCCTCACACAATGTGACTTATTGCCTATTTACCCATTAATCCTTAGTCACTCACCATAGTACTTTCCTTTACAGGGCCGGTGACCAGCGTGGGCGGGGTGGCTGGGGCGGCCGCCCACCTGCCGTGTGTGGCCGCCCACAACAGAGCTGGGGATGCACCCATACTGGTGGTCTGGTACAAGGACGGCGCCCGCAGACCCTTCTACATGTGAGTACTGATCTAGTACTTACTTACTGCTTGTGCTTAACCTTTAGTAACCACCTCTTCTCTCCTTAGGTTACTTCTAGTACCGATATTGAAACAGTTTATTTAACCAGAAGAACATAGATACAGAGTCGAAAAAATTACAATATTAACATGGCTGAGCCAGTGAGAGCCTGAGCTCTCCTGTAGGCACCTGATATATATATACTATACATTTATCTCAAGGAAGTATTATGTAACATTTAATATCATGGTGGTTATAACAATATATCAGAATGTTATCACGGTTATGACTTCGATATTTATTTATTAAATTTATTTATTTATTTTTTTTTTTTTACGTTATATTATAAGTATATACATACTTTACAGTGGAGTTGATATCCATAAATATGATAAGGGAGGGAAGCAGTACAACATGGGTTGTATTAAGGAGGAATAAGAGGACAGAGCTGTCAGTAGCATGTAAAGTTGGCAAATATATTTATTGCAATGGTAATTTTCAGCTATCTACATGATAATTTGATAAAACGGTTTTGGTGGTACAATAAATGCAGGAATATAAAATAGGTATTGTAAAAAATATTAATTCTTTGACAATAGATATTTTTTAAGAGGTGATTTAAAGGAAGGGAGCGAAGTCTTTGCTCGTATGGGTGGGGGTAAGTTGTTCCACACCTTTACACCGTGATATTTTATGGAGGTCTGGGACTGAGAAGAGCGCATGGGGGGTGGTCTTAGTAGCTCTGGGTGTCTTAAGTTGTATCTCTGATTATTCCGGAACTGGAAATAATTATTGTCAAGCAAGTGATTGACAGATTTGTAAACAAATAGGGTACAGCAGTAGGTGTTAATATCCTCGAATTTTAACATTTTCAATTTAACAAATTGTTCGTTAGTGTGATCAGTTTTTTTCAAGTAGGTCATTGTCTGCACAACTCTCTTCTCTGCAGTAATCAGAGGTTGTGTTTTTGAAGAGCCAGAGGCCCCCCCCCCCCCATAGTGTAAGACAGTGTATCAGGTGTTGGTAAACAAGATCATGATAGATTTCTTTCATTGCTGTAAGAGTGAGTAGCTGTCGAGTGTGATACAGGATACCGCACTGTTTATTGATTTTACTGTGAATGGCTTGTATGTGGTTTCTCCAGTTAAGTTTCTCATCAACAATAACTCCGAGGAATTTAGTATTTTGTTTGCATTTAAGGACTGTATGACCAAGGTACAGGGGGTCCAAACCTGGGAGTAAGTTTTTCCTTCTGTGAAAGATTGTGTAGTGTTTTTTTTTTTCGAGGTTTAAGGTCAGTTTATTACGTATTACCCAGGTCTTGACTTTTTTTTCAATTAAATGTTCATAGTTCTCATCAAGGAATGGAGATCTGAGTTGCTGGCATAGAGATTACTTTCGTAGTACTCATACTCCCTGGTACTAGTACTTCTCTGAATGCTGCCTTCATTATTGTCTCCTAGTGCTGACTGAGTCTCTAAGCCATGCTATAATAGGCAAGTCATTGTTAAGCTACGTGGTAGTTTATCACCTGTGTGGAGGAATTCTTGTGTGTAATTACTGGTCTGTCTCTTTCACCCATGGACCCTCACATACCTTGTTCTAATATTTATTGTATTACAACAATTTTCTCTTCAATTCAGTTACTTTGTTTTACATTTCACGATAATATGTTTTTCTCCGTGTGTTAATTTCCTCGGACTCAACACTGACAGTGAGATTTGCGTCATATGTTGAAGAATTGTATTGCCCATGTAAGAATTTATACCGGTGTGTCAAGGAGTAATACTGTAGCAGGTTATAGTTAATACTGTAAAACCGAAAAGTTGGATAACATTAAGCCGAACATTTATTTTGTAACAAATGAAAGAAGTAAGAGACAGCTGTAACATGACTGTAATGGCAGGTGGTTGTTGTTGAACACGGGGAAGTGTGGTGTTGTGTTTGTTTTACTGTAACACTACCAGAGTTTACCGCCTGCTGGGCCTTGTTGATGAGAACCTTGCTAACATAACTTCACAAAACAGTCGAGGTGTAGTGCATGTTTATCTGCCTTGCTGTGTTCTCAACTCACACTATATGAACGAGGAGTTTAAAGTGTCCAAACATACTATTGGGAATATCTTTTGAAGTAACAGCATAGTCGAACCGTCCATGATACAAAAGGTCACGTTGAGTTGGTGTGTTTTGTACTAAACTCACACCATAGGAGGATGCCGTTGTTAACGTGGTTATTAGGCGCTCATACTATATAGTCTGGTCATCAGTATTACGAGAGCCTTGTTAAGCCTGGCGTGTGTGTTGGACAGAACTTAGCTGGCAATAAACACACTACTGTATTCGACCTCGGAGTCCCTGCTTACATAAGACGGATTAGCCCCTATTTTTGTACTGAGTACCGGAGCAGACAACGGTTGGTAAATATTGTATGAGTATGTAGCTAGGGTAAATCATACCCCGTCACCACAAGGAGATTACTGCAGCGTACCTGTATTTTATACGTAACATGGCCTAATGAATACAGTTCTCGCTTCCTCTCGTTACAGTCGTTGGTTTACGCCCGGAGTGCTCGCCTACTTCACCCATCTGTAATTAAGTACCAAACTTTACAATTAGTAAGTGAAGGCGATCGAGTACAGTGCTGGACACACTGCTGTACCCGGATTGCTGCTAACAATCTTGACCATTTATCATATTAGTTCCGGGTAAAGACTAAAATCACGGGTCTGTTTTTCCATTTGAAGTAAATATAGGAAAAACTATCCGGGTGTTTCGTGCTCTACTGGGAGTGGACAACAGCTGGTGAAAATTGCGATATACATAAATGAACGGCATGTATCAGGTGGTTAATTCAACAGTAGTTATTGTTGAGTGTAAGTGGCTGCATGCATAAATTATGTCAAAATTCAGATGGCTCTGAAAACATGTACTGTATATATAGCAGATGCGAGTAGGTCGTGTTCGTCATGTGCTTATGCCAGTATGTTTAACTGTACTTATATATATATATATATATATATATATATATATATATATATATATATATATATATATATATATATATATATATATATATATATATATATATATATATATACACATATCATAGCAGTGTAGGAGATATAACACAGGACACAGTGCTCTCGAATTTGTGTTTTATCTTCTACACAGAAAATATTTTATATATATATAGACCACGAATAAAAAAAAGGTTAATGTCTTCATAAAACTGGTATATCAGACATCATACATTAAATTGTGCATCATAATACCTTTCGTAGGTCAAAGGTTAAGGGCAATATATCACGGTACCTAAATTAACCATCGGATGATTATCATACTTAGCCCATCAGGAAGTGTTATACATAAAGTCTTTTGACCTTAATAAACTTCTAGAGGTCAGAGGTCAAGGTCAGTGATCAAGTTCAGAAGTAAAGTTCAGAGACTTGCAGTGTGAAATACGGAGGGGCGTCCACTGATACCCTGGATTATATATGTTGCCGAGTCGTGAAGAGATAACAGGACTTTATTGCCACTGTTAGTCTGGGTAGTTACTAGGTCAGTAGATTATCCAGAAGCCGTTAAGTAGGTGCTAGATTATCCAGAACCCCGTTAAATAGGTTCTAGATTATCCAGAACCCCGTTAACTAGGTGTTAGATTATCCAGAACCCCGTTAAATAGGTGCTAGATTATCCAGAAGCCGTTAAATAGGTGCTAGATTATCCAGAACCCCGTTAAATAGGTGCTAGATTATCCAGAACCCTGTTAACTAGGTGCTAGATTATCCAGAACCCCGTTAAATAGGTGCTAGATTATCCAGAACCCTGTTAACTAGGTGCTAGATTATCCAGAACCCCGTTAACTAGATTATCCAGAACCCGTTAACTAGGTGTTAGATTATCCAGAACCCTTAACTTGGTGCTAGATTATCCAGAACCCCGTTTATCCAGAACTTAGGTGTTAGATTTATCCAGAACCTTAACTAGGTGCTAGATTATCCAGAACCCCGTTAACTAGGTGCTAGATTATCCAGCCGGTGTTAGATTATCCAGAACAAATAGGTGCTAGATTATAACCCCGTTAAATAGGTGCTAGATTATCCAGAACCCCGTTAAATAGGTGCTAGATTATCCAGAACCCCATTAAATAGATGCTAGATTATCCAGAACGCCGTTAACTAGGTGCTAGATTATCCAGAACGCCGTTAACTAGGTGCTAGATTATCCAGAACCCCGTTAACTAAATACAACATTATCGAGTGTCTGGTTAACTTATTTTTACATACCCAAGACTTTGGTTAACCAGAGATAGATAATTATCCTTGACTCAATTATCCAGGTTGTGGATATCCCAATGACAGCAAAATATGTCAAATAAAGCGAATTTTACCTTGGAAATAGGCTATGATGAACGTATTACAAGAAGACGAGATACAATAAATTAGTTACCCCGTTAATATATAAAAAAATGGTTAAAATAGAGTATATCACAGTATCATTGAGAAAATTAAATTTGTTAACCGTAAAATAGGCAGTGAATACAAAACTACTGAAAATAATGGGATATTTAAAACCCACACCCATTTTACCCATGAATAGGATATCTGTAATACCATCAACCACAAAATAAACGGTCATAATGATAGAAAATAGGTAATATTCACCCCATAATGGTAGAAAATAGGTAATATTCACCCCATAATGGTAGAAAATAGGTAATATTCACCCCATAATGGTAGAAAATAGGTAATATTCACCCCATAATGGTAGAAAATAGGTAATATTCACCCCATAATGGTAGAAAATAGGTAATACTTATCCCAATTATACTAGAAATAGACCATTGACGACCACTAAAACCAGAATCAAGGCTGTTAAGGATTTAATTGACTTGAAAATCCATTACACAAACACAGGTTAATATCTGTAGTGGGTTAAAATTGTAACGTGGACCCGGAAACGTACGTGTGTGTGTGTGTGTGTGTGAACCAGACACGCCGCCTACCCCAGCAACAGAGCGACAACGGATGGGTAGACACAATAGAAGGAGAGAGAGAGAGAGAGAATATTTCGTGCTGTGAGGCGGTGAAGTCAAAGACGTATTTCATAAATGATACATACCATTCCTGTGACGACCTTACTGCAGCTGTGCACGACACCTCCCCTCCCCCTCCCACTACCACCAACCACCCTCCTCACCCCACCTCCCCCACCTCCCTCCTCCCTCCTCCCTACCCACCACCCTCCTCACCCCCACCTCCCCCACCGACACCTCCCCACCAACCACCCTCCTCACCCCCACCTCTCCCCACCGACACCTCTCCCGATCTCACGAGGGGGATGGAATAGAAATAGGTCGAGATAGAGAGAGTTAAACAATACAAAGTGAGCATGTGTAGTTTTAAGAGATTTTGTTGTGGATTGATTGAACTTAAAGTTGTAAAGTAGATGTAGAGGGAGAGAGTTATGTGGAATAGAAGAGATACGAAGAGATAGGTGAGTATTGCTGTGGGCTAGGGATAAAAATGTGTCATTGTGGGTAGTGAGGATTTGTGTGGTTTGGATTTAAAATGGACCCATGGATAGTGATTAGTGTTGAAAATGGATTAGTGTAGCTGTGAGGTTAAAGAAGTTAGGGATAAAAGGGAAGTGATGATGTGGGTAAGAAAGAGGCTTGATGTGGGTAAAAAAGAGGCTTGATGTGGGTAAAAAAGAGGCTTGATGTGGATAGGAAAGGTAGGTAAATATTCATCTAGTTTTTGTTGGAATAAAATACAAATATTGTGGAGAGATATGGCTGAGTTTTGTTGTTGGTTAATATGTATAAAAAAGGTAAGTTGTACCCTTAGTTAATTAGACTGATAACACATGAAAAAAATATGGATAGTTTTTTCTGAATGTACAGTATATGGATTCGGTATTTTTCCTCTTACCAAATCCTGTAACTTTTTATTTCGTTAAACATAAAATACAGAAAACTAGGTCCTTATAACGTACTCGAGTTCTCCATTAGAAGAGAACAGGCCAGGTGTGCAATAGACCTTTCCCCAGTGGATTACTACGGTACACTTGTTTATTTTTTACAATTTCAAAAAACTTTTATCCCAAGAACCATTAATTTGTAAGCCTTTGTGGACAAAACAAGGCCACATCTCTCTTAGCAGATGAGGATATTTCTGCATAGGGAAATGGTGGTGGTTGTCGAGGTTTATTTTGATGGTTTCACTGACTTGGTGTTATCTTGCGAGTCATCCCCTAGAGGAGGTACCATCTGTTGGAGATAGTGACGTATTGATTACCTCCATGTTGTCCAGACGAACGGTGAAATTAAACATTTTATAAGCTTAAATGTCCTCGTGTCAAACTGAGTACCTAAGGAAGAATCTAAAGGTCTCAATCCTGAAGAATACTCACAGCTTGGAGGCGGGGTTCAGCTTGGAGGCGGGGTTCAGCTTGGAGGCGGGGTTCTCTTCACTAAGACTCGTCCACCTTCTCCGTGATGATCTTGCTCTTGTGGAATTGTAAGTGACCTTTTCGGCTAGCTCTTGTGGGTGTCTGGGATGTGGCTGTATACATCTACAGTTAGCTGTCTCAGTAAATCTACACCACTAAGATACACGCACACATGCATACACACACATAATCCTTCACACATACACACACACATACATACATACATACATACGCACGCACCGGTATTCATAGATAAATACAAGGAGGAGGAGGAGGAGAATAAAGAACGGGAAAGAGAAAGAGCGAGATATTGGATTTCAGAACAATAGTCGTTAGTTTGATATTGTTTACAGAGGCCAGACTCCTTTACCTGATAGAAGAGTCTTATAAACCTAGCGCCTCAGTCAATGTAATAAAGAACTTGCAGGGTACGTCTTTACATGAAGGGAGGACTTGGTTAGGGTGAAGTTTTAACATATTGTCGGCTCATTTGGTCAGGCGTCGCACTTATAACAACATGGCCCACGCTAAACTCTTCCAAACCCCATCTCCATAATATTATATCTAGGTGGGACACACACACACACACACACACACACACACACACACACACACACACACACTCCCTACACACCTACCACTATCACTAAAGGCAATTTTAGCAAACTATTTCCCGCAGCTGCCACCACTACCATCACCACCACCACCACCACCCCTACCTTCACCACCACCACAATCACCACCACCACCACCACCATGGCAACCACCACCACCACCCCTACCTTCGCCACCACCACCACCCCCTTTCGCCACCACCACCACCCCTACCTTCACCACCACCACCCCTACACCACCACCACCACCCACCACCACCACCACCACCACCACCACCACCACCACCACTACCACCACCACAATCACCACCACCACCACCACCACTACCACTACCATCATATCTACCAATTACCTGACGTTGTGTCGTCTGTCGGTGTTGTTGTTGTTGTTGCCGCTTCTCTCAATGTTGATTCACGCTTGTTGCTGTAGCCTCACAATGTTGATTTTAGTGCATCCTACCCTGTTGCCCCCTGTTAACGGTGCATCCTACCCTGTTGTCCCCTATTAACGGTCCCTCATACCCTATTGTCCCCTGTTAATGGTGCCTCCTACCCTGTTGTCCTCTGTTAACGGTGCCTCCTACCCTGTTGTCCTCTGTTAACGATGCCTCCTACCCTGTTGTCTTCTGTTAACGATGCCTCCTACCCTGTTGCCCCTTGTCTTATCTTATCATATTTTGTATCACTTTCTTTCTATCATCAGTTATCACGCTGGTTACACCTCCCTTAACCACCCACAATTATGTCGTTAGAATCCATCATCGCTGTTTGGTCTCTCCGTCGTTTTATTTTCCGTGTTCATGTTTCGTCTCCTCCCCTGCGCATCAGAGTATATTCAATCAAGGGCTAAAGACGTCGTTTTTCAAAAGAAGATTACATTCTGCCTCCGTCATTACTTTTCCCAGAGTGTCCCCTCGATAACGTCTACATTTTCCCCTTTTGTAAACACTTTTCAATATCTCGGTATAAGTGTTATCGTGTCACTATCATTTTTTAATACATCGTTTTCCATAAATCTGATAATTTCCGACATTCTTTCCAGCATCTCAGGAAGTAGTCGTAGCGCGCCATCTGACTTCAGTTTTATCTGAAACACCACCACCACCACTTAATTCTTTAACCCCCCCCCACACACTACCCGTCTTTCCCATCGACAATGTCTTTCTTTCAAATTCACTAAATATCGTGTCTCCTAGTTATCGTTCGTATGCATCAAGTTTAATTATCTTCTTTTATTTCCTTTTATTCATTACAAAGTTTACACACTGAGTCAGTTCCTTTAGCTTTTAACTTCATGTGAGATTAAAGATGATAACATAAGACCCTGACTCTATCCCTGCCCCTCCTTGGTCCTTCTCTGGTCGTCACCCAAAGCCCACTCACTACTCATCATATCTCCTCTTGTCTTAACATATGACATACTCTCTCTCTCTCTCTCTCTCTCTCTCTCTCTCTCTCTCTCGTTGTCTTGTTTTTCTCTCTCATTCTCTTGTTTCTCTCTCTCTCTCTCTTCCCTTTTTCCATTTTTGTCTCTTTCTCTTTTTCCTTTCTCTCTATTTACACAGTACAGCATATATTATACCCTCATCGGTGACTTATCCGGCCTTAAGAGTAGTCATGATCTGTCCTAGTAAATGCAGTGTGTGGTTGGTTCATACATCGTCTACCTGTTTTCCTCTACCTTCACTTTGCTAATTATACTGTACTAAAATCTTTCGAGTACCTGAGTATAATAAACTCATTTGGGTATAGGGATTTATAATTAATTCTAAATATCTGAGAAAATACGTTTAAATTCCAATCACCTTCACCCAATGAGCCTCAGTTACATACACGCCAAGTGTCCAGGGAATTTTGTCCGCAACTGTACAACATTCTCTGATCCCAATCTTTCTAAAAATTTTCCACTGTAGATTGAATTGCGTCTGTTTCACTCCTCCTATGCGTCACTCATTCTCTGCGTCACTCATCCTCTGCGTCACTCATTCTCTGCGTCACTCATTCTCTGCGTCACTCATCCTCTGCGTCACTCATCCTCTGCGTCACTCATTCTCTGCGTCACTCCTCTTCAGCTTTTTTTATATTTTTATTTACGTTTTCATTATTTTTTTTTGTTCACTCTCTCCGGTTCGTTCACATGGAAGTCTCAGTGTTAATTCCGTTAAACTTAGTGAAGGTATCGCTAGTCCACCTTTATTTCGTATTTCAATATATTCATTTATTCATCATTTGTCAGCGTTGTGAACCACCTTCCCACCTCTGCTTGTATTGTGTTAACACTACAATATATCCTTCACCTTTGTCTCCGTAATGTTTACAGAGGAAGCTTATTATCACCTAACACCCTTATCCATATGTATGTCGTTTGTTGACACTAGAATAATAGCCAGGGGCAGCTTATCTTCACTGATGGTGAATGGGATGGCAGGGGCAGCCTCCACAGACAAGTTTATGGCCGTCTGTTGTCACTGACTTCAAAAGAACACTAACAAAACAGCACCACGTGGCTGAACTCGTAAAAATCATACACCTTCAGCTTACAAAAGCACGAGCAGATCTGTTGGTGTTTCCTCAGCAAATACCAGTAAACGAGGTAGGTGTTCCGACCAGCACTGAGACGGACAGGCTGATGTGACTGAGCCAGTCGTGGGAACCGTCAGTCTGGAAGTAAAGAAGTTTATAGGATTATGAGAATAATAATTGTCTAAACAAAATTTGGATAAAACGATACAAAGACAACCACACCCAGACCCACTGTGCGGTTCTCTGCCAGTTTAACTCTTTAATGTAAGGTTCACTGGAAGATGGTGTTATAATTAATGTGGCTCAGCTGCTCCATACACTCTCAGTTCCACAGCCTGGTATTTCGAATGCCAAGTCATCTAATAATGCACAAATTATACCTTATATCCTGTCATTTACTTCATGGGGCATTTTGGAAATCCCCCAACCAATAATTTAGCGTTGTAGCCGGACGATGAAATGTTTAGTAAGGGCATTATACCCACACAGTTTATGATGATTGTGCAAATAATTCGAGTGTAGTGGAAGCTGTGATTCATTAACAATATCTGGATTATTGTCCTCTTATATAAATGTGTTGTAATTTAGATAATGGAACCAAGGTTGTATTTTGATCATAGTTTACGAGGTCGAGAATGTTAGTATGTGTGGATGACTGGTGGCCGGTAAACACCCGCAGAAACTTATCAAAGTCATTACTTCAAAATACTTATATTCGTGCCAACTAACTTTGAAGTCTCTTTAGATATCAGGGATTGGGATCAATAATACTGCCACTAAAATTACTATATTCTGTATATAGCTCTACCTGCTGCCGATGGAAATTAAACTCGGTAAAATCTTGAAATTCCTGCGTTATGATTCTGGGACACAGAGTGGAATTTATATAACAAGACAACAGTTATTTATCTTAAATTTGCGCCACAATACAGAACCAGCACCTTAATTTGCGCCACAATACAGAAACAGCACCTTAGTTTGCGCCACAATACCTTAACACATCCTAGATAATTACTTCCCCGTCTTGAAACTACTGTACACCTACCAGCGGTCAGCCCCCTCCAGACTAAGGTGAATTATACAACATGAGCTGAGGAAGGCAAGTCAGGGGGGGGGGGGGTTGTCTCCCAGCGGGTTTTCTCAACCTATGAATAATTAACCCGTCTGTGTGTAAGACGAACTGTGATAAGAATGTCATGTTTAGCTAAATTTAGGGAACAACGAAAACAAAATCTTGAACAAAATTTTCTTTGCTTGTCCTATGCATTTTTTTTTCTTCACTGTTTCTTTGTTCTTTTGTACTTTTTTCTATTTGTCTTTTACTTTTTACTTTTATTTATATATATCCTAGATTTTTTTTCATTGCTTCAAATTTTTTCTTCTCTTATGTAGCTACTTTTTTGCTTCTATAGTTTTCTATTATATTTTTCCTGGTAATTTCCTCTTATTTTTATCTTCTTCTTCTTCTTCCTCTTCTTCTTATTTTTCGTCTTCCTCTTCCTCTTTTTCTTTTTCATCTTTTTTCTTCTTCTCCTTCTTCTTCCTGTTCCTCTTGCTCTTCCCTTGTTTGTATTAGTCACACTCCCGCAGGACTGGAACATGCACTCGTACACACCAGGTGACGTACACACCAGGTGACGTACACACCAGGTCACGTACACACCAGGTCACGTACACACCAGGACACGTACACACCAGGACACGTACACACCAGGACACGTTCACACCAGGACGCATGCACAACAGAACACGTACACATCAGGATGCTTGCACATCAGGAGACGTACACACCAGTACACGTACTGTACATCACCAAGACACTTACACATCAGGACACGTACACAGTAAGACACGTACACAGGTCACGTACACCGTAGGACACGTACACACCTGGGCATCATAAACAGCACACGACAGGAAACATCAAAGGTTACACAATGAATTAAATTCCACGTACAGTCTCCCTCCAAAACCTTGCTCTGTGTTCCTCGACAAAGGCAAACGCATTCTAGGCAAGATAAAACTGTTGGAAACTCTGGCCACATTGTTTGTTGGTCTTGGAGCAAGCTGTGGGCGGCCGACCCCGAAGCAGCCTAGAGCGGAGTAGAGAGGCGATGATTCGGACAGATAAGGAAGGAGATGTCCCAGGGGAAAGGGGTGCCGTAGAAAGTCAATTGGAAGGGATAGAGAGAGAGTAAGTGTTTGTATCAAGAGAGAAGTAGGGCGAGTGAGGTATTAAGGGTGCCATGTTATGTTAGCTAAAAGGGACGAAAAACAATAGCGGTGTCGTTAGCATCAGTTGGGAAATAGGCTTGAAAACAAAATCTACCTATTTTAAGCAACCTTCAAAATCTGATAAATATATTAAATTAAAATAAATTATATTCAGAGACTAATTACACTAATTTATTTGTGGTTTCCTTTACATATGCACCTGGGCGGATTACTAGTAACAGCGCGTAAAATAAACTAGACTTTTTTTTTTCAAGATGGCCGCCAGAGTGCCATAGTGAGTGTCAAATACATAAATATGTCTGACTTTGATGTATTATGGCATCAAAAGTACTTGAATGAGAGCTTGTGAAATGTTCGTTCTGATAGATGTTGTATCTGGCATTACATATAAACCTTGACTGTTGTACCTGAAAACAAATATTTGTCATTAACTGACCGCTGATTACACAAAGCACAGTGCTGTCAAATGTTACAATGGATTGTAATTTTAGGAAGCTATTTTAGAAAGGCTCCTGTTTTTTTTAGTACAATTGCTCACTCATCATTGGGCACAACCTAAAATTACCTCACAAATATTTTCTATTGTGCATTAGAATACTTTTAAAAGTTATTGCACTTGAAAAATTATCTTAATCATAAATATTCGGGCTGGAGATACAGCGGTTGTTCTTTCCTCCCAACGAAAAATAACTTTATCCCGCTAATTGTTATGAGTACGACTGTAGTACTGAACATCCACTCCAGTACGACAACACAACCATGGATGGAGCTACCCTGATTTTTACTTCTACTACTACTACTTTCTTACGTGCAGTACCTCCAGCCTCCCCAAATAGCCACACCTTCGCCGCCATCTTATTACCTTAAAATTAAATATCCTAACAAAAAAGAAGCGCTCCTAGCTGTGTTGAGTTAGTTGAGCAGCAGATCTATGCGGCATTCAGTGACTGTTTCCTCAAAGTCAATATCAGAGACAGTTGTCGGCCTTGAGGCCGAAGATCTCGTTCCGCTGTGGCAATGCAATGCAGACCTAAGCAGAGAGAAGGACAGTCGACATTTCAACCAGGCTGCAACGTAACTTGAGGGCTGCTGCTTCTGTTCGGATAACACCTCGGCCAGTCTTGCATAGAAAAAAATTATCTTTTATGAACTCATATCAGGACAGATGTACAGTAGAGTGGGACAGGTGCAGGTACTTGTTAAACAGCACGAAGTATTTTATAGGAAAAAAAAATGAGCACCTGAGGGTTGGCCTCAAACAAAACTACCTGTCAATTGGAAGGACTTCCTCTGTGACTCTTCAAACAAGGAAGATTTTTGTGATTACTATCTCACAAGATGGCATGCAACGACTGGCCAAAAAACAAGGAGATTTACATCACCAATGGTACGTCAGTTCTCAACAAAGACAGAGGCGGGTAGCAGGATAACGTGGCTCACAGACGGGCCACAGACATTCGAGTCTGAATAGTGGATGCAGACATTTTGGTCATCCGTGTCGGCCATTTTGCTGATCTACAACTTCTCTATCTTGATATTCAACTATCAGAGACTTTTCTCTTCATGATACCAACATTAAAGTTCATCCTATATTCCATGTTTGCTCAGGGTAAGACACCGTATTATCTCTCTTCGTGACGGGTATGACGATTGCATGAAAGGCCAGAGTTTGTTAACAGTCAGCCCCTTGAACATTTAGAGCTGTTGACCGTGGTCTTGTACGGTATAACCACCACCTTGGACCTTGTGAATGAGGCATGGAGGGGAAAGGCCTGGCAATCATTCAACCCAATCAGGTTAATATATTTTTAACGCTACATTAGATTTAGTAGCTCCTTCAAGTCTAATGTTTTTTGCTATTTTGTCTGGTGAGGAATTATTGAATCAGCAAACGTTATTTTGCGAGTATTATGTCAATATTTTTATTCCTCCCAAGAAAAAACTTCAGCATACGTAACGTGTTCCATTGTGTTCCC
This sequence comes from Homarus americanus, assembly GCF_018991925.1. NCBI lineage: Eukaryota > Metazoa > Arthropoda > Malacostraca > Decapoda > Nephropidae > Homarus > Homarus americanus. The sequence continues at coordinate 375,607 of NW_024713151.1, read as the reverse complement.
GTGTTTATGATGCATTGCTACATGTTAAGAGAGTGGTGTACCAGGCAGCAGAATGGACTACAAGTAGGTCGGCCGATCCCCTGGTCCCAGCACCAGGAGGTCGTGTGTGTGGACAATGCATGCCAATTACTGGCTGCCCGTCAGGATGACTCGGACCGAGGCAGCTAAAGCTTACAGTTGCAGGTCTGCACGTCGCTGTCAGAACTATAAATGTGCTAAATTGTACCACCCCAGCACTGACTTTTGCCGCTGCCGCTGTGAAACAGGAACTTTAAACATAAACCTTATATTTAAAGGCGCTTTTATGTAAACTGACTAATCGCAAAGTTTGAAAAGTGTATATAATATTAATCTGGCACATATAAACTCAAAGCATATAATTATAATGTTCATTACATGAAATCGACACTAGACCCTCGCTAAATGACAATTCTTTTGAACATCCGATGTCAAAAGATTACAGAAATACCTAACCTGATAAGTATCATAATAATGTATAATATAAGGCTGGCTATAATTGGTATTTAGTATTTATAAGCTACACGTCATGGTTGAGGAATGGTGTTTCAGAAAAAAATTAATTCCCAGGTACATGTATAAGAACCATTTACCCAGATGGACAGTAATGAGATCGGGAAAGAATGAGAAAATAGGTTAAATGGAGTCAAGAAAGAAAAGAAAAAAGAAAATAAGCCGCGAAAACTAAAGGTGGTGAAATAACCTAAAGAGACGCAAGAAGGATAATGATAACAATCCACTAAACGGATGAAGAACGTGATGGTAAAAATAAACTGAAGTTGTAAAAAAAGCTGAGGTTATAAAAACTCGCTCATGGTGTAAATTAAGATGACTTTGAAAAAAAAACTAAGCTGAGGTTATAAAATAAACTGTAGTTGTAAAAAAAAGCTGAGGTTATAAAACTAAGCTGATGTTTTAGCAAGAAGCAGAGGATGTTAAAATTTGAGTGTGAAAAGAAGTTGAAGGTGTGCATGTTCCCTGTCGGCCGTGTTTGTTCCCTATCGTCCGTGTTTGTTCCCTGTCGGCCGTGTTTGTTCCCAGTCGGCCGTGTTTGTTCCCTGTCGGCCGCATTTATTCCCTATCGTCCGTGTTTATTCCCTGTCGATTGTGTTTATTCCCTGTCATCCGTATTTGTTCCTTGTCGTCTTATCATTTTTTCTTTTCGTTCATTCCATTTATTCTTTCATCTGTGAGTGTCTCTTTCCTTCATACATTTAACCTTTCCATCGTTTTGTCCCTTTGTTTCCGTTCATCCATCTGTCCGTCCTTCCATCCGTCCGTCCGTCCTTCCATCTGTCCTTCCTTCCATCCGTCCGTCCGTCCTTCCATCTGTCCTTCCTTCCATCCGTCCGTCCGTTCGTTTGATCATATGTTCCTCCCACCAAAACTCGGAACGTATTTCCTCTCTCTCTCTAAAAAAAAAAATCAATCATTAAAAACAAACAAAAACAATATCGACCATAGATGTAGATTGACCTTTGACACACTTAGGTCACTTTGAGGTCATGGATGACTTTAACTTCGATTTTTAGTCTATTTTTTTTCTCACGTTTACGAAGGTCAACAATATATTTCTGGGGTAAATGAAGTATCTTTCTGTCTCACTCTAAAAATAAAAGTAGTAGTAGTAGTAGCAGCCGCGTCAGTATTCCAATATACGACATGGTGATTGGTAGTAAAGAGTGAGAGAGCACACGACTGAATGTTGATTAAAATGAACCAGAAACGCCAGTTGTGCCCAGTAAAGATTATTTTTTCCTTTTAGTTTTTGGGACCTTGTGGGGTTGCAACATGTATAGTACAGGATTAATATTCCAAACATGTATGGATCTATATTGGTATTGTATTAATCAGTCCCTCGTCCAGGATATATTGTACTGATGCCTCTAAAACCTTGACTTATATCCTTCATACAAATAATTGATTAAATTCCTTGATGAAAATATTGATTGATGAAAAAAACAGAAACTTGCTCTTGCCATTTAGAGATGAGGAAATGATCAAAGGCAGACTTAAGTATAGCGCCAGGGTGTGGACCAGCCCAGCAGGAAATATTACCCCACCATGTGTACCCTGGGAGTGTGTTCCTCTCGAGTCAGTAAATCTCTTACACAAACTTACTCTGATTTTAGCGAAGCGTGGACAGGATCCCACTGACTATATTCCTAAAGGTCTGACAGACAGACAGACAGATAGACAGACAGACAGACGGATGTTTATTCAGTAAAATATTCATGAACATCTTTGTGTGTGTGTTCCACGGTTTGAAAATAGTTAAAATTTGGTAGGGAGGTGCGGGTGATCTAGGGAATGGTCGTGCATTGTGTCATGTAACACTCATGTTCCTCTATGAGTGACTGATCCCCACCCCCACCCCCCCACCATACTGCGCGGATCGACAGTTTTGAAGACAGAAGACTGAAATCCTGGTGCCAATAATTACCAGTAAGTAGAGAATATAGAAAAATCTTTACTCTTATTATCTAACATTCTACTACGTTTATCAGGTAATACATACATAGGCACCTTCTCTGTGTATATATTTGTTCTATTATTGTTAATGTTATTTATGAATACTGATTATTTCCCGTAAAGTTATAAGCGCTGAGAACAAAGTGCATGTTTGTCTGTAGTGTTAAATATATATAAAAGTTTGCGACCGTGTCAGTCTTCTACCCTGACAGTGTTGAAGTTGGCAATTAAAACTTATAATTTCAGTAGTTCGTGGCAACCAAAGCAAAGTAGCCATCCCTAACTAATTTAGTAACCAACTCAGTCTAACCAACCAATTTAGTCTAACCGGACCATAACTAACCTTACCTAATCAAGTTTATTTTAACCAAAACTATCTAATCCTTCTAAGTATAATATAACCCAACTTAAAGCGTCGTTAATATAGTCTAGTCAGGTTAGGTCAGTTAAAATTAGTTTTGCAAGTCAGGTCAGGTAAAGTCAGTTTAGTTAAATCAGGTCAGATAAAGTTAGTGTAGTAAGTCAGGTCATGTAAAGTTAGTTTCGTTAAATCAGGTCAGATAAAGTTAGTGTACAGTAGTAAGTCAGGTCAGGTAAAGTTAGGTTACTCTGCTGCCAATTCTAGGATGTTTACAAAGCAGTTATTTATACAAGAAGGGTTTAAGAGTCTCCACACGCTTAAGTTAATTACTTCTGGGACTGTGTATATTATCCTTTATATCTTAATGTGATAAAATTTACAAAATATTCTCCTCAGAAGAGTCACACCAGTAGTTGTCCTACACTTCGGTTCAGTATTGAGTTGTCCTGTGTATGAACCAAGAGAGATTATTCTTTATCCGTCAAAAAGCGTCGTGTCAGCCCCCATTTTTACATAAACAAAACTCTGCGCTGTGATTGGCTGCCACGGAAATGTTTGAATGTTTGCATGACATCCAAGACTTAAGCTTGACTTACTCAACTCTGGGTCTGAGCCGGGAATTGAGAATGCAACCAAGTCTCTGACAGGAACACGAACTCTGCTCTGAGATTTGAGGCCCTCCCAGGCTGGATTCCAACAGGGTCTCAAGTCACGCTTTAGAAATACGGTCAAGAACTTTTTGGCTGCGTAAATCAGTTATCCAGTTATATATATATATATATATATATATATATATATATATATATATATATATATATATATATATATATATATATATATATATATATATATATATATATATATATAATCAACAACCTCACCCCGCCAGGACTCGAACCCACGATCTTATGTGTGTGACCGGGGAACGTTGTTGTTGATTATATATAAAAGTCCGTGCACTTTATGGGCTAATGAAAAATATATGTATGTGTTGCCGGCCGTACGATCAACTACACACTAACACAACTATGGCGTACAGGTACTGGGAGGGACACCGTTTTTGATTAGTGACACTTCCTGTGTCTCACTATACTAGTCTGTAAGGAAGAAGTTGATGATGATTTTTTGACAAAAGAAATGTGCGAGTGAGACCAATAGCCAACATAATTCAAATATATAATCAAAAAGAAACAACAACCAAAGGTAAATAAAATATCGAAAAGACATCATAAATATTTCAGAATAAGAGTCTTCTCTTCCCCTGCTTGTGTCATCTAACGCAAGCAATCCATCTCAAGAGTCACGTTTTAACTATGGCTTTCCAGGAGATTTTATCGTATAAGATAACATTCAATAACTGTACCTGGATTTATGGAGGGGGAAGTCGAGGTTGAATTTACACCGACGTAAGGATTGAGCAAAGTCGAGGATTGGTTAACCCGACGTATGGAACGAGTAACTCTGACTGGCAAAATCTCAGTCGTAAACTTGGCAACAACCAATCATGAGAAACTTGGCGGAAACCTGCGCAATTTACTTGTATCTTATTGATAAAAAATTCGTCAAAATATTAACTTAAATTGACGTTCAGATAAGATAAATAACATTAAATGAGTCGGTGAGGTTATCGTCGCTATAGAAAATGACGCTGTGATGGTAAATGACAGATGGTAAGCGTAAATAATTCAACTGTAGTATCATTAGATCCCCCCCCCCCTCCCACCCTTGAGTACTATCACTGATTGCCCTGAGTGCGATGGTTGAATCTATTGAGTATGATAACTGAACCCCTGAGAACGGTAGCAAGCCCCTGAGAACAATGACTAAACCTGCTGAGTACGAAGTCTAAAACACATGAGTACGATGGCAACCCCTGAATACGATGACTGATTCCCCTTGTGTACGATGACTGAACTTATTATTTAGTCATTGTACTTTTCCAAAGGAGACAATTCATTGTACTCAATGAGCTAAGCCATCCCCCGCAAGGGTAAGTCAGTTTATTGTTTAATTTATCTTAGTCAATTGATTTGCTAAGTCATCATACTGAAGGGGTTAAGTCATCGTATTCAAGGGGTTGTTGTCGTATTGAAGGGGATTAAGTCATCGTATTGAAGGGGTTAAGTCATGGTATTGAAGGGGTTAAGTCATCGTACTCAAGGGGTTAAGTCATCGTACTCAAGGGGTTAAGTCATCGTACTCAAGGGGTTAAGTCATCGTATTGAAGGGGTTAAGTCATCGTACTCAAGGGGTTAAGTCATCGTACTCAAGGGGTTAAGTCATCGTATTGAAGGGGTTAAGTCATCGTACTCAAGGGGTTAAGTCATCGTACTCAAGGGGTTAAGATGTGTGATGCTGGTCACGCGCAGTACACAGCCTCAGGTCATCCCTGTGACTCTAGCGGTGCTGACTGCCTCGACGCCCACACCCCGCACTCTATTTGATACCTACTCTTGTAGTGTCCTCTGTCACTCTTGTGTGCCTCACGCCTCGATGGCATCTTGGCAGCGCCTCGAGCCTGTGATGACGTTACACGCAGTTTTACTCGAACCATGAAACTTCTTTTGTCCTCTCTATTGAGCGTCGCCTGGCCTGCTGGGGCTGACACTTACTGCTTCTCCGTCATCACTGTTGAGACTTGACTGTTTTGCTTTTGGTGTTTTGGAGCAGAGCTGTAAGTGTGACAGTGTAGCACAGATGGTTCTCCGTGTCCAAGTGTGACGTAGATGGCTCTCCGTGTCCAAGTGTGACGTAGCTGACTCTCCGTGTCCAAATCAGAAGTCAGAAGGTCATTGTGTGTTTTATTTTCAGTTGTGTATACGTGATCGTTCACCAGGACCTTGACCTGCTGGAGTTCCTATACCCTACCCCCCCACGTCACTCACCCTGTAACAGTCAGACAGTATTCTTGCCAGTCGTGTCTTATGATTATAAGTAACGGCTGAAATCATCAAGCCGTATTAGAGTCTATTGCAAGAGAAGCTCGTGTGTTTAAGTGTCTTAATTTCTGTACAGTTTGCCCTAATACTTGCTACCATCCCGGAGGCGGTCAGGGTGGCAATCTAGACAAGTGTGTGTGTGTGTGTGTGTGTGCTCGCGTGTGTGCGTGTGTGTGTATATGTATGTGTGTGTGTGTGTACAACCGTAGTATGTAAATGCTATAACAAAGCCATCTAGTCATGAGGCTCCGACAGTGACCATTTATTGCTCACCATCCTGATGTAGATAACACAACGTTTTGACATGATAGTTCATATTGTTAGTTTAAATTGGATTCTGAATCACAGTGGACCATCCCAAAAACAAATCGGTTCACATAGAAGATATCTCTCTGTCAAATGACGTAACATAAAAGTTAGATATTGGCAATATTGGAGAGATTTCAGGTCTTTTAGATGATATTTATTCATGTAATATTATGGACATAGTTCAAATGTCTCCAAAAGTTCATCATCATATCATTAACATCATCAGAGAGATACGTTGTCGTATTATTTATCAGAAGAGTTAACATGACCGAGGTACAGCTGTTGACGCTGTAGAGTTGACCAATACGTTCACTATGTACAGTTGCCTCCATTTATAACGGTTACAATGGTTGGCGTGTATTGTGAGATGTGGCTCCACCGCCCACCACACAACAGATAGGAGCCAATAATGTTCTACTTGGTGACCTTTATTAAAATTATAACCATGCAGGAAATACGCGGATTTATATACAGTATAAGGGGGAGGGGGGGACTCGATGTAAACAAACAGTGGTGCCACATCTCACAAAACACACCAGCCACTGTACCCTTTATAAATGGAGGCAACTGTACGTGTAAAATCTGCTCTGTTTCTGTTATTGCGCTGCTGACACACACGCTTACAGGTTCTTCTTTTGTCATGATCTGTCAGTAGGAAACATTCTCCATCGTCTAGAAATACTGCAAACGAAATTGTTGACGAGAGTATTACGAGTATTAAATGCTTACACCTGGCCAGTGATAGTTTACCTTGGTCCCTGTTGGAGCTTTGAGGACAACGCCTTCACCTGTGTGTAGTAGCGTCTTATAAGGTAATTGTAAGTCTCACGGGTTTAAACTCCTTTACACCACCTTGTACAGTGTAAGACTCAGTGATATATATGTGTCTAGTGTGATCAAAATAGATATCGGTAACAAGAGGCGGTGGACTTAAGAAAAATATATTTTACAGTAGTGTCTTGAAATATATTTCTCTCGCACGAAGTGTTTTACTGCGTGAATAATGTAGACGTTTCCAGGGCAGATTAAAACATAAATCATGAGAATCACTGAGATACAGTCTTCTGTCTTAACGCCTTACTGAACGACTCCAAACTTTCTGACATTATTTATTCATCTAATTGTTTTACTCCCTGACGACCGACCACAGAGAGATTAGAGAGGGAGGGGGATGATACTAAAATGTCCCTTGATCTTATTACTCATAAGCGAATATGAAAGGAGTAGACTGTATACAGATCTAACAATGTTAATCTGAGAACAACGTCGAAAAAATGATATTAATAGATATAAACACCTGGGTGAGTCACAGGTAAGGTCTCACATGGAGGTACGATCATAAATAAGAACATTAGTAACCTCGAGTATAAGGTGACTGCTCTCCAAGTATTATTGTGTTCAGCATCAGAGTAATGCTCATATAACGCACCACGAATACACAACGACCCAATATTCATGACCTGGCAAGAGCAAGGTGATTATCTAGTTGTTGTGAATCACTTTATTTGAGGTATCTGTCTGTTACACTGTTCATTACCGCCGCGTGGAAGCTGCCCAGCAACAACCGACAGACTACTGTTAAAGATGATCATACAATGGTTTAGGAAAATGAATAGTGTAGATATGTGAAATATACTTTGTATTAATCTAGATCTGTACATAACACCTTACCGGAGTCATGGAGGAAGGTCGTAATCGATATAGTGTGGACCTCAGCTGTCAGTGTGGACCTCAGCTGTCAGTGTGGACCTCAGTTGACAGCGTGGACCTCAGCTGTCAGTGTGGACCCCAGCTGTCAGTGTGGACCTCAGCTGTCAGTGTGGACCCCAGCTGACAGTGTGGACCTTATCTGACAGTGTGGACCTCAGCTGATAATGTGGATCCCAGCTGTCAGTGTGGACCTCAGCTGACAGTGTGGACCTCAGCTGTCACAGTGTGTGGACCTCAGCTGACAATGTGGACCCCAGCTGGACCTCAGTGTGGACCTCAGCTGTCAGTGTGGACCTCAGCTGTCAGTGTGGACCTCAGCTGTCAGTGTGGACCTCAGTTGACAGCGTGGACCTCAGCTGTCAGTGTGGACCTGTCAGTGTGGACCTCAGCTGACAATGTGGACCCCAGCTGACAGTGTGGACCTTAGCTGACAGTGTGGACCCCAGCTGACAGTGTGGACCTCAGCTGACAGTGTGGACCTCAGTTGACAGTGTGGACCTCAGCTGTCCTCAAAATAGTTAGGATCATTGATTTTCAGAAGAATATACTCCCATTATATAGGTTATCTAGACTAAACCTTAACCATATCCACTTTCTTCAACAGTATTCTATATTTCCGAAAGCTTTCATATAATTTGGATCGCCATGGCAGCTGTACAGAAACTAAAAATAACTAAATTAAATTGTTACATATGGAGACCGGATTTTTTTCCAGTACAGATGTAAAAAAGAAAATTTAGTTTAGAAAAATAGTGGAAAAAGTGGGAGCCACGTATATTAGGAGTAGGCTATACGCGAGAGCCAGACCACAGCGTTTATAACAGAAAAAATAATTGTTTTAACTCGCCCTGTTAATAACCGCCGCCACCACCACCACCAATGATCATAATTCTTTTATAATTATCAATGAATTACGTGGAGGTCAGATGATTGTTGAATAAGAAGATAATAATGATAATGATAATTAGAGGAACAGAACTACTAAGAGGAACGTTGAACTTTTGAAACCAAATTTAGACAAATCCACGTATTAGAGCCCCGAGTGCTTATATTGTACAGACGAACTGATGGAAAGAACTGTAACCTTACTTGTTATTTGTACACATATATCAGTTTAATGTTCCCACGATGTTGCTTTGCGTCAGCCATAACAGCATAACGGGCTGCTATCTCTTTTATGTTTACTGCACTGTTTAGATATATATTAACAGACGTATATAATATGATACACAGACAACAAACTTCTGAACTAACAGTACCACCACTCTACTTGGGGTCTATTCACCAAAAAGAGATATTATAATTTGATATCTTCTGGACCAAGATAAGACACGGCAGAGTACCAAGTGCTGAGATTAAACCACGAAAAAGAGAGAGAGAGAGAGAGAGAGAGAGAGAGAGAGAGAGAGAGAGAGAGAGAGAGAGAGAGAGAGAGAGAGAGAGACTATTCTCCACAAGATCATCAAGATACAACACATACCCGACTCCATTTGCCCTCTTGGGTGTATTAGGGAATTATTTTGTCTTTCCTGGAATTGGAATGTATAAGGTCAGGAAAGTCGCTGGTGAAATCCCGTGCCAGAGAATTTAACACCATGTCAACAGTATCACTTCCTGGGAACTTGCCATTAAAGTCAGATATTACGGTTTACCAACAATATTAAGTTGATTTTATATAATGTTCGTGTTTCTTGATTTTTAAACATCATCACACAGCACAGAGAGTTATGTGATAGGCCTTTAAAATAATCTGACAGACGTGGGAACGCAGCTTCTGTCATACTGAATATTTTATCTTCAAACATCCTTCTCGTGGTTCCTTGTTGACATTGTAAATAACGTCATTACGTATTCCCCCGAGGGAAAAATATTTTTCAAACAGTAACTTAATTCAATGTGTTTTAGTCTTTGGAAATAACAACATTTGGGCGCCATAATTTGATAGAGAAATGAAGAAAAAAGGAGGAGCTCTATGTAAATATAAGTACCATTACACTTTCAACAACAGAAGGGTCTCATGGGTGTCATTTTACTCCTGGCAGTTAGTACCGCCTGCCTTTTGCATATACAGAACTACTCGCGCTTCTCTCTCGTGTTGGTCTTTACCGGGGAGATATAATACGCTAACTGGCACGTTACTTGTTATTTACGAATTTGGTTAATGGGAAATATTTTGCCTAAAACAACAACATGAGGCCTTTTGAACACTCGCAAGCACCGGTGTTTGTTTAGTGGTGCCTTTCTTTCACCAAGTCTCAAAAGCATTATAAGGACCGATATTTGCAGTAGTAGTAGTAATAATAGTAGTAGTGGTGGTAGTGTAGAAGCATTTGTAGTAGTAGTAGTAGCTATACTGTATGTGAAAAACTGGCTGGTGATATTTTTCTCAAACATATACTGTAGGGTTACGTTAGGTTAGCTGTTTCAATGATTTTTTTAATTTTGAAATTTTTCGGAAATATTTATTGATCCATTTTAGAAAACGCTGGTCGATGAACACATTATGTATCTTTTGGAATCCTCTATTCGGGAATTGTACAAGTAGGATATAAACTATTCTTGTTGGGTCTTTGTTATAGTTTTTTTTCATATCTTCGAAGTTCGGTTGCCATTATTTTCTCTTATTTGTATTTCATATTTGACGTTCAAACATTACCAGCAGGAAAATCGACGCTGGACCCAAGACACGTGCTGAAGGACACACAGAAGTGTTCATGTTACTCTTGAATATTATCCACAATCACTATGAGTCAGCTCTAACCAGTATTAGAAAACAAATACTCTCAGTTGATATTTCTACATGACTTTTCTTACATAATGTGTAAGTCCAGTCCTAAATTTGGCACAGCTTAATGTAACACAGCAGCAGAGCTTGAAGTAAACACAGCAACAGAGCTTGAAGTAGACTCAGCAGTAGTGTCAGTACAGACTCTCGACATAACACTGGCAGGGTCAGACCTTTATAAGGGAAGGGTTTGTGAAGCTGGCATATGCTCGTAAAAGCTTACTAAATTCCTTCCCAGTAAGTTAATCCAGCGTGTTCTAAGCTTCAGTATTTAGTTTTCCTTTACAGCGGACAGCCGTGAAAGTCAAAAGGGATGAGTCAGTTTCCAGTTACCTTTACCCAAATGTTAGAGATTCTAGTTTTCTGTCTTGCTCATCAAATCTTTCTCGCGTAGAGGAACAGGAAACTGGCTTTATTTGTCTCCTGACTTTTGTTTAAGTAAGGGAAACATGTCTATAGATAGAGTGATCAAACAGCGGCTCTCCTCTTTTGTTTTAAGTCGCTGGAACAATTTTGCCATTTGTTATTTTTTTTAGATTTCTTTATGCTTCATGAAATATTTTTGGTTAAAGTAATTAAAATGTTAGGTAGAATCCCATTGTGGATGTGGTGTTAACAATAATTATAATCAAAACAGATCTTCTGGCTCGGGTACGCAGAAACCCCATCACGTGTTAATAGATCAGTGGTTGGCAGTGGTCCTGTGAACATTCATATGCACAGCACATAAATACCTTGAATTTCTCTCTAGAGTTTAACAGACTTTGTAATGAGGAAAATAAAAGGAGTAGACTTATACCTCGGCAATATCTTCCTTTTAATACAAGGAAGTAAGAAGTGAATCATTTTAATGTTTTCCACTGCATATCATTACTTCTGTTGTCAGGCTGCCTGGAAATGTTTTATTCTTAAGAGTCTACATTATCAAGCGGGATATTTTTATTTTATGCATGCAAAAATCTAATGCGAAATACGTAACAGATTGCTTCCACATTGCTGTTTATTTGTTTAGTGTCATTACGTGATATCACTGTTAGTGTCAGTTGTTGCATTGGAGAATAAAAAAGACGCGTTTTGGTTTATTCTGGATTTTTTTTATTTCAGAATCGTGTTATGAGAAACAAGCGATAAATCATATTCCTTTTTGAGACTATTCTGTGTTTCCTCCCTCATTTTTCTAATTATAAGTGTTTGTTGGCTGCACTACAAGCACTGTCAGGATCAAGTGAGGAGTTTTGCGGGAGTGTGTGTCAAGTCGAAGCTCTTGCCCGACAGCAACACCCGGCGGCACACTTGAACAAACACATGAGACCTCAGATCGGAGTTCCGTCTATTGAATATTAATTTTTATCTCTCCTCTTCGAAATGTTCTCATCAGTAGTGTTTGGGGTCTCATGTCACAGTCAGCACTTGCAGACAGTTGTGTAAGAGAGTGTTGTTCGTTGCTCTTAAGATGTGAATCCTGCGAGGTGGGAGACGAGTGGTGTAGCGTCATTGATGTCGAGTGATGATACATAATCAAGGGCAGTTTCATCCTCCGTTTTTAATTGCTCAGTGTTTATTGTCAGTCTGTTTGTGTTTGGAGAGTTACCGAGAGGGTTAAGAGCTCTTCGGAGACTGACCTGGTCTGCTATGAGGGCGAATAGTTTTCTTCCAACATTTACCGCTGTTAAAATATTATACAGTGTTTTATGCTGTTCAATTAAGGTGTAAAGTGACATGTTACTTGGTGGACTCCCCAACACTTGTAGCGCTGATCGGTGTAGCTTGGCATCAGCCTCTTCACCCCAACACCCTTGGTGAAGGTGCAGAATTAATCTGAAGGTTAGAGACTCATAAATAACTGCCTCGGAATTCTCATTCAACCAGCCAAGAACAACTCTTATGTACACACACACACACACACACCATGATGTAAGTCTTTGACCCCCTTAGTATTCTGGTTCCTCTTTCACGTGTCCTCCATAAACACAACACAGAGTACTTCTTATTCTTGGTGGTAAGCGGAAAATCCTTTGTTGATCCAGGTAACTAATTGTTGTGTGTGTGTGTGTGTGTGTGTGTGTGTGTGTGTGGGGCTGGTGTGTGTGTGTGTGTGTGTGTGTGTTTGTGTGTGTGTGTGTGTGTGTGTGTGTGTGTGTGTGTGTGTGGGTGTGGGTGTGTGTGTGTGTGTGTGTGTGTGTGTGTGTGTGTGTGTGTGTGATGAATACTGACGCCAACCATTTTCATCCCATTTTCCTTGTCCCCACCTTCCTTACTCTTGCCAGCTCCACTGTTGCCAATAATGATTTTATATATTGTTTGACAGCCTAAGATCATGTTCAATAGTATCTTTATTTAATACAAGTTTAAATAAGTTAAAAAAAAACTCCATCGTGTTCCTGGTGGTTTATGTAAGGAACATTTCACATTTTGATATTTATCGCCTCATTAACAAGAAGCGTAATCATGTGTATAACTCTCCAAGGTTATGTGTGTTTAGGAGGAAGATTGAGAGTGAGTGATGGTGAGACTTGAGAGTGAGTGATGGTGAGAGTGTCTGTGGTAATCTGAGAGCAGTGAGTATGGCAGATAGTTCAGTTTGTTTGAGTAGATGCCCAGTTATTGATTGTGACTCCCTTCTCTAGTTTGTTACCATGAGGTTAAATCGCAATAACACCACTTCCAGCCCTCCTACAGGCAGTGTTGAGGGAGCCTACGGTATAGAGAGTCTGTGCGATATTGTTTTCAGTCCGGAGGTTATGTGTGTTCAAGAGCACTTACTTTGGCAGTGTATTGAAGAGGTAAGGACTGTATACATCGCCATTCGCTTAGACGGGTGTAGGGGTGTGGAGAGGAACAGTTTGTTAAGGTGGATGGAAGCGTTCTTGTGTGGCAGATTTGTGCAGCTGATCTAGTGTAACTGAAGTTTGGATCCACTGATAATCATCTGTTTTATGAATCATGAACAACATTTTAGGAGTTTCGTGGACACAAAATTATTTGGATCATCGCACACAAGAGCCTTAGGGCTGTCGTGAGATACCGAAGACTACCTCTTCTTTCCCCCATTTAAGTAGTTTGGTGTTCATAGGACAGCCTAGGGTACATTGTTTTTTAACTAAGTTTACATTAAGCACTATGACTGGGAAATACCCCGCTACAGTTCTAAAGGATATAAGTCTTCTGTACATCGATGGGTTATATAGCTGGTGAGGTCCAGGGGAACGTGATGCTGAGGTATTTACAAAATTATATATATTTACTGTCTTAAGTTTTGTTGGTTTACGTGTGCAGTTTCCGGAGTGTTTGTTAAACACCTTAACTTGTCACCAAAGTTAATGCTATCTAGATACACTAAGGCTGTGTGTGTATAGCTCAGAGATTTGCATTTCACGATGGGTTTTGGTATGTGCGGTACCAGAGTAGCTAACTGTGATACTTCTGGGGCGGGTTATTAACTCTGACCATCATTCTCTATATTGGTGATAAACTGAAGACTTCAAGATATGGCTTCTCTCTGCTTTGATTGTTTGTTCATGAATCTTGAGATCTTGTAGTTTAATAAGGACATTTCTGGAGACTGAAGCAAGAAATCTTTCATTTCCTGGGGGGGGGGGGGTCATCATCGTACTGCTGTCATCATTTATATCATCCTGTGAATTTGTCCCAATTTTATCATTATATACAGGAGCATCATCAACACTATTCACTCACTGCCTGGACATAGACTGTCAGTGGTTAGGAACATGTGCTCCTGACGCTGACATTTCAGGGTTTTTCTCTTGGCAGGCATTATTTTTTTGTTGCTCTGTAATTATCTTGTTCAGATAGTTGATGGCCTCACTAAGTTTTCTCATAATTTAATTTTTAGTTGCAATTTAATCTTTGTGTTGCTTCATATTAATATTTTCCACAGCAGCGATCACTCAATTCAACATTTGTTCAGTGAGTGTGTCGGCTGCTCCTGGGGAGAGTGTGTTGGTCCCTGCCGGCCTAGCATCTGCAGCATATAGTGATCGTTAGGAGGGAGAGGGGTGAGTGAGCCGAGGATTGCTCACAGTGTGTTCCCAGTAGAATTGGAGTTGTCGTAGATCTGCCTGGGTGTTGATACTGGCTTTTGGGAGGAAGGGGAAGTACAGGATAGCCAGAGAGCCACGCAGGAACCTTTTCTTCCTTGCAGTTGATAAACCTTATTTAAACAGTTGTGACTTGAGCGAGATATTCATTGCAGAGTTGTGTTGTGTTTATTCTCGATCAGAGGCCATACCGCGACAACCTGAAGGTGCAAACTCGGGCCACGTGGCCTCAGTGTTGACGCTGTAAAATCTTTGTCCGAGAGATATAAGGACAGTTACTCTCACACGGCGATATGCATTAACAACAGTGAAAGTTTTGGGTTGGTCTTCAGTGTTGGTCCAGTCAATGATAGCAAGAATCCTCACCCTTGACTCGTTTCGTTCTCGTAATGTTCTTATTCTGCTCCAGTATTGCAAGGTCTTAGAAAGAGTCTAGTCCGAAATGATAAAGGCAATTTTACCTGATGACGTGGAAGGCTGTTGCGTTGTTATGCCTGCTGTTTCAGTGTTGAGGTCAATTAGATTACTTTAATCATTCTTCACTTGACCATAGTTGTGTCTATTAACTCCAAACCAAAATTCAGGAACTGGGTGCCTTAACGATGCCTGACATAGCCGTCGAGGGTATCTAATATCATTCACTTCGGTTGGGTACATTCAACTGCTTCTGTTGTTCCTGAATCTTTTCTGCTGTAGCTTCTCTATCCTTGCAGTACACCGGTGTCATCACCACTACCAAGACCTTGTTCACTCAGTGTCTCCTCAAATGCAGGAAAAGAAGAGTAGTTGGCCCCCAGAAGGAGGATCAGGCAGGGTGGAGCATGTGGAGTGGGAAGACTCGACCTTGGGAGTCTAGGACAGGAGAAGGCGAAGTACAAGAGTATATGTGGATGGGAGTAATAACAGTAACAGTATTGTCAGTCCCCATCACTATAGACAAGATCACATCCACACCATCACAGTCCTCACCCGGTACACCGAGATTCACTGTTCAAGTCTGTTTAGTATCTGTCAGAACACCCACGACCGACAGAGGTGGCGAGGAGGCATAACTTATTGACCCAAACAAAACTGTATAGCGCAGAGGTGTGTGTGTGTGTGTGTGTGTGTGTGTGTGTGTGTGTGTGTGTGTGTGTGTGTGTGTGTGTGTGTGTCGAGCGCCAGTTAATTATGCCATTACTTAATTAGGTTTCTGTAACTCTCTCCTGCCACCATTCTCACACTATTGTATATCATCAACATCCATAACAACTACCCACGGTCCAACACTCGGTTGTTCTTATGACTGATCCTATGAAAAGCAAACCATTTTACTTGAGTTTGTCAGGTATTTAATTGGTGATGAAAACGTTTAGACATTTCCGATGCAAACATTGAGTTATTGTTATTTCGAACACTGCTTGTGGTAACGTTATTGCTGAGGAAAACGTTACTACTGATGAAACTCGGTGATTGCAAGTGAAAACGCGTGGTTATTGGCGAAAGAATTATTTGAATTTTATTGATTTGGATACCCGATTATCGCTGATTAAAGCTCTCAATTATTGCTCATAATATCTCTTGATTATTACTGGTGAAATGTTGGATTATTACGAATGAAGACCCTCGATTATTGCAGATTGGGATACTCGATAATTCATGGTTAAAGCTTTCAATTATTGTCTCTGAGCTGATTATAATATTGTGTTTACATATACCAGTTGTGTTTACATCCACCAATTGTGTATGTTTTATCTATGTCATCCATCCACATACCCACCGTCCTAATCATCCAGCTTTACACCCACCCGCCTACTTAACAGCCAAAACTAATTAACCTTTATTCACCAGGATGGATGGTAAGCAACAGGTGTTTCCCTAACCTAACCTACCTCCACCCACCTATCCCCACCCATACCCACCCACTCACACCCACCTACTCCCACCTAATCCCACCCACATCAACCCACAATACATAAAAAACTCTCAGTCTGGTAAACAGTCTTGCTACAACAGTCTGTCTCATTGAAAAAGTTAAGTCTCTCTTTTCCTTCATTCCTTGTTGTAACTGTACCTCTCTGCAGATGTCTTACCACTGAAGTCTTTATGTGGGAGTCTAATTGGGATAATCCTACTGTTATAGCCTCAATTATGTCTCTCCATTTCAGCTTCTTTCATCCTCTTAGTCTCTTTCCTCTGATGGGGCTCCTTGTGTATACTCTTTGGGTCACTCCCTCACGTCTCGTCCAACCATATGACCAAACCATCCCAACCTTTCATTTGTCGTCTTATTGTTTTTCTTAATGTCACTCTTGTTCTTGTCCTATAGCCTTCGTTTTTCAACCTGTCCCTCAGTGATAGTCTTATGATCACTTAACATTGTCATCTTAATTCTCTTTAACCTCTCCTTCTTTCCTCCTTCCTTCTCCTTCTTCTCTTCCTTCTTCACTTTCCCCGTTTCCGCTACATATATTAACATCGATTTAACGCTAGGTATACTTTACATCTTTGACTTCAACTTTTTTGCTAACCTTCAGTCATATACACACAATTTCTCCAACTTTTTGCTCCCCTATTCCTACACCTTCAGTTCCTAACCAAACTACTAAACTTGTCTACCTTCGTCAGTTCAATTTGTTTTCTTTTATATTGTGATTGATTCGAGGAGGGGCGCGTGGCAGAGCGTCCCTGAATGCTACTGATGGTGTGAGCTATATCTATACTGAGATTCTCTAGTACACCAGGTAGAAGAAAAATATGAAAATGTATGTTAAGTTGTGTGATAAGAGGTGATTGTAAAAACGACAGAACTGTGCGTTGTTGGTTGATGAAAATATATGATAGAGAAGGAAGTATCATACATATGAATGATGAAGATGTTTTGCTAAAGATAACTTGCACGAAATAAGAAAGATATGATAAAAAATATATATGACATGATTTACGACTGGGATTGAAAAGATGTGGATAATGGATTGGATATATTATTGGCTCTTTGACCATGAATACAGCTGTAGATAAGAAAATAGTGAAGAGATGGATCGTCTCTTAGAGGTGTAGTATGGATTTGTCGTTAGGAAGACAGTCGAACGCTAGCCTACAGTGTAAAAGCAATAGTCCCAAAGATAGAGGACATGGATTTTGTAAAGCTATACAGAGAAAAAAGTAAGTAAAAGTGATTATAAAAGAGAAATCATAGTGGTGTAGATGTGGTGATTCCAGATGTTACTATTCAAAGTAGAACCAAGACTGTTTGTTGACTTCGGTGGCTGGTATAATGGGAGGTTTTTGATGATCTTGCAAGTGAGAAACAGTCAGAGTTTGTTTCTTGGTGGGATTGAATGTGATCAAGTTATTTGTGTGCTACTGCTATCTGGCCTCAATATTTGTGTTCAAGAAAGTTATAACGTTGAAACAATTTAATGGAATACTTGAGTGAATAAGGTCAGGAGGATAAGGTCAAGAGGATTAACTTTGGTCAAGGCTATCATCAGCCTAGGAATAGTGAACATGTCATCAATACGAAATAAGAAGACAGAAGTAAGAACTGATAGGAAAGTTGTCAGGGTGTTCACAGATGTGGTGATTGAAGACAAAGAAAAAGTTCCAAAAAATAGAAGAATCTGGAAGACTAAAAGAAGGAAGTTTGGCAAGGAGAAGCTGATACCACATCCTGTTGGAAGTTTGAGAAGTATCAAAAACAACAATATCCGATGAAGTTCTACTGAGATAAGGAAGGATTTTGCGTCAGAAGCTGAGGCTGGATTGTACTTGAACGGCTGAAACGAAACCCATATTGAGCTGTTTGTTTTGATAGATTCCTTGACATTGGAGATATTGAGGTGAAAGTTATGGGATGACAGTTGATGGGAGAAGATGGAGCCACAATCCTGACCTCCCATATTATTACACACTACAACCTCTTTCACTCTGAGACATCAATTTCAAAACTTGGCTCTCAAGATTTTCCACCACTGCACAAGTCTTCCCTGCGGCTTGTCCTCTGTTCCGGCTGTTATGATCAGATTGGCCATAAACAGGACTCCCACAACGGTTATTCCTTGATCTTCTCAATCAGTAACTCCTTCACGATCGAAGAGTATAGGTCTTAACTTTGAACCTTGGGGGGAAACCAACTCACTCTATCCTGCTGTGAGTCTGTTTGCACTTCTTACTGTAATGTTAGCTCCCTGTACAAATCCCTAACCCCTTCTAACTCAGGCGCCACTGTGCTCCTTCTCTCGGGGTTTTGTCTTACAGGTATGTCTTCTCTTTACACAGAAACAAACATTACAGCTTATTATATCTCCTTCTAAAACCTCACCCTGGAACTGTTACATGGTAGAGATGGTAACGATCATGAGTAGGTAGTAGGCGGCTACCAAACAGGGAGGTACTACCGCCTGGGAAGATATTGGAAGCATAATGTGTTGTCTAATGGTAGACCCTGCTGCCATATGGCATCACGAAAATTGTGACCAAGTCCCAGGTTACAGATCTGACTTTCTGCCTCATTTACACACAATTGCAAGGTCAATTTTTGTTTCTCTTCACATTGACAACACAACATACATATATTGTTTCTCACTCTTGATCTTTATCATTTTTCTAATTCTTTATTATTATTATTATTATTATTATTATTACTACTACTACATTTTCGCCCCCCAGACTCCGATGTGGGTCAGTGACTTGTGCCCGGGTGGGCTAATCCCCGAAAAAAAATCTAAATCTCCTCATGGCGTAAATGGTATTTTTTTAAACAGTAATTTATTTGCCTTGAATTTATACTGCCGCTGATGTAACATAATGAGTATTTTTGTTTATGGCTTCGATCAGCACAGCGTCAGTTAAGGGAAGGTCAGCCAGAAGGTTGTGCCAGCGTGTGTCAAGGAGGGAAATAAAGGTCACCTTCGCCACGTAGGGCAAAGTCCCATTAGACTAAATCCTTCTTTATAGTCTCAATACTCTGTTGAAGCGGAGGTTCGTATATTGGGTTAAGGTTGTTTACGTTGGATTAAGTTACGTTACGCTCGGTAGGATTTTTATTCCTAGATGCATGCGACACAGCTGTCCCGGCGAGCTCTCAGCCGACCACTGTAATATTCAGGTCAGTGGCGTACCTGTGGCCAGCTGGGAATGACACGCACAAGCTGACACCTACATTATAAGCTTTCAAATATTCATCCTGTGACAATTTTTATGATCTAGGGGAGGGAATAAAGACAAGTGAATGAGCTTTTATCTAAATGAAATAATGAAATTGGAATATGGACAGATGTTTTATTTTAGAATATGTGCTGTACTGTAATGGTGTATACATATATATATATATATATATATATATATATATATATATATATATATATATATATATATATATATATATATATATATATATATATATATATATCATGTAAATCCACAATGAAAACGTGGATAAGATAAATCTTGATAAAATCACACGGGAAAATGGAAACAACGGAGTACCTTACCTTAGCTAAGGTACTCCGTTGTTTCCATTTTCCCGTGTGATTTTATCAAGATATATATTTATATATTGTTCATTCTTGAATATGAACATTGTAATGTTTGGTCATACTTTGAAAAAATTAGTCGAGTTAATCACTGGAAGTTTTCTCGTAAAATGTCTTCCTCTATTGATGTTTACACGAACGACTGTATATCGAATTTTGTTTAAACAGGAAGAGTACTTAGTCACAGACCATTAGCGTATGTAAACAATTTGATATATTGTCACCCTCGGGAAAGTTTATGTGAGTTAAAGAAAAAAAAATGAGTGGTATTGTAAAGGTCGGAGCTGATGGCCTGAACTCTGTGGAGGAACAAAATAATTGTGAGGAAAAGCGGACGTGGCAAATGCTCGTTAGGTTAGGTTAGATTAGGGTATAATGGCGATTTTTCTCTTTTCAACAAATAAAATTATAGGGAACGATGAGACGCGCGTCGTCTCCTTGTAGCTAAGTGTCAAGTTTTGAGGAATCTTGCAAATGGTGATATAAGTATAAAATATGGCATTAAAATCCAAGAGGAGTTAATTGTCAAATCTATCTTATTGGACATTCAAAATTCCAAGATGGCCGCCAAAAGTGGATGTCAGATTTTTCTTTTTTTCCATAACAATTATTGTATTCGTCAATTAAGGGGATTTCAGTGTTCATTTCCATGTTTTTGAGAATGTAGAATCTGAATTTTGTGTTGAAAACTCTGAAATGGATAGCATTCAAAGGAAACATGCTTATAAAGGGTGAATGTCAATGTACTACCAGGGCACACTGGTGACAACTCATCACGGAGCTCAGTGTCAGCTAAGTACGGAACTCATCGTAAAGCTTAATATGTATACAAGAACTTAGTGTCCCAAATGTTACCTAATCAGCCCCAAATAAGGTGCCATGGCGGGAGAGCCGAGCCAAGGATAATAGAGTTAAAGTTATCCGGACGGTGTACAGATCACAGCGGGACTTAAATGATACTGATGAACGATCGGGCTAGGTGTAGGGTAAACAATAGCTTGAACCTAGTTGTATCCCATACAGGGGAGTACATGTGATACAGAGTGGTGAAAGGATAAACCCTCGACTCTGTACCACAATGGTTATTGGTCCTAAAAGTAATCCTGAAAGTAAGACAAACTGGGCCAAGTGCTGTCTATGTCAAGATGATAAGAAGGAAGAACTTAAATCTCCAAAGACTAACACTACTAGCAGAGAGGAAGATGGCTACAGCAGGTTAGCCAAGAATATTCCTATTTTTAACTCAATCAATGGCCTTCAATAAGGTGGACGGTGACTAACATGTGTGACACCAGTGGACGGTGACTAACATGTGTGACACCAGTGGACGGTGACTGAGAACGGCTTTCTGTCCTAGTAAAAATTTCATTGATTTACAAAGAACATTTTCCCGTTAGTGAGTTACACATGAGACGGGTGTAGGAGGAAACGAGGGCAAATAATAAGAATATTTTAAATTATTAATTTTATTCTTTAATATTTACAGAGTGTGAATACTTCTCTGATAATGTGAATTATAACATTTATTATATCATAAGACTGCATTACCTAACCTAACCTAACTTAGGGTATGAAGATGGCGCCGAAGTTACAGTGCCCTTACGACCACTTACCCTTGGTGATTTAGATTAGGTCATAATTTGTAAAATGAGTTTATTTCTCTATATTAGATAATCATCATCATCATCATCATTGTCATCATTATCATCATCATAAACATTTTTTTAGGGGAGCTTGTAACAACCTCTACTTTACATAATGTTTTAAGTTGATAATGTATGTACGATCAATACCATGGTGGAGCACAACATGTTTACCTTCCCTAGTTACGTTAACCTTGAACTGAATAACATTTTTTTTTTGTGATTCATCTCATTCTTTTTTATGACCGCAGTTAACACACTCTAGTAAAGTTTGTTGTAGGCGTTAATGGCTACTTACCTGCCTCTGAAAGTTAGTTAGTTGCGGTAAATTTACTTTTCTGTAGATGATAAAATGTAATGGTCGCCCACTCGTGATCTACGAGAGCCGGCCGGGAGGTGTTTCAGGGGCAGGAGTTTGTGGGTGGTGAGACGCCTGTGTCAACACAACCACCACACCCTTACTGAGCAGTGTAACCCAGCGTCAAGGTGTAGAAGGAAGCGTCAACACAACGATAATGATAATAATGGTTGCCCCTCGTGTAACGAGGATGACCGGCCCAAGGTCCACCTAGGCGTGAATTTCTTTAAGGTGTAGAAACTGTCGCCAACATAACAACCACACCCCGAGTTAACGAGTTGCATGACCCAGTGTCAAGGTATAGTCCGAAAAGACCGGACAACCAGCCAACTGCACTGGCTTACCATTACCCCGGAACACGCTCCGCAAAACGATTAACATCCAGGTCCCCAATTACTGCTGGGTAGACAGAGGAAAGTGGCATAAAGAAACTTGCCCAGAGTTTCACCCTGCCCAGGGATCGAACCTGGGTCCGTTCGCTTGCGAGGCGAGGATGCTGACTATTACACCACAACGATCACAAGACCATTGGCGTATAATATCCATTTCATCGCTGAAATAAGCTGTAATTCATATGCATACAAATCTTTTGTTCAATTGCGCACAAAGTTGTTATTCACGAGGATTATATTCAGTGATATTTAAAGCAGTTATTCACGCTCGGGCGCCATCGTACAAGTTTGAAGGCCATTCATGACAATAAAGAATATTGCACCGTTGCACGATCCTTCGCTTAGTACAGTTTTCCAATATTGAACACCGGCGTCATCTGTTGTATGCCTGCAAAGATTAAGGCTTCCTCGATACTGATGATAGCATATCACCTTGGTTGACTTGCTTGTTGTTTTTGTGGTTGCTGTTGTAGTTGTTAACGTATTTATGTTTGTGGTTGTTGTTTTTATTATCGTCGTGTTTTTGTCATATGTATTGTAGGTGCA
>NW_024713151.1:287500-347500 GCF_018991925.1 Homarus americanus | reverse complement strand
TAAACTTCTGGTACACAAGGAAGCAGCTGACCGGCACTGTATTCGACTGTTTTCACTTCCCAACTGTAAAATTAGATCCCCATTCACAGCTGTGTGAACTGCTGTTTACTCTTTGCCGTTGCAACGCTGATAGTTAGGTAGTTAGGGTTTAATTGGTTAAGTTGGAGCCTATTAGGACTGAAGGTCCTTTGACTTTTAACTATTACCACTGTTTATACTGACTACTTCCTGTTACCAGCAGTGCGACGTGATACATGAGCTGAACAGTAAGTTTCTGTCACAACAACTTCACACACACACAGTACACACTCTAAAACAAGCTTAACAATTAAGACTCTCAAAGGCTCATACGTTGACTTAGTCCCTTTAATGAAAATGTGAAATGAAATGGCATCAAAGGCTCATAGAAGTTATGACACATGAGATAATAAACCAAAATGGCGTCAGAATAGTGATCAAATTCTAATTATTGCCAGTTGCTCTCTCTTCCTCTGACTTATGAGAGCATTAAACCTCAATCCTTCACTGAAAGAAGTAGACTGTGCTCAAGTGAGGCAACAACCCGAGCCAGTATGTTGCCTGTGTCGACAATATAAATCTTGATCCTTAACCTTTTAACAGAGAGCAACCGCAGGAGCTTTCATCTTTCTCAATACATAGACCACGAATAAAACTTGTTCCTATTTACCTGCTGAAGTTATAATGCTGAAGACAAACACACACACACAGATATGTGCTGTATATACACCACTGACTGCCATAGCCCACAATAATCTAGCTGTGAGTGGTCGACGTGAATAGATAAGAACGTAGATAAATTTTGAGAGGTTGACTATGTGATCTTGGTACATGGACGGTGGAGAAATTATTAAGCCATCGGAATCACCTTGGAAGTGTGTTATTAGAGCTCGGAAGGCATCGTCCCGGCAATCAGGAGAGTATTGGCGCTAGCTTGATTAATTGTACGAGGAGTGTTATTAAATTCTGCCTCCTCCTCCTCCTCCTCCTCCTCTTCCGCTTTCTCTTCCTCTTCCTCTTCCTCTTCCTCTTCTCCTCCTCCTCCTCCTCCTCCTCCTCCTCCTCCTCCTCCTCCTCTTCTCTTCTCTCCTCTTTATCTTCTCCTCCTCCTCCTCCTCCTCCTCCTCCTCTTTCTCTTCCTCTTCCTCCTCCTCCTCCTCTGTATGATACAAGTACCTTTGTTTAATTGAAAATGAATTAAGTTATCTTAGGATGAGTATGGTAGCACCCCGTAGCATTACTCGATATCGTCAATTTATACAAGATTTTGGTCATTGTTTAAGATGTAAGATTTGCAAGTTTTGGTCGTTGAGGAAAGATAGTACAGGCAGTATTTTTCTGGTAATCCTCACAAATCCTACGGAGAAATCCTTTTAAGCCCAGCCCAGTGTGGTAACAAGGGGGACGAGAATTGAAATTAAATCATCCACATAGCTGGGAATGACACTGACACACACACACACATACACACATACACACATACACACACACACACACACACACACACACACACACACACACACACACACACACACTACAACTTTAGACATATATTTTTATGCTTCAACTATACTGTTTGTGGGGGAGGGAGGGAGGGATGGGTTTGTCTATGTTTGTCTATTCTGGTTTAAAATATTGTTGCTTGTTTCTCTCACCAGTTTGAAGCACTGTGTGGATTTTTCCCCCTGTGACCTCAACTATTTTGATATATATTTTATTGCCTGTTACTGAATCGTCTTCATGTTGTATCATTTGAGTGTAGGTCGGGGCCCAACACACATTAACCTAACCTAACCTAACCTAACCTAACCTAACCTAACCTAACCTGACCTACAAACTCCGGCGTGTGTAAAAGCTTCCTGCCAATGTATTATTAATATTATTATTGTTATTAATATTATTATTATTATTATTATTATTATTATTATTATTATTATTATTATTATTATTATTATTATTATTATTATTATTATTATTATTATTATTATTATTATTATTAGTGGTAATAGTAGTAGTAGTAGTAGGTCTGCGGCTTAACTATCTCAGCTAGGGTCGTTTGATAATAAAATGTGTGGACAAGATATGGCTACAAGGGGAGGATGGAGGCCATAAAAAGTAGTAGTTGTAGTGTTGAAGTAGTAATACCATTATTGTTACTACTGTTATAATTTTTTGTTAATATCATCATTACGATTAAAGTAATTATTAATATTGTCAGCATTATAATTATGTAAATATTAACGAGTTGTGGTTATTATGATGCTATCAATGCGTCAAGAGAAAACATGTTGTGTGCATCCTGGCCATGGTGTCCAAATACTCCTGCTCAACACAACCGCCGCTCTTGTCTCCAATGACCAATCCACTGAGTATGTCATTATGATTTGCTAAATTATGTGTGAGTGTCATTATCGATGGTGTGTGTACAGTACTGTGCTGACAGGTGTATATGATGTGTGTACAGTACTATGCTGACAGGTGTATATGATGTGTGTACAGTACTGTGCTGACAGGTGTATATGATGTGTGTACAGTACTGTGCTGACAGGTGTATATGATGTGTGTACAGTACTGTGCTGAAAGGTGTATATGATGTGTGTACAGTACTGTGCTGACAGGTGTATATGATGTGTGTACAGTACTGTGCTGACAGGTGTATATGATGTGTGTACAGTACTGTGCTGACAGGTGTATATGATGTGTGTACAGTACTGTGCTGACAGGTGTATATGATGTGTGTACAGTACTGTGCTGACAGGTGTATATGATGTGTGTACACTGTGCTGACAGGTGTATATGATGTGTGTACAGTACTGTGCTGACAGGTGTATATGATGTGTGTACAGTACTGTGCTGACAGGTGTATATGATGTGTGTACAGTACTGTGCTGACAGGTGTATATGATGTGTGTACAGTACTGTGCTGACAGGTGTATATGATGTGTGTAATCATATCACATTAAATTTTAAAACTATCGTGTACAGGTTTGTTGTTGTTTAATGCTCATTGAAATATTATTATAGCTTCAGTGTTCATTGTGTGATGAGTTACCAAATAACTTTGGCCTTTGAGTGTAGTTCTGGTGGTGTCAGGCAATATGGTAGTTTTTCTGTCAGCTGGTATAAACCAAGTTACAAATGAAATTGTAAATTGTCTCTGTGAATGAACAAAGTTACATGTAGAGTTTTAGGTGTTGTTTGTTTTATTTATATTGTATGTTGAAAATGATCAGTATCTCGGGTCTGTATTTTTTTTAATGTTTGTATTTCGTTTATTTACGATATATATGAGAGGTGTATCGTAACCATTCACAACATAACAGTACCTCTCTCAGCCGTAATGTATACTGGTTGTATTCCTTCCCTCCCACTCTCGCACCAGAGTTACTATTACTACAGGTATACTAATTACTGAAGTCCACACTCAGAAAAGGCTTCACATGTTGGTAATTTAGGAACGTCACACACACACACACACACACACACTGTTAGAAAAAACTAGAACAAGAGTTTGTAATGTTCAATATAAGACAAATTCTCTTGATAGTAGACTCAGCTACAGTATAATATTCGGCGGCTCCATAGTAAGAGTTTATCGGCCGCCCATGACTTAGGCAAAACACTATGACCAAAGTTTTACATTAAGGTGTTATCATTAAGTTTCTAAAGTTACCTGTACCCTTTGTGGGAGCTATTCACGCTCTAATATACTATAATTAATATCGTGAAATTATATCACAATATCCGAACAGGATAATGTAAACATGGCAGTCGATGTTGCCTTCCAGGGTGACTTACAAGTTACTCAACAAAAGACACCTCATGGACTAAACCTTCTTATCATTTACTCTTGAGTTATTCATCTTTCTATTTAGTTATTTTTAATAGTGTAAATAATACTAATTCATAGGTTCATATATGTAAGAATTAGCAAATATAAGTTCAACCAAAACTAATGTCTTAAGGAATACAAGTCTACAATGGCAGCGCTCTTACCTCTAACATATGTGATCCGATTTCTATCCCGGATTAAATATTATGTGAAGCGTTCTGTCCAATGTGAGGCTACCACATACATGCACGTTCTCTCCGGGTACTCCTGTCTCCTCCTGTTACAATGTTGAGTCGTGGCTCATGAAGAAGGAACGCTTTAGGAACAATGTGCGTATTTGAAAAGGCCACCAACTTCCTTTCTCCAGCAGAAGGATAAGTAAATAGTCGGAACTTAAATCCAATTAAATTAAAAAAAGATCTATGGGCGATAAACAAAAAAAAACATATCTCGACCTTTCCTTCGTTAACCTAAACGTTCACCCTTATTGTTTAAAGAGTAAAGTTAAGTGACAATTACCGATTTGACTTTCATATGATCTAAATATGCCTTTAACAACTATAACTACTGTACACACTGTATTTATTGTTTACTCAAAAAGAAGAGTCAAGAGCAAACTGGCTGCATTCATTAAGGTTCCGGTAACTAGTCAAGTGATCTTCTAAAATCTACGAACATTATGACAAGAACATCCCCCAGCATATGAGACACAATACCCAACACAAACATAATTGTTATTCATCCCTTGTCTGTAACTCTCTGTGTTGTGGGTTCTTTTCCCTTCACGAAACTCGCAGAAATTCGCGACGTAAAATAATACCGAAGTTATGTTTATGCTAAGTGGAGTTGCTGTAACCCGTTGGTCCAGGGAGCGTTGTTGTAAATGTTGGCGCTCAGTACCTTGGGTCTTTCTTTATTTGGTGAGCTGCCGATTAATGTTATTATTTTCTTTTCTTTAAGTGATTCTTTAATTATTATTATTGTTGTTATTATGATGATGATGATGAGTAAGAGGATGTTTATTAAGGCTATACATCTGTTGGTTATATAAATTGTTTTGTTAATTCTCATTTTTTGTTTGTTCGTTATCTTTCATTTCCTGGTTTTACAAAATTATTTTGTTTTAAAATTTGTTGTTCATCGCGGTTATTCAAATTCCTGTTTCTAGATAATATTTTTAATTTAGTGGGGGTTTTTTTCCAGATGGATGTATTAATACGGCTTATTGTTTTGATTTATTTTTAAGGCTTTGTAATTAAAGATAAAAATCACTAGAATTTCATGTTATGGGGAACACAGCTTAAACACACACACACACACACACACACACACACACACACAAACTGTATTATGTTTCCTTTTTGCGGTACAATGATTATGATTTCAATTAACTGCAAAAATAAAAGTTTTGAGTTACGACACACTGAGAAAAAAAATCCATAGAAAAATAACTAGTTTTCGTGTTTCATTTGTTGAATAAAAAGAAAATATACGCAGTAAAAATAATTGTGGAGAATACATTGTGATGAAAAAATTATAAATGGCGAACATGGAAGAATATTGTTTTAGAATAAGATATGTAGAATAGATTATCTTGTGTAGAATAATGTATCTATACATTCCGATATATAAACGACAGTATTTGTTTTTGTGTTGGTCTGTTCACTTATGCGCAGCTACAGTTATGAAGAGAGAGGGAGCTGAAATTTGGTATAGAGATGTGTGTGGAGCCAGAGTCGTCCAGAATGTCACCGTCAACACCCTCTACTGACCTCCCAGACGTAGGGATACTTACCTGAACCAACACCTATCTCAACAGAAGATAATAATCCCTCCTACCTATCTCAGTGCTTTACAACTCTTCCTGTGAAATAACCCAAACACCACAAACAGGTAATTAGCCTTATAAACAATGGAAAACCAGGTAGACACGTTCATTTGAAGGTGAAAGTGGATGCCATAGCCATGACTACCGATAATTACGGGCAATGTGGATACAACATACTGTATGCTAAACCTTCATTACGCAAGGAAGTGACGTAGCCGGTACTGCACTTGACTGAATTCACTTCATTGTAAACTTTGATCCCATTTACAGCTGGGTGAAGTGCTAGTACTTTTGGATAGAACTACCGACCCCTAGAACAGGAGGTAAAAGCTGCGTTTTAGCTTGAGTCAACCTGCTGAGTATATCCTTACTTCTTCAGTAACGA
This sequence comes from Homarus americanus, assembly GCF_018991925.1. NCBI lineage: Eukaryota > Metazoa > Arthropoda > Malacostraca > Decapoda > Nephropidae > Homarus > Homarus americanus. The sequence continues at coordinate 341,437 of NW_024713151.1, read as the reverse complement.
GGAATATTTATTGTATAAGCATTTGAGAATCGCTACACCGCGTTACGTCAAGCCACTGGGGTATGGCTTCAGTGGTCGGGCACCATCTCTAAGAGTGGAGCCCCCTTATTAAAAACACCTCTACTGTATTTCTATAGAGGTGAGGTGGGTGCTCCCGGTGAGAGGTGAGGTAGGTACCCCAAGTGAGAGGTGAGGTAGGTACCCCAACTGAGAGGTGGGGTAGGTACGTGTCCCAGGTTGAGACTTAAATATTCGCAGGCTTTAAAGGTGAGACAACGTTCCTTTACATAGTGAGAGATGGGGGGACACATTCCTCTGGGTTGAGGGAGAGGTGGACCTATTGTATGTAGAGAGAGAGAGAGAGAGAGAGAGAGAGAGAGAGAGAGAGAGAGAGAGAGAGAGAGAGAGAGACTAACTTTCTATATACAATATTCATATATAGATACATAGGTAGAAAGGAAATAAGGGTTAGAGATAGATACGTTGAGAATAATAGAAAGATATACAGACTGACACGTAAAGAGTTAGGTATAAAAGTAGTAAGAGAGAGATTAATGGAAAGGGAGTGAATGACAGAGGGAGAGAGATAAAGAGACAGGTAACTACAGAGAGAGAGATAACGCAATGGATCTGTAGATTGAGAGGGAGTGAGAGGAGGAGTGATAATTAAAAAAAGATGGGTGACGTAACCTCCACTCCTGACTGTGCTCGAGGAAAAAGTCAACATTCTCTGATCAATTAGAAGAGGTAGAAAGAGACAGAGATGAGACAGACATAATCCAGTTGAGACAGAAAGGGAGAGAGAGATAGAGAAAGTATTAAGGTAAAAAAGATTGTTATGAAGGATAATTAATGAGAGAGAGAGAGCATGAGTAAGTGAAACGTGGGTAGCTATTACCGTAGACTTTTATCACTGGCCAGTCAACAGCGGCGGAGACATCTCTAAACTTCACTCTAATTGAGAGAGAGAGAGAGAGAGAGAGAGAGAGAGAGAGAGAGAGGTGTACACTCCAAGACTCCGGCAGTTCCTCAGACACTCCCCACTTGGCTCACCATCCTCTCTCGCCTTACTTTCCGCTCAGATTTATCAGCTGATCATTTTAGCGGAAAATTGCACCAATAAATTCCAACAAAGGCTGATAAAATGCTTATCTAGAATTTGTTTTAAGTTCTGCATGAGATTGGAGCCTTAATGTTTATGAAGATAATGCGCTTATGGAATATATATAAAAGATTTGGTAAACGATGTCGTGTTGAATTTCGTCTGCCATCATTGCACTTCATGGAATTTGCGAGACTCACCTGTTATGTTTGTCTTGCTCTTAATACGTTAGTTCTGAGAGCACCCTCTTGGCCACTAAAATATCTGGGGATCCACGCGAGTAAACTTGTGTAATAAATCGTCTGGCATGGCGTTAATACGGCACTTAGGGGAATCTGACACTCTAAACTAGTCGTTAGATTCTTGTTTAATGGTTTTAATTCCAGCACGACTATCAGAGTAAACTGCTTATGGCATTGTACCAAAATGCATAAGCTTGCATAAACGACTTGTTGATTCAACCTGAAGTTAGCGAAGTCATTATTAAAATACTGGTAGGTAAGATCTTAATGACAGACGCACGAACACACATTAGTCTTCCACTATATATTATTACTTGGTCTGATATTCATTATTTGATTATCATGAATCATCATTCAGAAAAGACTGGAAGTGAGGTAAGAAATATGACATTTCATCGCATTAATGTATATCACATTTGGAGAAGATTCCTCTCCGCTAACTCAGGTTCCAACCTCTCTCGGAACATGAATAATCCCACGCTCGTGAAATTGCAAACGAGTCTTCACAAATACAACTCCATTGCGAAATAAGACCGCAGCTCTTCCTCGGTACCAAAGGAGTGTGTCCTTGAAGCTCATTTAAGGATTAAAAGTCAGTTAAAAAGTGGTGGTTATTAATGGATGGTTCAGGTAAGAGTCTGCCGGAGTGAACGGCTCTTAAAGCCGTGTTTTTTCAGGTCATTACATCAGGGTCGGTTGTCACCCGACCTGTGACCTAGAATCACATGTATTATTTGAATGTTGTCTTTTCTCTGAAATTTAAACTATTGTTAGTGAGTTATATGAAGGCCTTTGGTGAGTTACTGGAACGCTGAACTGCTGAGGTTTATTATTTAAGTGCACAACCACAGCCATTAACTAATTACAGCTGTTTCCAGATTTGGCTACATGTTTAAACATTCTTCTTAGGAGAGTTTCTTAATATTAATTAGTCTTGCTTGTGTTCCTGCTATGGGTACAAAAAGTGCGTTCAATGGCCGCTACGGTATCTTGTTTCCTACGTTAATAACTTCAGTCTCCGCCGTTTGCCGCAGGACTCGTTCAGTAATACCAACTTTAGGATGATCAGAACACGCACTCACCCAGGCCATGATATATACCTTTGTGTTCCTCCTCTTTACCAATTTGTTTATGTAAAGAGTTAGAACCCAGGAGAGAGAGAGAGAGAGAGAGAGAGAGATCCTCCCTCTCCAATTGTTTTTTTAGACAAGATCTAACACGATGCGTCATTGCAACCACTAACAAGAGTGCCATCACCACAACCACCACCACTACTCACCTACTATATCAACCACTCAACCACCACCAGAACTCACCAAACAACCAAAACCAACCACCACCGCCGCGTCCCCTATCCCGCCTCACAAGAGCTGGAACACACACACGGACTGACAAAAATGTCGGAATTGTGGCGGAATTTTGCGTGTGTTGAGAGTGTAAGCGACGGTTCTGGGTACACCTGGTGCGTGTGATTATCACCAACGGGGTTCACCAGGTCCTTAACTCCCTAGGTCCGTGGTTCACCTGGTCATACTCCTACTAGGTCCGCGGCTCACCAGGTCTGCAGTTCACCAGGTCTGCAGTTCACCAGGTCTACAGCTCACTAGGTTCATGTCTCACCATATTCATAGCTCGCCAGGTCGATAGCTCCACCAGGGCCGTAGTTCGTTTAATCAGTATTCTACTGTGACGGGCGACAGACTCATACGGACGGGGCCGTAAATTAACCATTACGGTAATTGGGAGATTAAGATAAATATTGATATTGATGTTGTGTTTATGTTGGCCCCAGCCTCATGTGTGTGTGTGTGATGAAGGGGGGGGGAGAGAAGACAGGGAAGGAGGGTAGGAAGGAGAGTAAAAGTAGGGGAGGAGAGGGAAGGAAAATAAAAGGGAGAGAGGGAAGGAGGGGGCTAGGAAGGAGAGTAAAAGTAGGGGAGGAGAGGGAAGGAAAATAAAAGGGAGAGAGGGAAGGAGGGGGCTGCATATGGGGAGAATACGAAGGAGGGAGAGTAGGAGGGAGGGAGGGATAATAGGAAGGATGTAGGGAGAGTAGGAAGGAGGAGGGATGGAGGGGGAGTAGGAAGGAGGAAGAGAAGGAAGAGAAGGATGGAAGGGGAAGAGAGAGAGAAAAGAAAATAGAATGAGTACTCGTAGTAAGATAGGGAGAGAGTAGGGATTAGGGAGATAGTATGAGACGGAAAGAGTAAGGAGAGAGAGATGAAGAAGACAGAAGGAGTAAGAAAACAATATAAGAAAGAGGTGAGAGAAGAAGAGACAAAATTATGGGAAAAAGCAGCAAACAGACAGACAGACGGACAGATAAATAACCTGTTTGACAAACGGGAAATAAACAGAGAGTTAGTTTCTACGAGTACCAGCTCCTACGCACTCACTGTTTCCGTCACTCATAGATTTACTCACTCACTCACTCACGTACCCACGCACTCGCTCTCTGACACACTCACTCACAGAGGGAACATCGTCCATGGCCAGACTGCGTGATAAGTACATACCATCTTCTGCTTATATAATTTAAAATGAGTTTCTTTTGACGGAGACGAGCAGCAGAGTTACGCTAAACATGTACATAATTGTATCTCTAGCTGACAGGTGCGCGTTGACACTAAAGTTAAACACTGGATTTAACAAAAAAAAAAAAACAATAACCAAAATGTAAAACAAAAATGCATAAGATTTTACCTAAGTATAAACATCTTAATGCTGCCCTAACCTAACCTAACCCCAGCAAACTCCTGCTTCGTCCCTATTTCACGTCTCTCTCAGGTAGCAAGCAAGCTCTTTATCAACACTGTAAAATATATAAACATAGAAGCACGTAGGATTTACTTTTTCAGCTGTGCATTTCAGAAAAAAATCATTTGTCCCTTAAGGAAGTTACATATGACTGAATTAATCCGTTCATTTATCGATACAATGTTTCTAGTACTTCCTCTCACACTCATACAGCCGAATGGTAACATTTTCAGGACCATTATGTAAGAGATACAGTTACTGCCACAATCCTGGGAGTGACCACGGAAATCTGCAATAGTAATAACAATAATACTAGTTCGGGTGATTGACTGCCGCATGAGCATATCGATATTTCTACCTCCTTGAGTTCGTTCATTGATGATAATGTGTCGCTCAGGTCAAACACACATGTACGTACAGGTGTCACCAATGTTTTGTTCTATCAGAAGTGTACGTACTGTATAGTAATGTACATTGTTATCTTTGTAAAATGAATGTGTTTAAAATTATATAACTCAGACTTCAGTGGTCGACAAAGTCAGCTGAGTGGTTCACCAGATGGGACTCGGGGACGTGTAGGTACAAACTATAGTAATACCTCGTAGTGATGATTGGATATGCTGGGATTAATATTACTTACGAAACACCTAAATGTGGCCCGAAGAATGGTTATGCCTGCGGTAAAATAGCCACAGCGACCACAATACTTACCTGGTTCCTGCATTATTGTCGAAAATCTTAAATTCTAGTGACTACAAAAAATATATATTATATTTGTTGTTCTTTTATCTTTCCTCATCCTTTGGAAAGCGAAAACTACACACCAAGACACCTTTTACGAGAACTTGGGCAGTTTATTGCCACACAAAACTGCGAGTGGCTGGGTATGTTTACGTCTGGTACACGTGTGTGCCACCACAGGTGCTGCCGTTACTTGTGTTACCTGGGAATCTCTCTAATCTCTTATCTTAGGCACGCTTTAATACGGAGTGTTTCTGATGGAATACTATGACATAATTAATTTGCTGAGTGTGTGTGTGTGTGTGTGTGTGTATGTGTGTGTGTATGTGTGTGTGTGTGTGTGTGTGTACAATAAGTGCATTAAGGAATATATGTAGAGAGAGATGTGTGTGTGAAATAAATCATCACATGAGAGTCGAGGAGAGATTCTGGATACAGGAGAAAGACGTAAGTGGAGGCGATATAAACGACGTGCAGAAAGCAATGTGTAGGGTGAACACCGTGCAAAGATAAATCATTACATAAATTAGGGGGAGAGTTGGAGATGAAAAAAAGTGTCGGACATAGAGGTGACCAGGGTTTGCTTAGGTGGTAATGAAAGGTTTATGATATATAATTTAGAGGAGGTTAAGAAAAGTGGATATACATACAGAACCTCATGTGGATAATAATAAGTAGTGTGCTGTATATTCTACATTTAAGCAGCTGAAAGTTGTTTATGGCAGGAAGGACCTACGAGAAGTGTGAGGTATGAAGTAGGTGAATTATTATGGAGTTCGACTGAATGGACTCTATGTGATAGGGTTAATATAATAATGGGTCATGTGTGGTACAAAAAGGGACTGGAAAGAGTTGCGGGAGGGAATTGTTGGCTGTTTTTTATCAGAATTTTAACCATTGAAATTGTAATGAAAAGATAAAGGGAAGAAATTCACGAGAGAAAGTTGGGTGACGACGATTTTTTTTTTTTTTCATTTATATTTATTAATTTATTTTTCTATGTCTAATTTTATATCTACTGTTTTATTGACACACTTAATCATGCTTGTAATTTTCAAGTTTATGAGTATAATTATCCGTTATTGCTTCATAGGGGGAGTTGATTTTTACTCTTAATAGTATCTATTCATAAGGCATATTTATGTATCCTCAGTGATGTTTTATTTTTCCCTCGGTGTTTTTCTTACTTCTTTCTAACAGACAATTAATAATTATGTTCGCTTATTCAATTTTGGGCCAATTAATTTACCACTGGGATGACTCGTATCTCTATGTAATTCGTTTAGGAGGAAGACATGACAGGCTTAGCGTCGTAGTGGTCGAATACAATAGTGAAGTCCAGTAGTTCAGGACATTACTACAGAAAACATCCACCAATTCACCTCACGTTATGGTCTTACAGGTGATCTAACAGCCTGAACAAGAGTAGTTATAATGCTTGTCATATTATACTTTGTTGGCATCATTTTTAGTCCATGAGGATCAACAGCTAGGTGACATACAGCTGCTTTACTCGTCCCTCGTAGTTTACTATCAGTTGACGCTGATGCTAAGGAAACTCGTGTGTTAGCAGACGGGGTAAGTTGACGCTGGGGGAGGCAAGGATTACAACAGTGTTTGGTGGTACTTAACTGAGTTGGTTACTTTGTATAGCTTAGTCTGCTTGGCTTATGCTGCTGAAAATGCCTTCGCTGTATTCTGAGATATTTGGTCACGAAGAGTTTCTGAAACATTCTCACTTAGACACTCCTTAACAAATACTAGTTGGGTAGATACCACGACGCTCAGCTGACGACAGTTATGTGCGATATTTGTAGGAGAAACTTCAGTTGTTGATACTCCGTTAAATTCATCATGATCACGCCCAAATAAGTTGTATCTACACAGTTTCTTGGTGATTCTCTAAACATCATATCTTCAACCTTTATACTGGAATGCCTCCCGTGTCAGTGACCTGTCAGCTGTAGTGTATCCAATATTCATCTTCACTATTTATGTTGTACCACAGCAGGCGAGAATACAGCTCACTGACACTGCATTATGTATAGCATAATACCTACTGCATAACATAACCTTTGAGGGGAGGGAGCATTATATACATCTGTATGATTGTATATGATGCCTACAGCCCTACACCATGTATCACTTTGTGTAAATGAGCGACTAACTAATTTCAGGGTAAAACCGATAGTTATGGAGTTTTATATAAATAGTACAGTTTGTTGTTACGGTTGGCTGCAGATCTTGTGAGTAAGGTCATGTTAGACATCATCTCATTCATTACCAAGTTTATACCATGAAATAGCCTCAAAGATCACAGTAATTTTGTTGTATCATTGAACAACATAGAAACATCTGGTTTAGAATTATTATTATGTCTTAAAGGTCCAAAATTAATATTAATCTCAGCGTATTTGTGTCATTCCTGTTTCTCCACATGACTCATAACATTCGTCCATCAAGTATTGCTTATTAGTGTTATAGGAATAGATCACATAGGACCCAATGTTCAGTGTAATTATTTTTTCAGACATTATATAATGTTTTGTAAATTTGTTTATTTACCTTTTCCACACAGTTAACATAAATCATCAACAGACACTTGAAGAAGGTTTTATTGCCTGACTTCTTACTTGTTAATAATTGAATAGTCTTGAAGGGATTTTGTTACACTGGAGTGAAGTGCAATGAAGATAAAAAAAATAAAATAAAACAATTTATATAACACTTCCCTCTTGGGGGTGAGTGGTAGAGAGGGGGTACAATAGTCTGCCACAACTACTCATGAAATCCATAAGAGAAAATGTTATAAAGTTCAAACAATACTTAACATACTTACTCACAAAAAAGTCAATAAATTGGACTCCCAGAAGTACCCAATAATACATCGTCTGTTAGTTGTGTATTATTGATGTTTGTATACAGCAAAAAACTTTAATTATACGCATCCCTCATGACCAATAGTCTAATAGTTTAAGATGACCTTTGTGAACTCCATTGACCTTGTGAAATTATTTGACCTTATTTTATTTTCATCACCTGCATATTCATATCGTTGACCTCTCGATTTTCGTTTCCTTCGTATCTGATGTTTTCTTGTTTCTCTCTCAGATAATGCTTCGGGACTTATCTGTCTGTCGTGACCTTACTTGACCTCACTCATTAAACTTTCAACTTCAGTGTTCTATCATTTTACATTGACCTTTACTCACTTATTCTTAACTTAATGACATGAGATTATTTATACTGGCTTCATCTAAATACTTACTAACCTGGGGGACACATCAGTTATCCTCTGTAATGGATGGTGACCTTTTGCCTCCGGGTAATCTAATCAAATATCTGACTTCTGCTGACATTTACTTATTATAACTTTTTCTAACTCGGTCACAGCAGATGACCTTTCAAAGAGATCATAACACGAGTTGACCTATCTTCTAACTTAACAAATCAGTGACCCCCTCTAAGGCGACATGACCCTAAATAACCTTTCCCTGGTATAACGAATCAGTTGACCCTTGTAAGGCATCATGGCGCCTCAAATAACCTTTTACCTGGTCGCTGCTCAGGGTATACCACAACTGCGGGGTTCTCCAGGGAGGAAGAATCGTCTGGTAAGCTCAACATGTTAACACCGCACCTGTCCAACATATTGCACTGGTATTAATATTCGTTGGTGATGAAAATGTTTCAGTTTAAGTGGCGGAGATGATTGTGTGTAAAATATGTTTGTTAATATATAGATTATGGGAAATTTACATAGTCTCTCTCTCTCTCTCTCTCTCTCTCTCTCTCTCTCTCTCTCTCTCTCTCTCATTGATATATAATAAACTACAGTAGTAAATTTGTGGTAAATCGTGTAATAACCTTGTTTGGTAAGCCTTCTTGTCTCCCTTGTCCTCGTTAATTAATTATCAGTACTACTCTCCTCAGTGTGTGGTGTGGTGTAGTGTGGTGTGGTGTGGTGTGGTGTGGTGTGGTGTGGTGTGGACTTCCTGCCTCTACTCCCACAGGGTGTTGTACCTCCTTACTGTTACTCATATCTTTAGCAAAACTAATAATATCTCTCACAGTGTAATGGTTAATAAACAGTAATTATAACAAAGGGTCACAATATAATTAGACCATTTATAACTCCCGATTGGTGACATAATAGACCGTGTATAATTTAAAGTAAACATTATCTTTTTTATAATACTCAAAGCTTTTACTTTCTTTAGATATCTGTTGATCTTGACATCACGTCCATGAATGAAAACAAAGAGAGGTCATGAATTATCTTGAATCTGGTGTAATCATTCGGAGTGTTGACATTTTCTTAACATGATGGGTATTGTTGTCGTATCAAATTACACCTTTTCCTTTATCAGATTTCAAAACCACATACAGCCACCAGAAGCAAGATTCTTAAGCGTTCTAAATTCATCTGCAGTTAAAGATTTATAAGAGACATTAAATTGTTTGGAATGGTAAAAAGAAACTGCCAGTTGTTGCAGATACTAATTATTTTTTAACTACTCCAAAGCTTTCAAGTTTAGATCATTAAAACCATGAGAAGTTAAAGTCTTATTAAATTTCTCAACTGGGAGAAAATTATCTTAAAAATCTAATTTATTTTGGCTGATGACAAAGTTCGTAGTTCATCTTTTCTCTGGCGTGACTTAATTTAGTTTGTTGATTATTTTAATTATTTGCGTTTTAAATAATTTGAGCACATTTGTGATTTTTTTTTTCCGGAAAACCTGTAAAAAGACAAAAGTTAATAGATAAGAAGTGAGACCACACCTGGACGCTCACAATATGATAATGAAGCAGCTTATGGAAGAGGAGTTCCGTTTTCTCGAGAGCAAAATTGTCAATACATCACAGTCATCCTAGAGATCCATTTGCCTTGACAGAATAAAAGCGAGAAGCAGAAATTGGTCGTCGTAAATGGTTAAACAATATCCCTCCATCATTGGTGTAACATATCAGCAAAACATTTACTGGCATCTCTCCGCAGCTGTGGGTTTGATAAAAAAAAAAGTCGCCTTTATTTCCGATATTTTGGTGGTGTGTGGCAGCTCCTATTCTCTGGCCAGTCAGCTGTTTACGTGCACGATAGTTAGATGCACAGGAGAACACAGCTGAATACATGCATACGTTCATTATGTTCACGCATATAACTGCAATGGAAGACAAGTGTAATGAAAACAGTCGTAAAGAAACACACACACACACACACACACAGACGGTTTGTATTTAATGCACATACAAAGACGTTCAAACACATAAATTAAAAGGACTCACTACCGCACAGACGCATATAATTATATACATGATGGAAGACATTTAACGAATATATAGTCAGCCAATAAAGTAGTTATAAAAACTAATAAAAAGAAAATCGATACTGAAACACAAAACAATAACCGAGTTTTTTTTGGTAATGTTGGCACCCCTGACACTTTATTGTTTGTGTTAACTCGCTTTACTAGAAACATAAGAGTCGTGTGTAAGTAATGCCAGTGTCACCTTGTACTTCCATTAATTTGATTCTCGTTCTGTTAGTTTGTTTTTGTCTTGTAATCAGTAAATGGTGTTACGATGAGTCAATGTCGATCGATGGCAGCGTCGATAAGAGCTGTAAGTTCATCGTCTCACGGCTGGGCTTTATAATTAACTCAAACAACGCAATTGTTGAAACTGTACTGTAGTTGACTGTAAAGTTCAGTTAAAACTTGGTTTAAACTTTTTTGTATCTACTTTTCGGGTTTCTCCCATCCTCCTTTGTTGTAACTAATTTACCGGGGTAATAATACTAGTTGTACTGTACTGCCAGTGTGGCTTCTGGTTTTGAACTAATTTAAACTGGTTCTGATTGATGAAATGGACCCAACGCCTTATAAGTCCCATGGTCAAATGGGCCCCAGTCACACTGGTTAAGTTACGTCAAATTGGAGCTTAGTGGGACCTGATATATCGGTATTCGTTTTCTCTATTTTGTCGTTTTTATGGCGGGAACATTGACGTAAAACAAATACCGGGTAAAAATATTCTGTATTCTGAACAGTTATCGTCGACATAATGAATTCGGAGGTAATGCAAATATATTAATGTCGTGTTGTTTTCAATAAATTATGAAATGAAATGGAATGTTTTAAGAACTAGGTGTGTAGATTATTACTTTAAATTAACTATTTGTGCAGTGCACTGAAGAGAAACTGGTGAATAAACAAAGAATTTACCTTCATTTACCTAATGGCCACCCACTACAGGTGACCAAGCCGAGGGAAGGAGGCCAGTGGTCTGTGTAGAATCTCTCCGTTGTTCTTGATAATTTTGTCAAAGGTTATTTTGAAGCTCAGTTCTGTTCTTAATTCCACAGCCTGAGGTGGAAGACCCTTCTATAATGTCTCCCACCCTCTGTGTGAAGAAACATTTCCTTATATTCGTTCTTCATGATAACTTGGCTAGCTTATAATTACGTCCTCTTGTGGTGGTGGTGCGTGACATCACAAAGAAGTGACTCGGGTTTACGTTTTCCATCTCTTAGAGGTTATGGGAACACATAGGCTAATGAACAGACGAAAAAATAATAATTTAAAGCACACACACACACACACACACACACACACACACACACACACACACACACACACACACACATACACGCACGCGCGCGCGTAACCAGTGACACACGCCGTCAGTGACACGTTACATTTGGCAGGTGAATACCTACTCAGGTGTGTTAATCTTCTAAGTTTTTTCTGTACTCAGAGGGCCACAAACTCATAAACCCTTTGTGAGAGTGTGGGGGCGGGGAGGAGGAGGAAGGAAAGGAGAGAAGTTGGTAGGCAGGTTGGTGGGGGAAGAAAAGAAATAGGTAGGGAGGGAAGTGGGTAGGGAGTAGGAGGGAAGAAGGGAGAGACGGAGAGATGAAAGTTGGTCGGGATTTTCTTACGGTTAACAAATTTATTGGCAAAACTTGGAGTACAGTTTGCCTAGTCTGAGTAATTCAGTCTGTCTTGACACTGAGGGTGCTATCACTGTTCACTGCCACGCAGGACAGTGGTTCATATACAGTGGAAGTCATTTTCTATTTCAGGACTAATCAGTGTGGGCTAGCAGCAAATTTTGGATAAACGGCAAGAATGTCCTCAAGCATCCCTGATTCAATGTAGTAATTACAAAGTTCATGATAAAATAAGTCAGGTGGCCTGAAGTCTTTGACAGTGTCACATTCAATAATATAGTGTTCAAGTGTATGCCTTAAAGGTGTATCACAAAGTTTACATGCTGAGTGTTCCGGTATGGGTACAGCGTTACTAACTTGCCAGATGTGTCTGTATCCTAGCCTATTCTGGCCACGACTACATCACATTGTCTGGTTCTGTACTTATGCTGGTCATACCGGTACCTCTTGTCACAAAATTTGTCATATTTACTAATGCTACAACTCACAGGTCTCTCAGGCATTTCTCAGTTCTTCTAGATCAGAGTTCATGATTTTGACTTGAATGTTTTTAAGTACAGTACAGCATTAGACGGGCCAAGGTTGGGACGTAGGTAGGGGTAATAATAATAATTCAGCACAATTGCCATATGGATCCCAATTGGATATGGATGTATATAAACTGTACAGGTAGGTGTACGGTTCAGCAGGTATATAAACAATGTTGGTATACGGTGTAGCAGGAGTAGTGAAGTAAGTGTCTCTCATACACAACGTTGCTTCTCAAATAACTCAGATTTAATGGTATTAATCTTATTTAATCGGTAAACAAACAATACAAGTGATAATTAAAAATGGATAATGAAATTTGGATTCAGGAGAGAGAGAGAGAGAGACGTGAATGAAGAATAACTGTTAGGTAGTGAAGGAGCGAGCAGAAGTATCAAAGTTTGAACAAATAAGATGAAGTGGCTGATGAAAGATTGAACATGATGGTTCTGTATTGATCGTGGGGGTGATGTATAGCCTTGGAACCTGAAGAGAGAGAGAGATTATATATACTGAATATATATATATATATATATATATATATATATATATATATATATATATATATATATATATATATATATATATATATATATATATCTTGATAAAATCACACGGGAAAAGGGAAACAACGGAGCACCTTAGCTTTCGTCAATAAACCTTAGTGATGGTCAGTTCAAATTGATATGTTACATAAATTTATTTGTCAGTGGCCCAAGGTTAAAAATGCTTTGAAAACCCTTGATCTAGAATTCTAGATGTATGATAGTTATTTAGTGGGTCCCTTATTTTTGACCTGACCTGACTAGTCACGTCAACCCCTTCTCTTAAGCTCCTCTACGTGTGTGTTGGTGTTTCATTAGTGGATGACATCATTATGACCTGACCTCATGTTTTTAAGGTCACCCTGTATATTTAAGTCTCTCTGTCCGTTGTTGCCTCTGAAGATGTCTTGAATAAAGACGAAAGCTAAGGTGCTCCGTTGTTCCCATTTTCCCGTGTGATTTTATCAAGATTTATCTTATCCACGTTTTCATTGTGGATCTACATGAAATATATATATATATGTGTGTGTGTGTGTGTATTAACATGATTTATTTACAATATGATAGAATAATTACAATAAGACAAGAGACCATAGTATATCCTGAGGACAAACTACATAATTATTATATTACATCCATCCGAAATATTGCATAACTAATCCCGTCATAAGTCAGTACTTATCGCTGTCATGCGTCTCATTTGGCTGCTGTCCGTAAAATTAGAAAATACTGGAATATTAGTAATGATAAGTATAGTATTACGTACTGGAGCACCGCCTGCAGCACACCTGTTACTCGGCCCGCTAATGACGGCAGCCCAACAAAGGACTGCTGGGCTGCATTCTCCCAACTTGAAAGATAAAATTATTAACATATGAAGATCCCAAAAATAATATTACACTCTGACAACTAAATGACTGAATATAGTTAAAATAAATCATAGTAAATATATGATTTTGTTAGGTGCTTTTTATTTTTATTTAAATAAACTTGTTGGGTGTATTTCTGTGTCTTCGGTTAAGGATCTCTGGTTAAAAATGTGACATTTAGGTAATTACTTTTCGTAATGACTAGGAATTTTTTAATTAGTTTTGCAATGCTAATTACACGTCACCTATGATTGTTGAATGTCACTCGTTGTTGTCTTTGTGTTATTCTGGAGAGAGAGAGAGTTACGGAGAAACTTAAATATGAATGGCATAAAAATAAGAGCAGAAAGGGGGAAAAGAATAATACAAGTGTAGCAGGAAAATAAATAAAAAGTATCAGACTCTTTTTGGAGAAGTTGGCCATTTTACTCTTTTAGAATATCTTGGAAAAGTTCGATCAGTAAGTCAGACAGTGAGTGAGTCAATCAGTCAGTGAGTCATTCAGTCAATAAGTCAGACAGTGATTGAGTCAATCAGTCAGTGAGTCAATCAGTCAGTGAGTCAATCAATCAGTGAGTCAATCAATCAGTAAATCAGCTCCAGATCTAATAGTTTTTTAGGAGGTAGAGAATAGCCACTGGGTACACTAAACCTCCCGTTACTCTGACAGTCATTAAAACACGTAACTTTGTTTCACAATAGTTACAATTAAAAATACTGTTTTAACAACTTTATACGACATAAACCTATATGGGTGTTAAACAGTTAAAACTTTAAAATAACGAAACTTGAGTAAATCATCATGGTATAAACTTTAAACACACCTGCTGATGGTAATTGGCCAGGTGCCTTTTAGTGGAAACCTAAGTCTATATGAGACGAAAAAAACGGGTTAGTTTGTCTTTTATTAACATTATTTTAATATTTTTTTCTAAATTGTTGTAGCTGCATAACTATTATCTTTAATAAATAGGATCTGGAGTCATAAAATAGGATTTCTTTGTACCTCTGATTAAAGACAGTCATCTTGCCTCAGTAAGTGGCTGCTAATGATTCATAATGCTTTCATTAATATCTTTGGCATGAATATTCTTTATCATGAATCTTTGAACTTGTGACTCTAATTGAGGTTAGTCTTTTTCACTGGAATATTTCGCAGAGAATGATTGTATTCATTTTTTTTACCTATATTTGAAGAAAGATCATTTCAAAAATTAAGTGACAGTGTATGTGTGGGTCATCACCTTTGTAATAATTTGTTTCTTATAAAATTTTCACACAAACATTTGTTTAGACGGAATATGGATAACAATCTTCAAATTCAATCAAGAAACACGTAAACCTTACACGTAATTCGGCATATCACGGAACTCTATCCTTTATTAGATCAGACAAGAGTTTTGTGATAGTCATTCGTCTCAACATTTAAGGCTTGAAGGGTTACTGCTTATTTGCCATTACTTACTGTAGATAAATTCAAAGGAGTGTTTCCCTTTGCTACACCATCCGTTTTACATTTATTGATTAAAACAAACATTGGAGTGAAAATTTTGAAAAGAAAATAAGAAGACAGCAAGATATACCTTTACCAATACTTGTGTTATTATGTGTTGCTGTCCTTGGTGTATGGTTGTTCTTTTTGGTCAAACTAGGATTATTTTGTTGTTGTTGGTCAGTCTGTTGTTTACTGTTATTCTTTTCCTTCTTTGTTGATCTTCACTATTATTTCTTCTCTTTCTTCGTCATTGTTTCTGATTTTGTCTTTTATCTTCTCCTCTTCATCAAGCTGGAAAGGGTGACTGACTCGTGGTGATTCACTGACTGGACTCTAAGGTCAAGACTAATACTGGTAAATTCATATTGTTTATGTTATTTATATTTTACACACACACACACACACACACACACACACACACACACACACACACACACACACACACTGTATAACGAAATTTGTCGTGTGTCTGATTGGTTTAGCCACCGACCAATGGAAAAAAATGCCTGTAAAAGTTGTTGCTACACAACAGTGACGGCCGCACGCTGATCTAAGTGCTTCCCGTAACATACACCGTCACAGGGCTAGAGAGAACGGCTACGTGTTTGGATGGTTGTGAAGACAGTGTGGGTATACTATACTGTATTATGTGACGGAGCAGAACGTCATACGATAAAAATTTTGAGGTAGTGTGACGTGCTATACATTTTATCCAACCTAATACTACGGATAATGTGACGAGACAGTAATTACGAGCGTAACACTGTGGGTTATGTGACGGGGTGATTAACATAGACCGTCACACGCAATACGGTCGTCGCACTAACCGTCACATCGTCACTATCAAACCGTCTCATTAACCGTCACACCGTCAATCTAACCGCCACACTAACATTCACAGTCACATTAACCGTCACTATTACTCTGCCATTCATACACACATTCACACTAACCACATCATCGTCACACAAACTATCACACTACCCACCTCACCATTACACTAACCGTCAGTACGTCACACTAACTGTCACACCGTCGTACTAACCACCAAAGCGCCACACTAACCGTCACACTAACCACCAGTACCCTCACACTAACCGTCACACTAACCACAACACCATCACACTAACCGTCACACCGTCGTACTAACCACCAAAGCGCCACACTAACCGTCACACTAACCACCAGTACGTCACACTAACCGTCACACTAACCGTCACACTGGCCCACTGATACTTAACCACAAAAATGCTTCTGCAACTGACAGATCCATTAGCGATAAATCAGTGGTTGTTGTTGTTTGTGTCTGCGATCCAGTGATGGACACCGCCTCCTCTGTTGCCAGGGTGTAGGTATAGCCAGGATGTATGTCTAGCCAGGGTGTAGATATAGCCAGGGTGTAGATATAGCCAGAGTATAGATATAGCCAGGGTCTAGGTGTAGCCAGGGTGTAGGTATAGCCAGGGTGTAGATATAGCCAGGGTGTAGATATAGCCAGGGTGTAGATATAGCCAGAGTGTAGATATAGCCAGGGTCTAGGTGTAGCCAGGGTGTACTGTAGGTATAGCCAGGGTGTAGATATAGCCAAAGTAAAAATGTTTAGAGAAGAGCCAAAATAAATGTAAACTTTTGTAACCAACAATTTGCGAATATTTTCAAATATGAAATTACTTGTTTACCAGAGAATTGCATTGTTTTTAATATACTCGTTTTCATTCGTGCCGGGAAGCGTCAGTTTCAGAACCTCCATCACCTATATGTATGTTGAAGAATTTGAAACATTGGTGTTACTTGATAATTATTGGTAATATGTGTGTGTGTGTGTGTGTGTGTGTGTGTGTGTGTGTGTGATTTAAACCCTGTAAATGACAGTATCCCATATCCTCACACTAACCATTATACTACATCGCACTAACCACCATTGTCACTCTAGCCGTCAAACTGTCATTCTAACCGTCTCTAACCGTCTCTAACCGTCTCTAACCGCCACTAACCGTCAGTTTGGGAATTATTACAACCTCCTGTGTAGACCATTTCAGCCCTGTGTATTATGTCAGTGTGTTCCCGAGACTAATCAACAAGTTAATTCCCCTCAAGTGTAATTTATCCTGTGTTTATCAATGAAATATTTTATTGACGATGAAAGTCTGATGCTAAAATCGTCTGAATCCCGCTTCCTAGCTCAAGAGATGTGTCTTTTAAAATAAACCTTGCAACATAAAGAGTGAAACAAGAACAATATAACGTAAAAAAATGGAACGTGAATCTTCCAGCGTAAACAATAGAACCCGAGTCTTGCAACATAAACAATAGAGCCCGAGTCTTGCAACATAAACAATAGAGCCCGAGTCTTGCAACATAAACAATAGAGCCTGAGTTTTGCAACATAAACAATAGAGCCTGAGTCTTACAACATAAACAATAGAGCCCGAGTCTTGCAACATAAACAATAGAGCCTGAGTCTTACAACATAAGCAATAGAGCCCGAGTCTTGCAACATAAGCAATAGAGCCTGAGTCTTGCAACATAAGCAATAGAGCCTGAGTCTTGCAACATAAACAATAGAGCCGAGTCTTGCAACATAAACAATAGAGCCGAGTTTTGTAACAAACAAATGATCCTAAGTCTTGTAACATGAATCGTGCAACTTAAAACTGAGACATAAGCCTTTGCAATATACACAATGGAAAATGAAAATTGCAACACGAGACTTGCACCACAAGTCAAAAACGATGTAATAGAAGACACTAAAAATGAATGTTGCAGCTGGAGCCGTTCAACATGGTCCTGGCAACATGATCATCGCAACCTTAGCCATGCCTCGAGAGTCATTCAGAAGACAATTTTGTGTGAGAAATCAGAATTATAAGGCCGAGAGACAGTCTCTCTCTCTCTCTCTCTCTACTCTACTCTACTCTACTCTACTTCTGCAGCAACATAGTAATCACATGAAGACTTCAGCACCAGGACTAACATAGTAAACTAGTCGAGAAACGAAGCACAACTAAGTTAACAATAATAACTGCACTCGTTAAACGCTGGTCCTAGTGATGAGCTCGTTTGGTTAACGTGTAACCTGACGTTAATCACCACAGCACGAAGGGGAAGGGAGGCAGTATTGTGACGTCGGTACATAATTCCCTCGTTAAGCACTTGTCGTCATGCTAATGGACATACTTGGTTAACGAGAAAGTTGACATTGAATATTGCAGTACAAATTGGAGAGAGAGAGAAGGGGCCAGTGATCGTTGTGATAAAGTCGTTCGTTAAACACTAAGTAGCTACTTGTCATTATAAAGAACTTGTTTGGTTAATGTGGCTGTGACCTGTATAAAAATTGCCCTCGTTAAAAGTTCAGTGTAATGCTGAATTCTTCTAGTTAATGAAGGAAGAAACTGGTTAGAAAAATTAAATACATTAATGTCAATCATTAACTATTGTTTGTATATGGAAGTCCGCGTGTTGTTTTGTTTAATAAAATTTTATGGTCCAAGCGTTAAGAAAAGCCTTGAGGTTAACCTTCGGGTCCGTTACCTGGTTCAAAGGTAGATTAATTAGGCACTGAGGAAGCCACTCGTTGGATTGGCTCTTAAATTACTGGCAACAGTCGTACCTCAATTCCTTTAACTATGAGTATAAACCCCTGTACCTACGAAAGTTGTTCTACACCCCTAGATCCAACCCTCTCCACCCCACAACCCCGCTCAGCACTCTCAACATTTTCAAACCCATGAGCCAAAGAATTCCTTGCGCTATATGACCTTCCTCTCACAGGTGTTGCTAAGGTGGTCGAGATGATGAGCGCTCGGCAGCTCTCAAAAATCAGCAGACACGTGAAATGAGGAACGTGTACCAATTACTGTAGACATGACAGCACCAACCAAGGAGCATGGTGCGAGAATCTGTAGTCACTTCTTCTTTATTGTTTTATCTCTTGATTTACTTTACAAAAACAAAACAAAACACGAAAAAAAAACTTGTATCGTTACCCATTATAAATCCTCCCCTCCCCCACCACACATATACTCGCCTCCTTTATATATTTATGTTTATTAGTTAAATTTTTATGTCATATCAACAAAACATCTACTGCATTCGAGAAAAAAAATCTGGTTGTAAATGAAATTATGTGAAAAAGATGTTTCAAAGTAAAAATAAGGCTTATAAATAAATAAAAAGAAAACAACGAAATAAAATACGTGTGTATAAAATGAATCGTGTGAGAAGAAAGTGTGTGCGTGTGTGTGTGTGTGTGTGTGTGTGTCAGTAAAGGTATGTAGAAAGCTTCCAAATTATATTATAAAATGCGTAAAAAAGAAAATGCGAATCGTGTCAAATAAGACTAAAACTCGCGTAACATAACTCCAAAAATCGCGTAAATGAAGAAAGAAATGCAGATAAAAAAAAGCAAACAACAAAAAATCAAACACTTGACATAAAAAAAAAACACAAAAACTTACATAAGATAAAACTCGCTTAAACTAAGAATAAAACCCAGGATAAAACACACAAACACTGGTCAAACATAATACTAGGAGAGACCATTTGCGGCCACAAACGTTCCCTGTATCACCTAACTTGAACAACATTAATATGGCTACTATATTCCGCTATAACACACGACCATCCTCAAACTTTACACATAAAGACCTTTGTATATTAAGCCCTAATACATGGTAGAGTCCAACTTTAAAAATACTTGCACGTTCTAATAATGCGATGCCTTTATATTGAACAAAGTGAACAAAGTGTCGTTGTTTTAATGCCCTTGGGAAAGTGAGGGTCTTGTGTATATTTTTATTAAGGTGTCACTTTTTTCTGTTTTCGTTTTTTTTGGAATAAACAAAATATATCAGTAGTTTCGTGCATGTGTCGCAAAGCCCTGAGTTTATATTGTATCTTAATCTTAACTGTACACTAACCAAACTTAATTTAACCTAACCTAATTCAACCCACTCTAACCCAAGCCAACCCAACCCAACCCAACCTATTTTAACCTAACCTCACTTGGCAGTACATTAAAGATAAATAATATGTGTGTGTGTGTCTCTCTCTCTCTCTCTCTCTCTCTCTCTCTCTCTCTCTCTCTCTCTCTCTCTCTCTCTCTCCCCATAATAGTACTCCCGAACCACACTACTCTTGAATCCATACAAATCTGAACTCCACAACAGTTGGCAATTCCAGGGAAGCTATTCTAGGAGTTGGTAGGTTTAGTACCGACGCAGACCAGCCAGGACCCTCGTGAAACTGGATTCGAAGCGGTATGGTTATTAGAATCACATAAAATTCCAAACAGATCCGAGTCTTCTAACACATCATGTTGTTTCGATGAAGGAAAGTTCTATACACCATCGAATAACTTCAAGTGCAAGAGAGATTTGTTTCTCGTTTAAGTATCAAATGGAAATGAATGTCGCTAAGAACTAGTCAATGTTTGTCATCTTGTGAGTCCACAGTAAAAAGTTGTCAAGAGAAGAATACAAATGTTATCAACCTTATTCTTCATAAATATCTATCCAACTACAACTTACAGCATTATACAGCATTATACAACATTATACAGCATTATACTGTCATACCAATTTATTTTTTTAAGTGGGTTGCTTACTGCTTGATATACAGTACCTCTTGATTGCTAAACAGAGTAATGGTATAATTATATTTAGACAACTATGAGATTTACAGAAATATTAGAATATTTCCCTCATCCTCCCTCAGAACTCATCATCTACACTACCAGGAATCCTTTCATGAAACTGACCAGGGAATTTTAATTATTTTAAGTGACTATTTAATTCTTTGGGTAACTTTTTTTTTTAATATTTACATAAAGTTGAAACACTACCTCAGAGACTAAGATAAACGAGTGTTAATGGAAGAGACGGAGGTTGGTGCTCTTGTACTGAATCTTAAAGTCTTTTGGGTAGTTTGCACACTTAACGGAAGGTAAAGGGAATGATGAACGCTTCAATTTGCAGTTACAACAAACAGTGTTATAAGTTAGCAAGGGTATAATTACGCTGGTGAAGTGGGCGAGGGGGAACACACACACACACACACACACACACACACACACACACACACACACACACACACATACACACCTTAATACTTATAAACAAACTCCTGTGTTGTCAAGGGATTTTTTCTGTATTTTTCTATTAGTATTTAATTTCACTTTCTGTAGCAAAGTTTACTAAATATAGTCTCTGATGGTGTACAGTGGCTCTAATGCCTTATATTTTTCTTCTAATGTCTGCGATATCTAGAAATCCAGGTATTCCAGAACAGTGAACGTATGTAAAGTGAAGATTACGAAACCTACGTCATTATATATATATATATATATATATATATATATATATATATATATATATATATATATATATATATATATATATATATATATATATATATATATATATATATATATATATATATAAATATATATATATATATATATTTTTTTTTAACCTGAATTATGCTTTAATATGGGAAAAATAATATGTATTGTCGGTAAAGAACCCAATGTTAACTTGAACACATATCTTGTTGGTAAATAGTGTTAAATCCTTCCCTCGTGACCCCCTCCGTGTCTCACTGTCGGAAAAAATAATTGTTTTTTAAGTACTTCGTAAAATGAGATAGCTGCCCAATAAGATGTATCTACAGGTCAAGTTGTAAGTTATTATAATTATGATAGGTGAAAAAAAAGGTCAACTGAGGCAGGTTGGTGAAGGAAAGCTCAGCGTGGACAAGAACAAAAGATTATAGGTAGTTGTTGTTTTTGTCACCTATACGAGAAGAAAGAAACAAGAAAAACTGACTAAGAATTATATATTGTATTCATTTCGCAAGAAGAGATAAGAAGCAGAAGAGAAGAAAAAAAAACAAAAACAGAAAATAACAGAGGAAGAAAAAAATAATAACACGAAGGCAAAACATTTTCTCCCCCCCCCACCCCCCCCACCCCCCTACACAGGTGAACACTTTCGGGGTCAGAGGAAAAGAAAAATCTAAGTCTCTCTCTTAACAGGGAACAAGATTTAATAATGGAGAGGGGAGAGGGGAAGACCTTTAACCGAGACTGTGGCTGTGTTAGCTGGACACACACACACACACACACACACACACACACACACACACACACTATATTATGTCCATACAATCATTCTCACTATATATTACCCAAATCTCAATATAGTTGGACCACACGAACCTAAACTTGATTTTTGCTGCCAAGTTTGAGCCGAGCTGTAATTGGGTGTATTATTACGTGAGGGGGGGAAAATTGACATAAAAAAGTAACCCCTGATTGGTGAAGGAGTTATACGCACAACTTTGGAAACTTCCGTGATTGGTTTTACGCTGTGACGCTTTGGTTTCTGATTGGTCTATAGTAGGTTTGTCTTCCTGTGCTATTGGTTGTCTGTCGTTTTTGATGCTTCGTTATTATCTGGCAATAACAATACTCTGTTTGTGACTCACCGTGATTGAGAGCAAGGTAGTAACGATATCAAAAATTATTATCCACAATATTAAGCTACAGGTGTCATGTGTTTGGGATAATTGTCCAATTAAAATTTTAGAACTTAGGTGTTATTAAAATATTTTATCTTTATTTATTTATTTTTTTTATTTAGTGCATATAAGGTAAATTTACTGTACTTTAAATCACGTAGGACATTTTTTGCTACTTTAAGATCAAACCACACACACACACACACACACACACACACACACACACACACACACACACACACACACATGCAATTTCAATGCCCTTTGACCCCTCTCTTAGTACTGGGATTCATAGTATCTTATGTGATAACTGTGCTCCTGTAAAATTGTTAAGGACAGTGTTAGGTGAGGTACGTACAGTCATTATGGATACTGTTTACATGAGTCAGATTAAGCCAGCCACTTAGATGTGGGTTTAGATCTCCGTTTGTGAGAAAAGTTGAACGTATGAACCTTTGAGAATTAGAGAGCAGGAGGTGTAGGAGATCTCTCTCTCTTCCCGGAAAATGTTGTTATCAGATTAAGGTGAGGAGGAAGGGAGGAGAGCAAGGCTTAGTGTGGAAGATGTTAACTAACTTTAATAATACATAAAACTGCCCCATAACTTGGCTGGGTTGTGTCTCAGGCAGCTAACTGTACTACTGGGGTGTTTTACCATGACTGTGGGTATCCTGTTTTTTTCTCAGTAAATGAACCTTAATAATTACTAGAATAAGTGTACACTACAATGAATCTGTATAGATATTGTATTGTGTAATCCTAAAAGATTGTTCCTTAAACATCATCATTTAAAGCCAGTGAACAGCATGACCCAGAGGTAAAAGCTTCGTGGCAACAACGTCAGAATTTCACCTTCTGGTAACGTCTTGAGGCGCTTACACTACAGTACCTTGAACAGTGACGTCAGAGATTTATAATAACTTGCCCCTTAATACCAAATAATAGTGACTAAAAGTAATAGAAACTGTATAGTGAAACACAACCAGAAGGATGATGTGTTAATACCGTTGTTATTAGACCGGCAACCAGAGGTGCGGCAAACGTGGCAGGGGAGCAAACAGAAGAGTATTCAAGTGAATTTGTCAAGTTTGCGCGACTAATAACTATCTACCCTGACTGTAAGAGTTCTGATGGTACGATTGTTACGAGCTTTAATACCTTAGTTGATCCGCTGGTCAGCTTGGCAGCTTGATCACACATCAAGCTGCGGCTAGGCAGGAGAAACACCTGGAATCGATTCCAGGTAAACGAGGGGACAAATTAAATCAGGCGTCGGGATTCCGTAGAATAGTTCTTTTTTTTTTCTTCTAAGATTTTCACCACCAGAAGTGTCATGCGTGTTGCTCTCCGTGAACTGACCTGCCAGTGTACATGTCCGTCTGTATCACAAGACAAACCGTACATGACATACATACTTACACTGAAATGAGGAATCTGTCAGCAGCACCGTAGCAACGTTTTCATATTAGATTTATTAAACTACAACGTGACTCAAGTGTGATGGATAAGGTCGAGGGCAGCCATGACTCTTTGTTGTGTGACTGAAAGTGAAAAATGAACTTCTCGTTTTATGATCTATTAGTGGACAGTATATCTCAGTTGACTCCAGGGCCGAACAGCAGGGAGTTGTGATAATGTCAATGACCTCTATCTCACCACGTAGGTCAATGGCCAATCAATCCGGGTACATTGGTTAGTTTTGATGTGTCTGTCCATCTTGTAAAATTTATAAACATCAAGACACTCCGCCAGAAGGGAGGAGTGGTTAGAGAGTGTGTGTGTGTGTGTGTGTGTGTGTGTGTGTGTGTGTGTGTGTGTGTGTGTGTGTGTGTGTGTACAGTGGCTACCCATCTCTAGTCCACTCTGTGTTTTCTCATGAATACCTTAAAATAGTGATATTTTATTACATTATTGCACTCTGTCATACAATATGGGATAATATCTGACTCTTTATACCTCCGTGTACCTTTATACCTCCGTGTACCTTTATACCTCCCGTGTACCTTTATACCTCCGTGTACCTTTATACCCCCGTGTACCCGTGTACCTTTATACCTCCGTGTACTCTTTATACCTCCGTGTACTGTTATACCTGTGTACCTTTATACCTGTGTACCTTTATACCTCCGTGTACCTTTTATACCTCCGTGTACCTTTATACTAGTACCTTTATACCTCCTGTGTACTTTTTATACCTCCGTGTACCTTTTATACCTGTGTACCTTTATACCTCCGTGTACCTTTTATACCTGTGTACCTTTTATACCTCCCGTGTATTTTATACCTCCGTGTACCTTTATACCTCCGTGTACCGTTATACCTCCGTGTACCTTTATACCTCCGTGTACCTTTATACCTCCGTGTACCTTTATACCTCCGTGTACCTTTATACCTCCCGTGTACCTTTATACCTCCGTGTACCTTTATACCCCCGTGTACCTTTATACCTCCGTTCGATTTAGATACTGTGAGGTGTGTAGTGTATTATAGCGCCTCAACGACTATGGGCTTGTAAGCGTTGGGTTTAGGGTTTATTATACACTAGAAATGAGAGAGAGAGAGAGAGAGAGAGAGAGAGAGAGAGAGAGAGAGAGAGAGAGAGAGAGAGAGAGAGAGAGACCGTGTATGACGTCAACATGATGGCTGCCTTTCCTCTTTATCGACCATCAAATCTTTATGCAAATGTCATAGTTTAATAGCACTGATCCCTCGACACATCTCTTCTTAATTATCTCCCAAACATTCATCTTCTTCCCCTGTTCCCTCGTTCATCACTTCTCTCCTTATCTTCTCTATTGCTGTCTCCCCATTCCTCTCTTTATCTCTTTTTTTCCTTGCCGTCGAACTCATCTCATCCATTGCCTGTTTTCCTTATCTTTACTTTCTCATTATTCTTATTTTTCACTTTTTCCTGTTTCCATTCTGTTGGCTTGTGTTTATTATCTTCGTTTTCTTTTGTCTCCATTGGCTAATGTTTCTCTTTTCTACATATTGTACATTCCGTCTCCATGAGCCGCTTGAAGCGTGTGCCCCAAGGATATGAGTTCTCATTTTTTCCGGCCGAGTTCTCGGGCAAGTCTTCAGCTAAGAACGAACCACCTGTGTTCTTGATCTGGTTTTGGGTTATTTCATCTTCGTATTTGTGGCTCAGTTTTCTGTCAATTACCTCATGTGCATATTTCTAATATGTATACTTCTCACTATGTATGAATGAACGCTGAGTGTATATATATATATATATATATATATATATATATATATATATATATATAGTCACTCTCACTTCCTCTTCTCACTCTCACTCTCTCCAATATTTATTCTTCGCTCTCCCTCACAGGGACTGGATATTGACACGTAAGTTAATTTGCAACAGCTCCATCATCCGCCACGATCGGCAAGACACGAGACTTGCATCTGCAACACGGTCGTGCTGCAGTGGTGCCTCCTCCAGGACACGCCCACTGATGATGGTAATGTTTGCTCGTATCGCTAAACATCACCAATTCACACAGGAGGCGGGCGAAGGTTCGTCTGACTTAGCATCCATAAAAGTACCATAAAAGAGCGCCCTTGCAGGCAAAGGCGGACAAACTCGAACGTTCATCTGGCTTAGCTGCCATAAACAGGCCATAGAAGAACGCCATTGCAAAAAGAAAACTTGTGAAGGTTTTTGTGTCAAAGCTTTCATAAACGGGTGATAAGTGAGCGTTTCTGAAGGTTGTAAGGAGATTTTGTGTTCGGTTGGTATAACCTCGATAAGTATGTCATCGTAGGGTTAGGACAGGACAACAGGCGCTCCTGGTGCTGCTGACTCCTGTGGTGACGGATTGTGTTCTGATACACAACACGCGTCTGTAAGGGAACGAAACATACAGCTACACTTATATTCTACACAACTGTATATGATATAACGGACATAGTTAGAGGCAGTGTCAACAGCATACTACTTACTGAAACTGTCGGCACAAAAGAGACGAATTGTAGCTAAATTTCACTCGACCTCCTTCACCTCCTTAACTGTAAAGGTATGTAGACAACACACAGCTGGGCGAGGTGGTGATGGCCTGGGTGCGAACCATCGAAGGTGAGCACTGTGCCATAGAACATGTTGTTATAGACAAACTAACACGAATGAGAAACCAAAATACACGAACCAATATCATGACCACAGCTAGAGTAAACAACCCTGAGACTCGTTCTAAATTGTATGTATGTATGTCAGGTCACGTGCACCTCCAACTGGCACCTCCTACTGGCACCTCCTACTGGCACCTCCTACTGGCACCTCCTACTGGCACCTCCCACTGGCACCTCCTACTGGCACCTCCTACTGGCACCTCCTACTGGCACCTCCAACACACACCCAATACGTCTATCTTTTCCTTCAGGTCGGGGTTACTCCCTGATGAGAGAGACCTTACGGGTGAGGTGTATCTGTGTGTTGCGTTGTTTGGGATTTTTATCTGGATGAGACATACACAGAGACTGACAACTTAACTCTGTAAGTGTTGAGGATAATGCCGACGCTCTCTATATATGTATATATTGATAGATAACTTGGCGCAGGTATACGGGAGAAGCGAGTGGAGCAAGGGTTAGGAATGAGGGCATTGAAGAGACTGGGGAGCATGGGAGAGGCCTGGGGCATGAGAGAGGCCTGGGGCATGAGAGAGACGTAGGTGTATGGGAGAGGCATGGGGCATGAGAGAGGCACGGTAACTTGAGGATAGGAGTGGATAGAGGGTGACTTGGTGACGCCCAGAGTGTGGATTAGACAGACCTGACCACCCTCAGCAGTACGGGAATACTACTAATAAATGAACAGATAAATAATTGATAAAAATAAATTGATAAATTGAAACCACTTACATACAACTAACTAGGCAAGTCACTCCAGACCGAGAGACAAACAAATCACCACCCAGTCTAACAAACAACAAGAGACATAATCCGATAAACAAAAGATCAAACCATAAGAGATAAAACAAATATTCAATGTAGATTACAAACAAAGAAAATATACCTTTAGAACAATGAACAAATTAAAAAAAAATAAAAAAAAACACCCTTACATAATTTCCTCGGAGAAACAAACAAACAACATAAAAACTTTCTATTGCTCCCCCACTAAAACAAAAGATATTTGTTTTCCCCGACACAAGTTCCCATAGGAAACTCATGAATAAAAAGTGCGGCCAACCTATATCGCCTTTGCGTCATTGCTATTCATCGAGACGGCTGAGAGACATGGCGTGGCGTCTGGCCCCCCCACTACTAGCAGAGACAAGTCTTTACGTCGCTTGAATATCAACAGATTCCCCCCAGTGTGACGGCTGGTGTAGAGGTTGTGTTAACATTGATGGTCCTACTGCTCTCTCTCTCTCTCTCTCTCCCTCTCTCTCTCTCTCTCTCTCTCTCTCTCTCTCTCCCTCTCTCTCTCTCTCATCCCATAATGGTATTCTTGAAGCACACTCCTCTTGAGCTTGTGTCAGTTCCCTTGAAGATCAAAATTTTCCTCTCTCAAATTCTCTCACACACTCTCCCTTATCCCTTAGTCCTCCCTCAAATACTCTCTTATACTCTCCCTTAACCCTCCCTCAAATACTCTCACACACTCTCCCTTCTCCCTTTATCCTCCCTCACCCTTAAGCTCCTCCAAGCGTCCCATGTTCCGCCAATCCATCTGGCCTTTGGTGTCTTCTAATCTCATGAGACTAGAGCGAGGTTCTCCCTAA
Organism: Homarus americanus; assembly: GCF_018991925.1. NCBI lineage: Eukaryota > Metazoa > Arthropoda > Malacostraca > Decapoda > Nephropidae > Homarus > Homarus americanus. The sequence goes on along the minus strand of NW_024713151.1, from coordinate 312,947 downwards.
TCTCATGTTGATATCCTCAAACCTCTCAAATAATCAGTTCATCCTGTAGTATAATCCCCCACGCGATTCTTGCCTTACAATCCCTCAAATGTCTCTTACCTTACAATTCCTCTTGCATTACAATCCTTCAGACGACTCTTGTATTAGAATCCCTCAGACGACCCTACATTACAATCCATCATACGACTCTTCCACTACAATCTCTCTGGTGACTCTTGCAATAAAAATATGAACACGTCCAGATTATGGTTCAACAGATAATCGTGGAATAAATTTTCTGTGAGGGGTTCACGTCCAAGAATGAAATACTCTCTCACTCTCACTTCCGCCTTAATCCTCTCTCTCAAATACTCTCTCACGCTCACTGCCGCCTTAATCCTCTCTCTCAAATACTCTCTCACGCTCACTGCCGCCTTAATCTTCTCTCTCAAATACTCTCTCCCACTCCCCCTTACCCATTATATCTCCTTATCATTAAGTATAGGCAGAGGGGAACATTCTTCACGCTGAATTATTTGTCACAGGTGAAACGAGATCTGTGAAGCTTGAATCGTTCTAAGTTTATAATAATAATAATAGTAAAACTAAATGCAGAAAGGCAATAACGCAATATATCGGACAAACAATAAGTGAAACAGGTAATGGTAGAAACAGATTGGCAGAAAGACAGGTGCAGGTAGACAGAAAGAAGCAGACGGACGAACAGAAGTAGGAAGGCAGACTGAGAGACAAGTAAACTGACAGACATTGATACCGAAACAGGCAGGACAGACAAACAGTACAGGGAACATCAACAAGCATCACCCACCCAGGTGCCTCTGAGAAGTTAACATATTTACCACAGTTAACTTGTGTTAAAAATAATTTATTTCACTTACTAGACACAGAAACAGATCAAAGAATTGTGAATTTTTCTTAAGAGTAAAAAACGGAATATGATTATCGTGGGAAATTTGCCGTCCCTAACATAGTAAATTTTTGTTATAGATTAATTAATTCCTTATTTTTCTCATTAAGAACATCAATGATTTTAGGTGTTTCTTTTCGTGAAAGTTAAACGTGAAAAGACGAAATGGTAGCAGCCCTCTTACCGAATTTTAACACTGGGTCATTTTTTTAAACTGATAAAAAGAGTTCAGGGCTGATAGTGTTATTTGTACTGTAGTGTTCACTTCTGTGGTGGAGGGATTACTTCACGCCTCACGACTCTTTAATTTCCCTACCACATATTTCATCATGTCCGCTTCTCTTACCGTGACGAAACATAGCAGCGACGAATTCTCAGTATTCTAAAACTGATGTTAAAGTTGTAGCATCTTTTTATGATATTCTTATATAACTATGAAAGAGTGTAAGATTTTCTGGCCATCAAAAGGGAAAAGGAGATTAGTTTATCGTTGAAATTTATTGTCGATGAGTTTTCTTTGTCCCCTTCTCGGCCCTCACCTCAGTGGGTCTCCAGGTGCCCCGTGAAGTTTTTGTCCCAAGGATATGAGTTTCGAAGAAGGGGACACTGAGTGGTTACCGTTTTTTTTTTCCGTGCTTGTCTGGGCAATGTCTCAAGACACTTTTTGAAACCGGAAGCTGGAATTTAGTCGCAGTAGTGATCAAGTGCTTTTTTGATATCTGACGCATTCAACAACCTCTTTGTAATAGCGTTGGGTTCTTCTATTAGACTACCATACAATATTTATTATTATTATTATTATTATTATTATTATTATTATTATTATTATTATTATTATTATTATTATTATTATTATTATTATTATTATTATTATTATTATTATTATTATTATTATTATTATTATTATTATTATTATTATTATTATTATTATTATTATTATTATTATTATTATTATTATTACTCCACTTTAATTTAGGAAAAGCCTTTGTTGATATTTTGAGAAGAAAAAAATCTTCTCGTTTATTGCAATATGTGAGGGCAGTCAGAGCCCTCGTCCACCCAGGAAAATATCCCTGAGTTTGGGGAGAACATTGTAGTCACCATTTAGCGCCGAGAGGAAAATTAGAGTGGTCGGCTGTACCAAAAGTGCCGGTCCGCCTCGTACACAAATTTGGAGTTTTGAGACGATGTTTAGAACAACAGTAGAATTTCGAGGAGGTAAAAGCCCCACCACTAGAATTATAGAAAAGAAAATTACCACTATTAGAATTTTTGAGAAGGCCAGTGTGCCACCAGAGAGGTTCTACTTATTAAACGATGCTATAGAAAATAAAATAAGTTAATTTCATGTGGAATAAGTTAACATCAATTAATGAAACATAAGGGGAATTTTAGGTAATTTCTTTTTCATAAACTAAATAATAAATCTTAGTAAACTTCCATAAAAGAGAACAGTGTTATTTTTATTTTAAGTGTAATCAAATTATTTTCCTTGAAGTGTGAGGAAAAACCATAACGACTTTCACTGTAAACAAACTTAACTCTTTGAGATTTTTTATATTTTATTTTTTTTCCTCTCTTGCTTCTCGGCGACTAATAGGCCCTGGTCTTAATGGGCCTTGGTCCTAATGGGCCTTGGTCCTAATGGGCTCTTGGTCTTAATGGGCTCTTGGTCTTAATGGGCCTTGGTCTTAATGGGCCTTGGTCTTAATGGGCCTTGGTCTTAATGGGCTCTGGTCTTAATGGGCCTTGTTCTTAATGGACCCCACTCTCAATGGTCCACAATCCTAATGGGTCTAAACACTAATGGCAGAGTTAGTCTAGATAGGATTAAGAACCAGTACACCACCACCACCACCACCACCACCACCACCAGCAGCCTTTGATGTTATTCAGAATGACTGCAGAGAAATCATTATATCTGACACTCTACACCCAACGCCAAGACCAGCGTATAGTAAAGTACTTAATGTTGGGACAAAATTCCAAGAACAATATAGCTATTTTTTAACCATATGGCTTTAACCTAATCTACCAGACTCTACCTTAACATAACGTCAGATAAAAAAAAATGAGTTACGTCATGGTTTTTTCCGTTTGTGGTATTATAATTAACATTGATTCATTCATCGTCCAAAGATTTGGTTACCGCCACAAGTTAATGTCATTCGCCATTATTGAAGATTTCAGAGACCGGTATAGTTTGAGTGCAATTTTGATGACATATTGGCCATTAACCGAGTCATTGGTAGAGTGAGTCACAGGTGGAGGAGTTCTCTTAGATCACCAGGATAAGTGGGAAGAAGTGTACAAATACAAGAAGCCGTGAGAGACCTATAGGATTAGAGTGTGGGAATAAGGTGATGACTAACTTTACTTTACAGACAGACAGACGGAATATAACGTGGGCATAAGAAGAGAGAAAACAAATAGATATATAAACCAGAAGAATCGACTAATAGTTTATGAGATTAGTGAATTATAAAACAACAAACGAAAAACAAGCGAAAAACAAAGTAAACATAGACAAACATGGCAAAAGATGGTCATTTAAGAGACCCCCCCAAAAAAAAACTATAGACGAAACGACAAATTAATAAACGTACAGGAGAAACTATAGATGAAATGAGACAGAAAAAAAACAACAATATCAACAACGAAAAACAAACAAGAATAAACAACAACAACAATAGTACATATATCAACAGCGATAATGACATTACTGTTGTTGTTAGTGGTAGGGATGATAGTTGGGATATAAATTACACTGATATTTAATTAAGAGTGGATGGAGGAGGAGGAGGAAGAAGGAGGGAAGGGAAGAAGAAGAAGAGAGAAAGAGAAGATAAACAGAGAGAGTTCATATCAGTGGCTTAGGTGAGCTTAGTCATGGGATGCCCTTCTTCCCTGCTAACTCACCCGTCATATGACTAGCCTAACCTGTCCTTCCTTCCTCACACCTCCTTCCTTCCTCACACTCTTCCTTCCCTCACACCTCCTTCCCCCCTCCTCTCCTCCCACATTTTTCCTCTCTCACACCTGCTCTCCCTCCCTTTTCCTCTTCCCCTTCCCTTCCTTTCCTACCCCCACGTCTCTTTCTCCCTCCCTTTTCCTCCCCTCATGACCTCGTTCCTCATCCTCTCCTTACCCTCCCACCACCTTCCCTTCTCTCCTTTTTTATCAATTCTTTTCTCCTTTTTTTTCAATTTCTCATTCCATCCCTCACTCTTCCTTCTCCCTTTCTCCCCCCCTTCTTCCTTCCTCGCCTTCCTCACACTTATATCTCCTATAGCCTTCCCCCTCACCCTTCCCCCTCTCCTCAATTCTTCCTCTTCTCTCCTCACCCTTCCCCTCTCTCCTCATCCTTCCCCTCTCCTCACCTCTCCCCTCTCCTCACCCTTCTCCTGCCGCCCCCTCCGAGGAGAATATGGAACGTAATTTCTAGCGGCCCACTCCCCAGTGACAGATGGCCAGATACACGACACCCCTGAGGCAACATATACTGTGTCAGATGGTCGACACACGAGACGAACACACGACACCCTGAGGCAACATATACTGTGTCAGATGGTCGACACACGAGACGAACACACGACACCCTGAGGCAACATATACTGTGTCAGATGGTCGACACACGACACCCTGAGGCAACATATACTGTGTCAACACCCGACATTCCTCTCCCGCTCGCTGTTCAGGAGAATCCACAGGCACAAGGGACAAGGCTTGAGCTGATTGGTTGATGCTTTTCTAACACGACATGAGCTGATTGGTTGATGCTTTACTAACACGACGTGAGCTGATTGGTTGATGCTTTTCTAACACAACATGAGCTGATTGGTTGATGCTTTTCTAACACGACGTGAGCTGATTGGTTGAAGCTTTACTAACACGACGTGAGCTGATTGGTTGATGCCTTACTAACACGACGTGAGCTGATTGGTTGATGGCTTACTAACACGACGTGAGCTGATTGGTTGATGGCTTGCTAACACGACGTGAGCTGATTGGTTGATGCTTTACTAACACGACGTGAGCTGATTGGTTGATGCCTTACTAACACGACGTGAGCTGGGATTGGTTGGATGCCTTTAATACTAACACGACGTGAGCTGATTATTGATGCCTTTACTAACACGACGTGAGCTGATTGGTTGATGTTTACTAACACGACGTGAGCTGATTGGTTGATGCTTTTCTAACACAACATGAGCTGATTGGTTGATGCTTTTCTAACACGACGTGAGCTGATTGGTTGAAGCTTTACTAACACGACGTGAGCTGATTGGTTGATGCCTTACTAACACGACGTGAGCTGATTGGTTGATGCTTTTCTAACACAACATGAGCTGATTGGTTGATGCTTTTCTAACACGACGTGAGCTGATTGGTTGATGCCTTACTAACACGACGTGAGCTGATTGGTTGATGCCTTACTAACACGACGTGAGTTGATTGGTTGATGCCTTACTAACACGACGTGAGCTGATTGGTTGATGCCTTACTAACACGACGTGAGCTGATTGGTTGATGCTTTACTAACACGACGTGAGCTGATTGGTTGATGGCTTGCTAACACGACGTGAGCTGATTGGTTGATGCCTTACTAACACGACGTGAGCTGACTGGTTGATGCTTTACTAACACGACGTGAGCTGATTGGTTGATGCCTTACTAACACGACGTGAGCTGATTGGTTGATGCTTTACTAACACGACGTGAGCTGATTGGTTGATGCCTTACTAACACGACGTGAGCTGACTGGTTGATGCTTTTTACCAACACGACGAGCTGATTGATTGATGCTCTTACTAACACGACGAGCTGACTGGTTGATGCTTTACTAACACGACGTGAGCTGATTGGTTGATGCCTTACTAACACGACGTGAGCTGATTGGTTGATGCCTTACTAACACGACGTGAGCTGATTGGTTGATGCCTTACTAACACGACGTGAGCTGATTGGTTGATGCCTTACTAACACGACGTGAGCTGATTGGTTGATGCTTTACTAACACGACGTGAGCTGATTGGTTGGACTTTCGCCATTAAATCCAACGCCGATTAATCCTTATTGAAGCAGACCTCCTCACCCCCTGGTAGAGTCCCCCTGTCAGTATCCATTAAGAACCATGATCCAACCTAACCTAACCTCTTTGACTTAACCTAACCTAATCAGCGCTGAATTTAACACTACTGGGATGATAACTAACCTATTTCATGTCGGGTGAGGGCCAATCAATGCACGTCATTATCCATCGTGTGTGTGTGTGTGTGTGTGTGTGTGTGTGTGTGTGTGTGTGTGTGTGTGTGTGTGTGTGTGTGTGTGTGTGTGTGTGTGTGTGTGTGTGCCAGGTGTTTTTTTGGCTTGCACTCAGCTAGTTGTTCGTCTAAAACAGTATCCACAAATCTTGCTGAAACGATAAAAAAAAAAGGTGTTTTACGCACAAATGTTTCCCCGACTTGCGTCCCTCTGCAGGATGTAATATATGCCGTCCACATTAAAGGATCAGCGAGCAAGACGGATGTTAACAAGGTATTTAACAACGACACGGACGAGACCTGTAAAAGTGAGCCAGTTTGTTTCTGATGACTTATGAGGAAGATTTTCGTTCCAACAGATTGTTTTGTGAGAGAGGATGTAATGTCAGGAAGAACTGATAGACATATTTATGTTTTCTGTCCACGATTATGATTTTTCATTTTATTAAGAGTTATTTATCAACTGATTTAAATTTCACTGATGCTGTCCGTCCGTCCAATCGTTTGTCCGTCCACCTGCCTGTTCGTAAACAAACTTTATTCCAGCTCCGTAACTTCACAGAGATTCGCAAAGTTAATTTTATATGTAATGCGAAAGTGTAGAATGACAGGTTTTCTTGGTGATGATTGATGATCGTCTTTCTATCCCAAGTCATTTTTGAGATAGAGCCATATTTTGGGATTACATCTCGTACATCGTGACAAACCATGATTCACGCTTGACAACTCTCTCTCCAGGGATTCGAGAAATTTCCTTTAGTTTCAGAATTCAAGAATTTTTTTTTTTTGTGGTAGGGGGATTTTGCTTGAGATTGCCAGTCCAGGTTGTTTGGGAGTTATAGCCAATTTCGGTGTGGTGGGAATGTGCCCCCCTCCAATGGTTGTCGTTCATCAAGTAAACCAGATTTATTTGCTCTGGTCCTTTATGTGGCAGAAGAAACACATGCTAACTGACATACACACTTGTACCTACATCACGGCTCATCTTCTTCCTCGATAACCGTTCTTATTTATCCGATGTTTGCCGCCACCTGTTCAAGATATCTTAACACCACCTGGCCAAGATATCTTAACAACACCTGGCCAAGATAAGTCATTAAGGAAGACTCCAGGTATCTTGTCCATCACGTACAAAGGCTACTCTCCTCCTCCATATAAACGTAAGGTTTAATTACCACCTAAACAAAGCTCCTCACCAGCACCTACCTGGCCCACACCACCCAGTCTTCCTTCAACACTCGACATCAACACCACTTACGGCAGACCAAGAGTCGAGTGTTCGGTATATTTAAGTGTTGCTCGTAACTAAAGATGCGGCTGTGTTGCTCAAAGATTCATTGAAGTTATAACACGAGAATAGCATCAAATATAATAACTTCAGTGTACAGAAGTTTTACCGTAGCTAAGGAATTCCCGTAGATCTTTCGTCAGAGAGGAAGTTATGGAGCATTTGTCCCTTTGAAAATTCAAGACTTGGACCTTAGACTCGTATAGATTTTTCTACGTTGATTTTGAGTCGTAATATGGTGTTAAAGAGAGCGTTATCGAGGTCTTTTAAAATAATTGGCCTGGTTCTGTCTGGTTCATGCACGCTTTTCCAACCTTAACTAATCCGCAACTGTGTCGATGTTATTGTCTCCAGAAAGTAAACTTAAGTTCTTATTTACCATGATAGAACTAGCGTATTGAACCGTACGCAAGTAAAAAAAAAAGACTTTTATTTAATCGGTTTTAACATGTTGGTAAAACACAAAGGACAAAGATTTTTTCTTTTATTGAACTCAAAATTTTAACTTCAGATCGACTCCAATACGTTTTGTTTTTGTCCGATGGAAAGAATCAGTGTGGAAAAAATGAAATATATACATTCATTAAGTTTGTGAAATAGAACACAAAAATAAAACCCTCCGCCCTTCCGAGATGATAATTTTGCCAAATAGATTATCTGAGAATCTAATCTATCTATTTTTTTGTATGTCCATCTACCTCTGGACATTATCAAGCACCAAGTTACGTTCGTATATCATCAGTTACGAGAGAAATAGAAAGTATGGGCCTCTGAGACTGTGAGACCTTAGTTGTGGGTTTATCGTCCCAGGCGAGGCACTTGGGGCGGGAAGATGGCGAAACTAAGGCCTTGTCTTCCTTGCTGGTGGTCAAATAAGGGGGAGACTTCCTGTTGTTTATAGAGGCGCATTTAGAGCTTGGGTGAGGGGTTATGTTGTTTACAGAGGCGAAGGTAAGGGGTTATGTTGCTTACAGAGGTGAAGGTGAGGGGTTATGTCTTACAGAAAAGAAGGAATTTGTATCTTATTTACTTAAAAATATATCGCTGAAGGGGTTGTGTTGTTTATAAAGACGAAATAAAGGTGTAGTGTGCGTACAGAGGTCAGAGGAGAGTTTAGAGTGTTTACACAGTCCAGAGGAGAGTGTTTACAGAGGTCAGAGGAGAGTGTTTACAGAGGTCAGAGGAGAGTGTTTACAGAGGCCAGACGAAAGTAAACCTAAAAGGATGGTTTAGTGTGTTTACAAACCTAAAGTGTTTACAGTGATACACTAACGAATAAGGAAGTCGTTGTGTTGATTCCACAGGGTAAGGAAGAGGTGTTGCAACGCTTCCAGATGTTAAAAGAGAATTGAGCTTTGTTTATGCAGGCGTAAGGAAGAGGCTTATGTTGTTTACAGAGGTGTAGTTAAGTTGTGAGTCTCAATTACCTCCCTCATTGGTCTCCTAGATATTATGTTTTGAATGTATTATACAAATGTTGCTCTGCTAGTCCAGTTCTTTCATATATTTATCTCGATATGTGTGTGTGTGTGTGTGTGTGTGTGTGTGTGTGTGTGTGTGTGTGTCCCCCCCCCCCTCCCGTTTAGGACATGTATATCATTCAAGTGAAATTATACTAGGAACAGATGCTTTATATTCCTTATCGGCAATGCTCAGCGGTTCGTTCCTACTAGAATCAGACAAAATTCAGTGATGGTTTGTTCCAATTCGTTGGAGAGAGCGAGAGCCGTCTGGTGGCAGGAATATACTGCTGACAGGATGGTCCACAAAGTCGCCTTGGTTGCATCCCGCGTGTCATGCTAAGTCTAACACGTTCTGGTACTATTTCTCGTAATAAAAACTAAACTACTAAACTTTTATCCTATCTGTTCAAAGAAGATGGTGGGGAGGAAGGGGAAGAAAGGAAATTTTTTTACACGAAAGATGAAAACTAAATGATAATTGTGTCTTTAAAACAGTTATATGTGACACTTACCCATATAAGTTGTTTAACAAGTTCAAGTTGGAACTATTTAGAATTATTTACGGCGGTTCATTAAGAAATTGTTTACATTCAGTGCTACATCTTGAGTTAAAGTCTTAAGTAAGTCTTAGAACGAAGAGGTAAATAAAGACCCAAGCTGTACACATGTGGCTCTCTCCTGCGTCACGAGGGTTTTGACACCGCCAGGGTCGAAAAAATTCGTCGCCATTAATCCCCCGCCTTCATTTGTTTCCGCGCCTGGCTGGAGGATTCTCCGCCTGGGATATGGCACCATAAATCCTCTTATCTGAGAGCGGCTGCAAATATGGCGATGGGCGCACCCTTATTTATTTACCCCGGGCCGGATCTCTCTCCAGCACGCGCCTGACTCATCCGCTTTATCGGGATGATCGACCATTAACTGTACCAGTGTGTGTGTGTGTGTGTGTGTGTGTGTGTGCGTGTGTGTGTGTGTGTTTCCATCGTACTGTGGTTGTACTAACTTAATGTAGAAGCTTTCATCATAACTACATCCTCTCTCACCTGTATAGATTTTATCTCTAATTAAATATACATTTTTATACATTTTATCCCTTATTTTATATATTTAAACTCTACTTCCACGTAATCCATCTCTACCTCCACGTAATCTATCTCTACCTACACATAATCCATCTCTACCTACACATAATCCATCTCTACCTACATAATGCATCTCTACCTCCAAGTAATCCATCTCCTCCACGTAATCCACCTACACAATCCATCTCTACCTCCACGTAATCTATCTCTACCTACACATAATCCATCTCTACCTACACATAATCCATCTCTACCTACACATCAATACCTACACTACCTCTACTCGTACTCTCCATCACTTAGGTGTGTCGCAATGGGACTCGAGAGGAAAGTAGATCAACGTGGAGGAGATTAGTGAGATAATCCCATGTTCCCTGTACTAGACCATCACTCCCCCAGCCTCTGTGTGTGGGTGCTTCGTGTACAGTGGTGTTGTCTGACTCTTTTAGATAATACAGTCTTACGGTTCTTGATAATGGTGTAGGTCATGGTAGTGGTGAAAGTTGCTGGTTATGGTAGTGGTGAAGGTTGCTGGTTATGGTAGTGGTGAAGGTTGCTGGTTATGGTAGTGGTACAGGTTACTGGGTATGGTAGTGGTGAAGGTTGCTGGTTATGGTAGTGGTACAGGTTACTGGGTATGGTAGTGGTGAAGGTTGCTGGTTATGGTAGTGGTACAGGTTACAAGGTTTGGTAGTGGTGAAGGTTGCTGGTTATGGTAGTGGTACAGGTTACAAGGTTTGGTAGTGGTGAAGGTTTAGTGGTTATGGTAGTGGTGTAACTAGGTCTTCAATGGCGCAACCTTACTAGTTCTCTTAGTGACAAATCATTACTGACTTCGAGATGATACATCGAGTCCATGGTTCGTACCCACCAACCAACTACTGTACTATAGTTTCAATGTTTTACTATCCCATCACGATTTCAATATTCCCTAACGATTATTTTTTCTAGGATAATTTCATTCAGTATCTTCCTCATCCACTCATTTAATGCCTCAATAATAATCCACTCATTCAGAATCTACCTCGTCTGCTCCCTCATCCACTCATTTAATGTTTCCCCCATTCTCTCGTCCTCTCCCTTGCATCTCACGTGCTGGCAGACTCATAAATACAACGAGGAACCATTGTGGTATCAGCCAAGCCTAATTCATTCTCTCGTTTATTTCACTCGTAACATTACTCACCCTCAACACAGGACTGCATCTCACCATAAATTTTCATAGCCAACGTTCAGCAGTTTTTATTCCGCTCACTGCATAAAAGAGTCGAATTGTGGCCGAGTTCACTCCACTTTCTTCCGTTTTCTAGGGATTTTTTTATATATAAATATATTTTTTTAATCGTTAATGTCATCGATGTGCGTGTCTCTCTCTCTCTCTCTCTCTCTCTCTCTCTCTCTTTCTCTCTCTCTCTCAATAACCCTTTGAAGTGTTAAATTTGAATCCTCATTGATTCCCCTATCCTTTCTTCTTTCTAAATCTATTCGCCCATTACTTAGTTTTCCATATAGTCAATAGTTTAATAGTGAAAGTAAGTCCCATAGGCCAGATGATTCGTTTAGGGGCAGTGTGGATACAGCACAATGCATATTAAATTTTCGGTAGAAGAGGAAGAAACGAGGGCGGCACTGTACTCTACCACCTTCTCTTTCCCAACTGTAAATGTAGGTATCCATTAGCTAGGTGGATTTATGGTAGTGTCCTAGCGTATAAAAAGTCCTCCAGGAGAGTTGGAAAACGCTATTCTGTTCCCACTAAATGGGTAAAAACCACCGAATTCCCGACTTTCTAGAATAGAGTACAAGTTAACGAGAGGAAAATACAAATACACTCCAACTTTAACCTTCAAATTCTATTCACATCAAGAAATTAGTAAATGATTAGAGAAAATGGTTAAAGAATAACTAACATCCAAACACAAACTTGTGGAGTCGTTACACCTGCACCTGGTATTTAGTTAACTATTACGCTCTAGTTTATTACCTGTCTTTCAGTGTTATATGCATCTAATTAATCTAATGTCATCTGTCTTCAGCAAACTTATAATTTTTTTTTTGTCACAAGAGGGATTTTTTTTTATTTTAGTACGGTTTAACACAGCCAGGATGCAGGTCTAGGTCATCATGGGTTATTTAGACAATCCTCCACTACTTTGATGTTGGTTAGGTTAGGTTATTGCTTCATTACAATTAACCCCTCAGCTGAGAGTTATTACTGTCATTCAGTCATGTCATGCGCTAAGACACACTCATCAGTCACCATATACACTGTCATACCGTCATAGTCACTGCCACACACTCATAAATACACGCATCATAAACTATCATATTGTTATACACACTCACCATATTATTCAACCAATTTAACCATAGGAACTCACTGTAACCACTGTCATACACTCGTAGTCACCATATACTCTTATAGACTCACCATACCCACAACAATACACTCTTGGTCTTCCTATAAATTCACCATATATATTTGTCATGCTACTACATTCATCATTCATCATACCACGCGAGCATACACACCAACCACCCCTTCCTTCACCTGCCGCAGTCAACAGCTGGTTCACGATGCCAGCTACACCACTAGTATAATTATTACAATATATTACACACACACTCTCTCTCTCTCTCTCTCTCTCTCTCTCTCTCTCTCGGGTGAAGGGAATGCGTTTATAATTAAAGGGAGAGAATATGCTCCAGCGATCTACCTACATCCAATCAACACAATTTTCCGGGAAATGATTTTAGCTCTGATTTTGAGTCGTCACCACCAGAGTTGTAACAGAGACATGCATCTTTGTTTAGGTTTTATGTTAGGGGTCTCTCTCTCTCTCTCTCTCTCTCTCTCTCTCTCTCTCTCTCTCTCTCTCTCTCTCTCTCTCAAAATTAGAGTGAAGTTTAGATATGTCTCCGCCGCTGATGACTGGCCCGTGATAAAAGTCTACGGTAATATCTACCCATGTTTCACTTACTCTCTCTCTCTCAGCAGTAAGTCTTCGTATTTGTCTATAATATATTTCTACCTGCATTAATGTCAAATAATTCTAATATTTACATCGACTTGAATATTTTCATGAAATTCAGTGGATAATATTAATTAATTCCGTATTTAATATTTGACAAAACTGATACAAGAGAATCGGTTAGTAATTATTATTGTGTAAATTGTATAGTTGAAACTCTTAAGATTTATTTATTTGAAATGTATAATTATGGACAAAAAATAATTCAGCAGGGAGGTAGTGTAAGCTGTATCTGCCTCACAATTAAACAACACAAAAGTCAATGTGTGATGTAAACTCTTAACTCCCACCTTGCGACTATGCCAAGTGTCGACCTACCCCTTGCCCTACCCAACAACGCCTCTGTTCCTGCTAAATTCTTCTTGTCCACCATTATGCATGAATAGTGGGCAGTGAGACGCATCGAGGAAGAGATCTCATAACATCACTTGTTTTATCTGTCCTTGAGGCTTCTATTTGTTAAAGAAAACGTACAAAGATATATTAATACTTAGAGATATATTATTCAAACAAGACGTTACCGGGAGCCACTACGTTGTTGTATGTTGAGGGATGTCCGCAGAGGTGGTGCATCCCTGTAGGCTGGACCACTACACACCTGCTGGACCACTACACACCTGCTGGTCCACTACACACCTGCTGGTTCACTACACACCTGCTGGACCACTACACACCTGCAGGTCCACCAAACACTTGCTTGACATACGACATATAAGTAGGAAGGATAGATAAGTTAAGGACATTTGAAACTGTCTCTCTTAAAGTGTTGGAGACGGTGTAAAAGGTAAGAAAGAGAGAAAGAGAGAGAATGGTAGAAAGAGAGGAAAAGAGAGGCCGAATGAAAAAGAGGAGAGGAGAAGCTGAGAAAAAGAGAAGAGAAGAGAGGCCAATAGAAGGAAAGGAGAAATATGAGAGACAGAGAAAAAAAAGAAGATGGGAGAAACTGAGAAAAAGAATGGAAAGGGGGGGAGAGAAAAGAGACGATGGATTAAGAGATTGAGAGAAACAAGGAAATAAAGAGCTGTAAGAAGCTAGGAGATAAAACACTAAGAAGGTAAGGAAGATGAGATATTCAGACGATGTAAGAGAGAGAGAGAGAGAGAGAGGGAGGTAAGTGAAACATGGGTAGCTATAACCGTAGACTTTCATCACTAGCCAGTAAACAGCGGCGGAGACATCTCTAAACTTCACTCTAATTCAGAGAGAGAGAGAGAGAGAGAGAGAGAGAGAGAGAGAGAGAGAGAGAATACGGAAAGAAACAAGAAATACGTAAACATACAAGAGTGAGAGTGTGTGCGTGTCCCTTGCGATCACCACCATCAATCACCACAGTTTGGGGGTCCCCTTCCCTTCACCCCACAATGACCTGTACACACTTTATGAACTCACTACACCAGAAGAACGTGTTTGCCTCGTGCCTGCCTGTAGTAGCGCCCTCTTTACGGTGAAATTATAAAGGATTAGTTGGAATTCCGAAACACCTACCTCATGTTTAATAAGGTCACCCTGTATATTTAAGCCTCTCTCTGTCAGTTGCCTCTGAAGATGTCTTGAATAAAGACGAAAGCTAAGGTGCTCCGTTGTTTCCCTTTTCCTGTGTGATTTTATCAAGATTTATCTTATCCACGTTTTCATTGCGGATCTACATATATATATATATATATATATATATATATATATATATATATATATATATATATATATATATATATATATATATATATATATATATATATATATATATATATATATATATATATATAATTAAATTTTAGCGCTGGCTCTACACTCAGCTGTCATTAATATGTTATAGGTGATAATGACAGGTACAAGATTTTCCGATATTTTTCACAACCGTTGGTAATATTTTATTAAACCTAGGAAGGAATTTCATTTTATTTAAATAAAACATTCACCAGGAACTGTCGCAGTAACGCAGACAGACAGACCCAGTTAATCTGTGACGAGGTTTTCCCAACCTAACCTACCCTACTCTAACCTAGCCTAACCTAACCCAACCTAACCTAACCCGAAAGGAATAAATTTAATATTTATCACGCAAAAGTATACATTTTGAATATTGTATAAAAGAAAGGAATTATATTAAACTATTATTATTGCGCTTTTATACTACAGAAACACCATTCAAGTTTGTAATGATCAGAAGACGGCAAAGTTTCTTAAGTTGTAGGAAAATAATATATTGTTCAGAAATTTTATCAGTATAAAATCGAAAGTGGAAAAATATTGCCATTACCCAGTTTGGTGAAGACGTGTTTATAATGGAGACTGGAATGAGTAAATTGATAATGTATTATTTTTGTAAAATAACTCATTTCTGAAAGTATAAAAAAATAAATAAATGAAGATAATAACAGATACGTTTCTTGATAATTTCGATAATTGTATTTTGAATCTTATGTTTTATGAAGCATTGAAGTGACTTTACTGAAGAATGTTGATATTAGTTTGAATACAAGATTTCGATATTAATTATAATTCTGTATAGATAATAAAATGTTTTCTGTAAGTTGAGAAATTACCTTTTTATCGTGAAAAACATAAGGAATAGTATAAGATTATATAGGTAATATTTTACGAACTGTTTGAGGGAACAGTTTTAGAAGATAAAAATTGTAGAGAAGAAATTTATTTCTTGCCTTTCGAATATTAAAAAAAGATTGGAGGAAATGCAACTTTCCTACTTCAGTTTTTTCTAGTTTTGGTACGAGTAAATATGATCCGTTACGCGCGGACGCCATGTTTAAGGTTAAACTGTTGACACACTTTTGCCAGGGAGTGATTCTCGCGCTAGAGCGTCAGAACGCTTCCCAGCGAACTTTCCTAAAGAACTGTTAAAATATAATTAACATCCTAACCAAACTACCTAACCTAACCTAACCTTAGGTAGTAGGCAGCTACCAAACAGGGAGGTACTACCACCTGGGAAGATATTGGAAGCATAATGTGTTGTCTAATGGTAGACCCTGCTGCCATATGGCATCACGGAAATTGTGACCAAGTCCCAGGTTGCTGATCTGACTTTCTGCCTCATTTACACACATTTGCAGGGTCTCAATTGTTTCTCTTACTATTGACAACACAACATACATATATTGGTTCTCACTCTTAATCTTTTTTTTTTAGTTCCTTATGGTTCTTTTATTATTATTATTATTATTATTATTATTATTATTATTATTATTATTATTATTATTATTATTATTATTATTATTATTATTATTATTATTATTATTATTATTATTATTATTATTTATTACATTTTCGGCCCCCAGGCCCCGATGTGGGTCAGTGACCTGTGGCTGGTCCCCGTAAGGAAAAAACCCTGAAAGTGGATCCCATAGGCATAACTGCCCTTAGGGACAGTGTGGGTACATCACACTGTATACTCAGCCTTCTGTACACAAGGAGGCAGCATGGCCGGTACTGGTCTCGACTGCCTTTACTTCCCCATGTTGTAAACTTAGGTACCCATTTACAACTGGGCGAACTGGGAGCGCCCGGGAATCGATCCACCTACGCCTGAACTTGGAGGCGATTGCTGTATCCATTTGAACGCCGCGCTCCTACCATAGCCTGAAATAATGTACTTCCATCCCAGAAGATGTAGGTTCGGTAAGATTTGGTAGGTTCGGTTAGGTTTGGTGGGTTAGGTAAGGTTTGGTGGGTTAGGTAATGTTGGTTATGTAAGGTTTGGAAGGTTAAGATAGGTTTAGTAGGTTATGTTAGGTTACGTTAGGTTAGGTTAGGTTTGATAAGGTTTTGTTTGTATGTTTATCTTATTTTCAAGATTTACGTAAAACCTTGTTATAGTATAATTTTAGGAAATAACTCACAATCGTGTATGCAAAAATATTCGAAAGTTGACTCCAGTATTGTGTGTGTGGGACGAGAGCTGTAATGTCTAGGAACGTTTGTCTATAATGTTCACGTAAACAGCTGATAATGGCGACCGCAGGGAGGTAGATTGTCGACGTACTTTAGGTTCAACTGTAGAAAGAAATTTGTGATTACCATTGTCTAAGTATAAAAGAATGCATTGTTCAGGATTCAAATAAACAACATATTACATTGATAAATACTAAGGTGGTCAGCAAAGTCATGTGAGTGTTATGAAGAAATTACAATTAAGAAAAAGAAAGTTAATTTTTATTATTGTGAATCGACATTCCATCATTCTAACTTGAACTTGAATAATTCCATGGAACCATTCCCGAATTCCAATTGGCACGTCCCTACAGATTTGTCCAAGAGATAATCCTGTTTGCGGACCATCACTCACCAGTGTAGGCAATACTATCTGCATCAAGCAACAATTTATCAGACTCGGTGATCTAATGTTGTTATTGAAGAACTCTTTAATGAAAGCTAAGATATACTTTAATTTGTCACTTCAAGTTTATTTTTGTAGCTTTAAATTAATGAGTATCAAGATATGGGCCCAGTTTTATTATCCATTATACAATTGTTACAGTATATAATTATTACACTTAGCTGAGAAGACAAGAATTATCCTATATTGTTTATTCCTTATCTTCATCATTGTTCTCTTTAACTTAAACCAGCATATTGAAACGTGTAATCGACTAATATTTACCGATACAATATATATATAGATATATTAACATTACTATGATGTCGGTGCGTATAATGAAAATACTAATAACTTCAGGAAAATACAATTACACCTATTAAAGATAAACGTATATACTGTAGAGTAAAGACGAACTATCCAATAAGAGAGGATGTCGTCCTGGGACCTGCGCACACCACAAGTGAAGCGAGAATTAAAAAGAGCCGTGTTACCTGCTGCCCGCCTCACGCTGCACCTTTGTCTCGGATTCCACGACAATTTTCTTAATTAAATTTGACATGGGGCATGAACTTTGGCTGTTAGCTTGGCTCGAGCGATGGCTGACTGGCTGGCTGGCTGGCTGGCTGGCTGGCTGGTTGGCTGGTTGGCTGGCTGACTGGCTGGTTGGCTGGCCTGCGAGAAGAAAATGTAAGGACTAAGGTAAAGCGGAGAATGAAAGAGGGAAGAAGTTAAAGGAATAGTGGAAGACAAAAAAAATAAGTGGAAAAGGTTGTTTTTGTGATAATGTTATTACTGCACTTCAACAACGAAGGTCTTTAAGCACGTAACAAGGTTAGTCATACACAAAGTCCAACAACAATAAAAAATTGTGAGAGACAGAACTCTGTTGGGAAAGGAAAGAAAGTAGAAGAAGAGGGAAGGGGGTGGAAGACTGTGAAGCAGAAGAGGCAGGACGGGAAAACTATACTGTATACAGCATAAAGTTTAAGACCGGCCACATTCCAGAGTGTATTTTGTGATTGGTTGAACCGAATCACCCACAGGAGCCACAGTTTCGAATTCATTTGACCAACAATTGTCAATCAGGCGGACAGCAGGAGAGGGAGTGGTGGTTCCTTCACTTTGTCCTGCAATAAGTCGAGTGTTGGTCTTTTTCCTCTTGTCATAAAATACATGATTTCTCTTCTTATTGCTTCTCTGTCAAAATCATCTACCTTTTTCAACTACGGTAAGCGGCAAAGCATCTCTTGCCGGAATGGTGATTTGATAACTCGTTTGACACTGTTCCTGTCTCATCTGTTCATCCTCGTGTTGCTCCTGATGTTGCTGTTTCATCTTCATCACGGTGTTGCAGGCAGTCTTGTTTTTAAAGTGCGAGTATTTCAATTTTGGAAGTTAAGGGATAATGTTTCATCCATCAATGTATTAATCCCATACTGTGTTCATCAAATACTGTCTTTATCCAGTACTCACCCCATCTAACGCTGGATTTATATAGTCTTTGCTGTAATCCAACGCTGTATTCATCCATTATTGTCTTCATTCAGTTTTATCTTCATCCAACACTGCCTCATTCAACACTACTTTCAATCCATACTGTCTTTATACAACACTATCTGCATCCAAAACTGTTCTCATCCAACACTTCCTTCATCCAACACCTAGTCTGCACCCAACACTTCATCCACTTCACTTATCTCACCATCTACCTAACCATTATTGCTTATTTCCATCACTACTCTCTCCATCTCTTCACTACCAGTACCACACCATCACCCTCATCACTATCACAAACACCAACTATAAATACTACTACCACCATCACCTTAGACAACCGCCATCGCCACCACCATTATCAGAAAAATACAACGAATATGACTGCTGCTCTCCCTACTTTTATTTCAATTACCTCCCTTATTATCACCAGGGGTGCTTATCACATTAAAGAAGAAGACCAGCTACTTCTCAGGTAAGTTAGGGAGATAGGAAAACTTAATGATAAAGGAAGATGGATAATATACAAAATAGTTACTCATACGGAATGATCAGTCCTCTGTGTATGTTTCAGCGTTGTTTCACACCATACTTGTTCTTCGTGTGCTGTTGGGTGGGTGATAGAAACCCTGGAAAGATAAGGAAAGGTCCGGGAATGTTGGCTAAGGGTCTGTAAATGCTAGGGAGGTCTGAAAATGTAAGGACAGTTGAAAAAGGTAAGACAAGTTCTGAAAATGTGGGAGAAGACCTTAAAACATGCAAAGGAAGATCCGAAAATGTAGGGAAAGGCCGGAAAGGATGATTCAAGCTTATGAAACCATGTTGAGAATCAGTTGATCAAGTGGGCGTTCATGTCTGACAAATCTATTAACATTCTTTTCAACTGTTTTAGAATCAGTGGATGATGGACACGATTATGATGTGGTATACCACGACTTTAACAAACAAACAAACCCTTCGACAGAGTCCCTCACAAAAGACGAATGCGATCTATGGGGGCTCATGGAATTGTAGGAGATATCCGAAACTGGATTAGGGCGTGGTTACAGGACAGGAAACAGAGAGTAAGCATTAACGGCACTAAATCCGATTGGGGTAACGTCACTAGCGGAGTACCTCAATGCTCAGTACTTGGACCATTACTATTTATTATATACATAAACGACATATAGGCCTAGACAGCAACATAAGTAAATTTTCTGTCGACACTAAAATGGCGTGTAATTAAAGCTGGCAGATAAAATTTAATGTGGACAAATGTAAAGTACTTAGTCTTGGAGATGTAAACAAAGAAACCAAATATCAGATGAACAACGTTGTTAAAGGGAAATCTGACTGTGAGAAAGGTTGAGTAGTAATGATAAGTAGGAATCTTAAACCAAGACAACAATGAGTATTTGCTTGAAACAAGGTTAACATCGTACTTGGGTTCATACAAAGGAGTGTTGGTTACAAGACTTAGAGAGGCTTTCCCAAAAAAATATTTCTTGCGCTTGTGAGACCTCATTTGGATTACGCGGCTCAGTTCCGGTCACCGTACTGCAGAATGGATATTGAATCCCGAGAAAGCATTCAGAGGCGAATGACAAGTCTAATCTCGGGCATTAGGAACTTTAGTACAAACAGATTAAATTAGACAAATTTAGAATTAGACGCGAGATAGGCAAACAGTGGTTTAGAAATAGAGTATTGGATGAGTGGAACAAGTTACCAAACTTCGTCATTAACTCGAACACGCTGGGTAGTTTCAAATATGGGTTGCACGGGTATATGAGCGATAGGGGTTGGGTGTAAACGGGACTGCCTAGTATGGGCCAATAGGCCCACTGTAGTTTCCCTCATTCTTTTTTTCTTATGTTTTTATATTACATGGATAATGAGAGAACACTGAAAACATTGGGGAGAAAGATGTAAACATTGAAATTGCTGGAACACCGACAATGCACTGGGTAAGACACACCTTGATACTGCTGGGGCCCTGAGGGAAGCTGAAGATAAAGGAGAGAGAGACGTATACCCTGAAATTGTTGGGGCCTGAAGGAAGCTGAGCTGGGGGCTTGATAAAGGCTGGGCTGGGGGCTTGGGATAAGCTGAAAACTCAGGTTGGAAATCATAAACACTGAAATTGCAGAAGGAAAACTGGAAATGCAAGGGAGGACTGAAAATATAGGAGCACTTAAATGTAGGGACGCTGGATATGTAGGGGTTACTGAAAGGGTAAAGGGCCACTGAAAATTTGGGGAGATTACAATTATAGGGAGATGAGTACAGTGATAACCACTCTACTTCCTTGCGTAGGTGGCTGTCCCAAACGTGGAAATACTGTTGATAAGATGTACAGTAGTTCCCGATGCCACTATACAATATAGTACATCGCTCATAGTAATGTACAACACGACCACCCAAACTCAGCCAACCTAACCTAAATGAAACTACACTATAAGATTATTGGGTTAGATTAGTTATAGTAAAGGTTGGGTTTAGTTGGTTTGTGTCGAATGTTGCTACTAATGATTAACTTTCTCGGCTTTGAAAACTTTTCTTTGTTCGTGTGTCAATCAACCCGATTTTTATCAATGTTCAGGTTCTCACTTTTCAATTGACATTTTAGTCTTGAAGGTCACTCCAGGTTCTAGACATGAAGCTGCTAACCTTAGTAAAAGTTAACAAACGTACCACACCATCACTGATTTATCTGCAGAGTAAAATCATGGAATATTGTTTTTAATTCATTTTAAACTTCTTACTTGTACTTCATGTTATGCGGCATCGACTGTTGTTATTGTAGATTAATTAGGGTAATTAAAAAACTGTCGTTTACTCATGGTGAATCATCATATAGGAAAGTAGAATCTTGTATACATGACTGTCTATATTGTACAAATAGTCAAATTAATGTACTGGTCCAATGATTATCGAATAATTGGCCACGCCGCCAGTCAGTCTCAATAAGCCCAGGTATTCATTGTGTTGTGACCCAGCGCTGTGTTGCCAGACTCGTAATTATCTTGATTTTAAGATTAAAGCATAACACATCATTTACACATTACTATTTATAACTCAGTCGTACGCACTGCCTACCTCCTACCCTGCCCATCACCCATCACTGCCCACATCCTACCCTGCCCATCACCCATCACTGCCCACCTCTTGCCCTGCCCATCACTCATCACTGCCCACCTCCTACCCTGCCCATCACCCATCATTGCCCACCTCCTACCCTGCCCATCACCCATCACTGCCCACCTCCTACCCTGCCCATCACCCATCACTGCCCACCTCCTGCCTCCTTTTACCAAACTATCAGGGTTTGTTTCATCACTATCCCCACCACAACACATCACTATCCCCACCACAACGCATCACTATCCCCACCACAACGCATCACTATCCCCACCACAACACATCACTATCACCACCACAACGCATCACTATCCCCACCACAACACATCACTATCCCCACCACAACACATCACTATCCCCACCACAACACGCCACTATCCCCACCAACACCACCTAACCAAGCTCATCTAAGCATACCTAATCTCACAAGTTAGGATGACAAGTTAGTGTGGGGGACTGGCAGTAGGAAGTAAGAAACCTTGGTATGAATTTTTTTACGTAATGATTTCCTTGATAAGAAAAAAACAAACATTTGTGAAGTTTTGATTAGTAATGTTGAAATTCACTTAAGAAAGATAGGAAGGTTAGCAGTGTGTTTTGAAATTATTTTTACATGAACTCAGACAAAAATTCAAATAATTGGTAGCTGAGATTAAAATTTTGTGACAGACAGATGATGAGTAAGGAATTCGTCTAAAAAAAAACTGTTAAATTATTTGGTTCGGGATATTTATAGAGGATATCTGTATGTAAAATTATCATAGTGATTTTTAAAACTTAGACTATATTTGTGAAGTTTAGAAAGGTCTCTGGTAAAAGTATATTCCCTGTAGATACACTCATAGATGTAAGTGTTCATCTGAGAGTCATGTGTTTGGTACTGATAGAAGAATTAATGTAACCTTTGTTATTCGTATTACAATAATCGATATGCATTAGTCTATATTTTGTGTAATATTTATATAATTAACATAACGAGCGGAACGAGGAGAGGCATTTTTGTAACATATCTTATGATTGAACAATTACTTGCACAGTCCTACAATATTCTATGTCGCATATCTGACGGTAAATAATAAAAGAAAATACGACTCAAAAACTTAATTGCTGTTTTAATGTATTTAGAAGCTTCAACAACTACGGTCTTTAAGCGCCCACCACAAGTTTTGTGTCCACGCTCGACAACAACTTTTAAAAAAGTAAGAAAGTTTATCTTTTTATGTTAATTTAAGATTCCATTTATCAAAATTATAAAGTATGATAAAACTAATACGACTTGAAATATTAAAAGATCTTCCCTGACATACGTATCACTGATATAAGGATAACTAAGAGAACTATGTGAGAAGGTAACATTACTGTATACACTGGTGATGATGCTGGAGGTGAACACAGATGTAAGAGTCTAGAGGCAGGTGTTGTGATCTCTGGGTGGTTTAGAGATGCTGTGCTCTCTCTCTCTCTCTCTCTCTCTCTCTCTCTCTCTCTCACACACACACACACACACACCACCACCCCACAGCGAGTTACAGAATTTTCGTGTTGAGAGATTTTTCAAAATGTCAGTACACGTAATGGGTTTTAGGTAGAGGTAATATTCGTGGCTTTGTGTGGCTGTAACTTAACTGACGTCCTTGTATGCCACGACCTTTTTTGTCCCCAGGTGTGTACGACTGTGCGTGTGTGTGTGTGTGTGTGTGTGTGTGTGTGTGTGCCCGTGTTTGCATGTGCCTGTGTTTGTATGTGCTTCCGCGTTTGTGTTTTTATGGGTATTGGTGTTGTGTTCTTGCCTGCATGTATTTCCTGTGTCTGTTGCTGTGTGTGTGTGTGTGTGTGTGTGTGTGTGTGTGTGTGTGTGTGTGTGTGTGTGTGTGTGTGTGTGTGTGTGTGTGTGTGTGTGTGTGTGTGTGTGTGTGTTCGTCATTACGCACACTACATCTCTTACACTATAACTTAGTCTTAGTTCACCACAAATTTCCCATACTGATAACCTTACAGTGGTGGACTATGTTGTTTCCATCACAGCTCACCAGCTCACGCCACTCTAGCACGTTGTATGTTCAGAGTGGTGATTTGTATCGAGATATTTCCCCTGCTGGTGACATGGACGAGGGGCGTTAGGTGAGGCTGTGAGAGAGAGAGAGAGAGACGAAAAGTGGGCCTTACAGATAGAGGATAGTATAACGAACGCACGCAGGTAAGCACGCGCACACACACACACACACACACACACACACACACACACACACACACACCCATAGCCCGAGTATTATATGTCCTCTGCAGACTATTACTTCAAGGACACAAAGATACTTTCACGTTAAGTTTTACTCCCTAATATAACTTTCGTTGTTGTGCGAAAAACTCATTATCTAATGGATGGACAGACGAACAGACAGTAAGATTACGTATCAGTGAAGATAACAACACGGAAAATAAAGTGAGACTAAAAGAGACGAGTTGGCGACAAAAACTTATAATTAAAGAACTTAACCAAACTTATCATCACCGCTTAACATTTTAAACTTATGAAAGTCATTTATTTTTAGTTGTGGTATATGGAAGAGACAAGCGGGTGAGTGGAAGGAGGGGTAGAGCAGGTGTGTGTGTATCGGTGGGGGACGTCATGGTGGGCAGAAATGATGAAAAGAAATATATATTGAATCTCAAGTCTTACACACACACACACGACAGCACTTTTAAGGTATTACTCGGGCACACTCATATACACCACACTCACCTACCCAAATGAAGAGAAAACATAACATCCGACTCTTAACCCCTTGTATACAGCGTCGCCTCTCAGCTAACTAAAATCGTCTGGCATTAGTCAGGTAACTCACTAAAAGTACTACCACCACTACATCATCATATTATCACACAGACATGTACAGACAGACATATTAACACAGACACAAAGACATTCACACACTCAGACCTACAGATAGAGGAGAAAATGTGATATCAAGCAGGAAAGGTGATAAGCGGTGGGCGACAGACACCCGCCCACCCCCATGTCACACCAATGTTTACTGCTGCCACCTCTAGGATGCTATTTTTCTTTGAACTTAAAAGGACAATTTGTTTATACTTACATAGTTATATATTTCTTAAACAATAGTGTACCTCTTACTGTAGGTGTAAGGATGCCAGTGAGGCTGAGTGAGAGTAATACGACTTGTTTATTAATAAAGAACCAAAGATTCCTGGTAAGATTGGTGCACTAAGTATGGAATAAAAAGATATGAATCTTTAAAGAGGCGATGAGAGAAACTTCTTCCATTACTTGAAAATCTAATTAAATTCATGATTGCTGCCCTGGAATGATCTCTGGTTCAAGACAGTAAAGATGAAACTCCGGGACATATTAAAAAACATTCCTCGCCTTCTTTTGTTTTCGCTGATGATAATACCAAAGTTAAGCGCCTTCATGACTCACAAAAATATTGCTTCAGACT
>NW_024713151.1:0-282500 GCF_018991925.1 Homarus americanus | reverse complement strand
CCGTTGTTTCCTTCTCCAATTACCATAAATCGAGGAAATTAGATACATCTTGTGCTTGGCATTATCACGGCGCTCTTAATGCCTTGGCTGACTCATGCAGAGGAACGGGAAGCTCAGCAGTCCTTCATATTCTTAAGAATTTTTACGATTTTGTTTTTCTTTTCTTGTTGATGCTTCCGTTATCTCGAGTAGTTTTTTTTTTATAGGATTTTTCTTATTTTCCCGTACCTGCTCTCATGTTGTCTAGTAATTTCCATATTTTCTCCTTTTGCGTAAGTCATATAGGAATATATCGGAATGTCTCTCATTTGATCGGACGTACTTTATAATATGGCATAATTTCTCTTTTATTCTATTATATTTTCTTTTATTTTGAGGATTTTTTTTTGGTTATTTTCTCGAAGTTCCTGTAATGTATCTTTTAATTTTCCTTATAATTCTCCCGTATTTTTCACGTAATGTTTCACTCGTGTTCATATTCACACGTAGTTCCTTTCTTCTTATTGAGTAAGTTATCTGGTATTCCTGTGTTCTTTCTTTTTTCTCAGTTCCTCTAATAAACTCAGGTAATTTCTCACTTATTTTCTTCATATATTATTACTTTTTATTGTTTTTAAATTTATCTTTCATTCTCATATAATTAATCGTTTATTGTTTTTGTGATTTATCTCTCGTTTTCTTTTATCTCCCATTCTCTTTTATATCCTTTCGCAGTTGTACGTAATTTCACACGTATTACTGCATAACTTCTCGCGTAATTCTAGTGAGTGAGAGACAAGGTGGATCAGCCTCCCCTCGAGACAGGCGTATAATCCATTACACGCGTCGTGCACCCCTAACAGCTGGTCTCTGATGATATATTAACACTGTAAATACACGTACCGGTGTGTGTGTGTGTGTGTGTGTGTGTGTGTGTGTGTGTGTGTGTGTGTTTCCTCCCTGTCACCTCCTCATCATCCCCCTCTCCCTCCCCCTCTGACACCTGACTCCTTCCTTCCTTCCTTCCTCCCTCCCTCCCTCCCTTCCTCCCTCTCTCCCTGTTTCTCTTCCCTCTCTCTCTCTCTCTCTCCCTCACACCTCCCTCCTTCCCTGACACCTCCTCCCCAACTAACATATTGGTCGTACTTAATAACACACAGTAATAGCCATCCACCTTACCTCTTGACTAGCAGACTCCTTACCTACCTGCACGCCAACCAATCAAGTTACCTGTCTGTCTCGCCATTCCTTCCTCGCCATTCATTCCTCGCCATTCATTCCTCGCCATTCATTCCTCGCCATTCTCAAGTAAAAAATAATAACCTTGATAATATATGAATGCAGAGAAGAAAGAAAGAGAGAGAAAGAGATCACCAAATAAGAAGAAGGAGGTAGAATGATAAGAGAGGAAGTAAAAAGAAGAATTGTAATTAGATTTGAGATGTACGAAGGAAGGAGGAGGAGGAGGAGGAAGAGGAGGATAATTTTGAGAATAGAGAGAAAGAGTGAAGGAGAAGTGCTTAAGAGAAAAATAAGAGAAGGGGAAAGAAAGGAAGAGAGAGATAATGAGAGGAGAAAAACTGAAGAGAAAAATAGAAGAAGGGAGGAGAGATAATTAGAGGAGAAAGACGTGAGACAAGACTTAGAGAAAGGAGAAGAAATAAAAAAATAAAGATTAAGTGCAGAAGCGTAAGAAGGGAGAACAGAAAAGGACAATGATAAGTGGTAGTCAGGGGAGTGAGGGTGAAGAGTGAGGGTGAAGAGTGATAATGATACCCACCCACCCCTTGTCACCCACCCTCACCTCACCACCCACCCTCACCTCACCACCCACCCTCACCTCACCACCCCCACCTCACCACCCACCTCACCTCACCACCCACCCCACCACACCCCCACCTCACCACCCACCCTCACCTCACCACCCACCCTCACCTCACCACCCACCCTCACCTCTCACCACCCACCCTCACCTCACCACCCACCCTCACCTCACCACCCACCCTCACTCCCTGTCATCCTTCACACCCAGTTAAGGCCGTTCAACTCTCCTCCTTTTGTAAACTACAGTAAATATCGTTCACATGTTCCTTGTTGGTTGTTGCTGTAGATATGAAAGATAAATACAGTAAATAAGTCGGATATTACAGCCACCATTCCTTTGTTTTGTGGGGTCTGCTTTTTTCTTTTCGTTTCTTTTAGTGTTAATTATTTAGAATTTTTTTTCAGATTAGTTTTTTTCTTATTTGTGATTTTATCTTTCTTTCTCTGTTTGTTTTTCTCCTCCATGATATCATGTTGAATTATTTTCACAATTTACATGTCTGAATATTTGTGGACGCCTTTCTTTTTTGTTTCTTTTGTATTCCATTGTGTACATTCCACGTAAAAGATTAAAGCTGAAAAACATAAAATAAAATGTTACACAACAGAGAGATAAAATTCAACCTTCGCTAAGCTGCTATAACCTGGTTTACATTCTCGTAAAACCGAGACAGGTAGCCAAAAAAACCTCTTTAATTATTATGTTGTAAAGTATATCGCACGAGAAGCCTTTTGATGCATCTCTCCTAAATTCATTGTGTTATTTGCATATTAATATCATCAACAGTATATATCCCAAAACTCCTACAATAATCTATTTATTATTTTTTTCTGTATTTTATTTCTTAATATCTTTTATAAACATATTTGGTGTGTATTTATTTTTATAGTGTTCCAAAGTTCAGTTATTGTTTTGTTTACATATTGAAAACATTAACAGCTTTTGTACACAGGTTTTTTTTTAATTCTTTCATGTTTATATTTATAGGTTTAACAAGTAATAGTATGACTAAATGAATATAACTCAAAATTATACACAAAGGAAATAAAAACATACGAGGAGAATTTATAGATATTTTAATGTAATTTACTGTATCTTTAAAGAATCGCGACACAAACATATTGTTTAGGATTGTAATGGTATAACAAAGGCCTAGCAGCTAGTGTGTGTGTGTGTGTGTGTGTGTGGGTGTGTGTGCACAGGGTAATGTAATGCGTCTGGTGTGGCAGCATTATGTAAGTGTTAAGGTGCAAGCACTGCTGGTTTAAAAATAAAGTATGTGAAACGCAAAAACTTGCTGATCAGCACATGTGCGAATTTTTAAATTCCACTAAAACATCATATGGTTCAATCACTCTTGGCGCAGCCCCCTCCACTCATCTAGCGTTAACTATCTAATTAAAGACGAAGAAGGCACCCTTCAGCACTGGAAAGAGCACTACCATTTGCTGCTCAACCGAAACACCGATGCGGATGTCCTGACTACCCAGCAAGTCCCTCAGCATCCAGTGCTGACCCACCTCAGCTATCCTTCATCCCTGGATGAGGTAGCTACTACCACCAAACAGATGAAGAATATCAAAGCCTCAAGGCCTAATGGAATCCCAGCCAAGGTGTATAAAGCAGGAGGACCTCTGTTTACCAGCCGTCTCCTCTCTCTCCCGGAGAATATATGGGAAATGGAGGAAATCCTCCAAGCTCTTTAAAGACGCCTCCAACATCAATATTTATAAGAGCAAGGGAGACCGGTCAGACTGTGGCAACTACCGCGGTTCTCGCCCAAGTCATCCTAAACAGACTTCTTCCTGAGGCGGAAATCTTCTTCCCAGCATCCCAATGTGGCTTTAGACCATCACGTGGTACCACTGACATAATCGTTGCTGCCCACCAGATACAGGAAAAGTGCAGAGAACAGTGTCGTGACCTGTACATGGCCTTCATCGACATAATCAAGGACTTCGACCCGGTCAACAGGGAAGCCGTCTGGCTGACCCTGAGCCGTTTTGGCTACCCACCAAAATTCATTGCCATTGTGAGGCAACTCCACAATGGTATGAACGGCAGTGTCCTGCACAATGGTACCCAGTATGAGTTCTTACCCATCAAAACAGGGGTAAAACAAGGGTGTGTACTGGCACCAACTCTCTCTTCAATTTTCTTGGCTGCCTTCCTTACTCGTGCCAGTGTCAATTTAGCCGTCAGGGTGGACATCGAGTACCGGATTAAGGGTCTTTTCAACATAAGGCGACTCCAGGCAGGACCAAAGGTGTCGGCAGCTTCCATTACTGAATTTCAGTATGCAGATGACGTCACCCTTGTCCGTCACACTGAACGCGACCTACAAGAGATCCTGCACACCACCGCAGATGCATATGCACACTTCGGCCTTGAGGTGAATGTACGTAGGACTCAGATTCTCTTTCAGTCTGCCCCTGGTTCAGCCACACCACCACCATCCATCCAGTTTAATGGTACTACCCTCCATCCCTTCCTCTACCACATGGTAAACATTTAAAACACCTCGCATTCCTCTGTTTGATCTGATACGTTTAGTGTTTTGTAAAAAACTGGTGGGGCTCACCTCGCGCAGTTAAAAGTATTTACTATATTTCCATTATTTGATCACCTCTTAGTTTCTCCCACACATTCCTCCGTATAACGCTGAGTACATTACGCACCCTCTTTCATAAGTACTCCCATCATTCTCTTGGACATTGGTTTTAATATTGAAACTGTTAATTTAGCCAGAAAAAAGTGAACAATAACAACAATAGTGACATATCTGAGCCAAGCGAGAGCCTGAGTACTCTTAGTGACACCTGATAAATACTGTACAATTATCTCAACTTGTTAGTGAAGTGAAAAATCAATCGTGAGCAGACAGGTTCACTCAGTCCTTGGAAAATTTATATCCATTCTCCCGCCTCTGAGACCTATACATGACATTGATATTGAACTAAACCTAAACTTCTAAAATGTTTATGTTTATTTAGTCTCTACGATATATTTATTACAATTATCTTCGATTTTGTCTTATGTCTCACTTCTTTCTTTCCATCATCCACCTTCTTCTTGCTTGTCTGTTATTATTGTCCCCTTGTTTAACCACACTTTAATCCATACACACACTATTCCTCGGCACTTATCCTTTTCTTAGAGTTTTTCTCCCACACTTTAATATCTATCAATTTGTTCTTGCTCACTTATCACCTTCTCAGTCGCACCACATTTTAATATCTCTTTCTCTCCGTCCGCTTAATATAAAACCAGATATTCTCATATGTCGGCTTCTCCAGGGTTTTTATAATTTGAATTCTCTTTTGAAGATTCCTCTCTCTCTCTCTCTCTCTCTCTCTCTCTCTCTCTCTCTCTCTCTGTCTGTCTGTCTGTCTGTCTCTCTGTCTCTCTCTCTCTCTCTCTCTCTCTCTCTCTCTCTGGTGGGGGTGTGTGTGTGTGTGTGTCAAAAGTTACAAGTTTGTTGTAAACACTCACCCCACGTTCTGAGTTTGCAAGGTCTGCGAACGTCCGTCCCCACGTTCTATCTTTATAGGCTCTATGAACAAAACATATACCCTACGTTACAAGTCTCTGCGCTTGCCTACCACACACGGCTATAATGAAACAGAAAATTATATCTTGGCCGAGCTAACGTCACCAACATACTGACACTAACTTCATGTGCTGAATTTCTCTGTACTAATCCTCAAAGTTAGTGTCTCGTTATTTTATACATTCCAGGTAGAGGCGAACACCATAACTAGATTAGGAAACCTGAGTTATAACCCCGTAGTAAATCACTGGCGGAGGAGGCGAGAGTTAACACACACACCCACACACACACACACACACACACACACACACACCCACACACACCCACACACATACAGCACCATCATCTACGTCATCTTGTTACAACCCACATATAATATTTTCCACATAAACTTATCTCCTGTTCACCTCTATTTCATCATCCTTTGTTGACTATGCATACAGTTTCTCTTGTCCTTCATATTTCTCGCTTTATTGTGTTCGTTTATCAATGTCCTTCACTTCACATTCTTGTTTCTTCGACGTATTCCTGGGTTTATTGTATTCTCTCTTGTAGCTCCATATATTTTGTTCTACGCATTTCAGAGTTTATTGACTTTATCAGCCATCTCCTTTATATCCCCTGCTTAGTCCTTTTGTTCGGGGACTAGTCCACCAGGGCACAGGGCTCATCAGGGCCTGGGGGGTGAAAATATTAATAATACTACTACTACTACTAATAATAATAATAATAATAATAATAATAATAAAGAACCATACATAAATAAAAAATAAATAGAAAATGATCAAAAGTGAGAAACAATATATGTATGTTGTGTTGTCAATATTAAGAGAAACAATTGAGACCCTACATATGTGTGTAAATGAGGCAGAAAGTCAGATCAGCAACAATTTCCGTGATGCCATATGGCAGCAGGGTCTACCATTAGACAACACATTATGCTTCCAATATCTTCCCAGGCGGTAGTACCTCCCTGTTTGGTAGCTGCCTACTACCTGTCTTTATTCAATTTCAATTTCAATTTCAATTTCAATTGTTTATTCCTTGATAGAGGAAGCGGGATCCTAGTGCTGTCACTAGGTACCCCTGTACAATGACACCAGAAGCATCTGGCAAGTGTGAAAAGTATATACAGTATAAATATTATAAAGGGGCTTAATAAAGCCTAAGGAAGGAAGGATATTCCTTAAACACATAATCAATGTTATTTACAAAATATCTGGCCAGTATGGGGAGGATCATCGTGTCTCCGTCAGGGGGTCGAGGAGTGGTGGTCCAGCAGGCGTCACGGAAGCGTTGTGTGTGGGGACATCTTAGGGGGTAGTGGATAAGGGTGCGGCTGTCGGGTCTTCTGCATAACGCACAAGAGCGTTGCTCAGGGGATGCGGGGATACCAATCTCCCAAGCAAAGTCATACCCAATGATGATACGGGCAGCAATCACGTCCCCTTTCCGCGACCCTTTCCCATAGACGTACGAGATGTTTGTCCTTATTATAATCTTTTGTTCTTTACTCCACTTTCATCACTCCTCTTCTTTCTTCTGATCTTATTATTGATGTGTCTTAACGTTACTTTCTGTCTGTCTGTCTGTCTGTCTGTCTGTCTGTCTGTCTGTATGATTGGTTGACTGACTGACTGGGAGATCTTTTTCTGTACCGGTAACTCTGACACAGCTTATCATTACCAAACCTTAGTCACTATCTTTATCCTCCCAGCACGGGGGAGGGAGGGATATAACGATCAGTGCGTGTCTAGTCTGTCTGTAATCAGCATGTTTGTAAGACTACCTCGTTTGACAAATTTCAGCGGAATTTCACGAAAATTGCTTCAAATGGTTAACATGGATGGGTGATGTGCATGCGCTTAAATGACTGCGCTCCGTTAATTTTCGGCTGATTTATGGTCCTTTGTTGTGTAGTAAGTCTGGTGAATGGGTCTCTTAGTTTATAGAGCGGTTCAGCAGTGACGGCCTCGTAGTCAGTCCGTAAAAGTCTCAGGACAGTGGATAGCGAGAACGGGAAGGTAGTGATTCTCTCGGACGGCTTTGGTAATATTATCACGGGGGTCGTATGTGGGTGGTGACACCGGATACCATCACTTACACCTCCACACCCACATTTACTGTAATACACTTTTGCTTTTATTCCCGATTTCTCTTCTCTTTTCTGCCCCTTTTCTTTATATCTAAATTTTTCTAACATTGTGAGTTCCTTGGATGTGAAAAAGTCGGCTGTACTGAGAGTTAGTGTAGGTTCCTGGTGGTGCATGGAACGGAACCTGGGATTGACACGGAGAGGTTGTTCAGTCAGCAGTGAGTAATGGCTGTAAAGGCAGCGTGTGACACTTCTCTCGCCCATCGATCTGAACAAATTCCTCTTGAGCTCACCTTTTTCTTTTATCTTAACAATCCATTGATGACAGTAAATGATAATAGGATAATACTCACTCTAGCTACTAATCATGCTCGACCACCCAGCCAACATTTCTCTGCAACCTTTAAACTGGCCTTATACATGACATCCACATTAACATGAACAACAATTATTTCCATCTTCAGTCATCATATTCCCTTACTCCATTTCCTACAAACAGAAACTTAGGTAACCCCAGCCAGTGACCTTCGCCTCGACGTAATTTCTAACCATACATTCATCTTTGCTTACTTCCTCTTGTATTTCTGTCAACTCCTCTCTCTCTCCACCTCTCATCAGACATACCTTGTATCCTCCAACAATAATCTGCATTCACTTACTGTAAACGCTTACTATATTTGTTGCATCTCAGCCATGCTAAATTTACACTTTTTGATGACTTGCTTTAAAATTGACAGACACCTCTCCTCCTGAGCCGCTGTACTGAAGATACCAGATTTGTTGAGTTCAGTGTGTATAATATTCCTTTACTCGCTCATCCTCTCCTCTCCAGACACTTACTGTACTATTTGTCACTAGGATAAATAAGCTGACTGAGATGCTTCGTTGGAACTTTATCCCTTTCTTACCTGAAGCTTTAACTTGGACCCATCCACTTCTGCTGATATTCCACAAAACTTAATTTGAAAGTCTTTACCCCCAAACCCTTTCCATTATCAGAAAAAACCTGCACCCTTACCTTTCCCTGATTCAGTCTTTCCAGCAGTGGATAATTGAACTCGGCAAACCTTCTTCAAGCTCTGGAAACATCAATGAAACTAAAAATCAAAAACAAAAAACAATTACGACACATTACTGCTCGAAAGCATAATAAATATTCATCAACCCAAAAACATCTTTCCTGTCATCTAAAACAATGTTTCGTGTTTCCTCATCTGAATCCATAAAGTAAATTATTCTAGTCATCAACAAATGCTTTTGCAACAACTTTTCGAACTCATCTATACCCTCTCACAAATACTACTATAGCTTAAGATAAAAAAAAATAGGGACTTCATGTTTGCCAAAATTCAACCCATGTTGCAGGAAACAGTGCCCCCAGTACCTGTTGCAAATTCACCCCATCCCAGGCAGCCACCAAAATTTTATGCTCTACTAAGTCTACTTTTTCTACACTATCCAGCTTATATGTAAACAAAGCGGCAGAACCTGGTGCTATTTAACTCCTCATCTTCTCACATCACTAATACTATTCTCTCATCTTGGAAGTTAATCAATTTCTATTTATTTTCCATTACTTTTCACCTCAACCATTTCCATAGTTATATAAAGTGAAAGTAGGCCCTGTAGGTGGTGTTGATAGAAGGGGAAAGTATAGCCAACACTGCACTCTATCCCCTTTCTCTTCCCCAACTGTGAAACTAGTTACCCATTTTGCATCTGGGTCGACTGGAGGGGCGTCCCATTCAGTGACTGGTTACAGGAGTCAAGCCAGCAACCGTAGGATCAGGAGGTGAGAGTTATATCCTTTCGTCCAGTCGTGAAATATATCACAAACAACTATTCTAACATCGTATATACTTAAAACAGATCTGCTTGATGTCCTGATTCATAACCTTGAATTTGTTCTTCATAATTTCGGCGGGTCTAATCATTTTTGCTCTTGATAATTCTCAAGTTTTTGACAAGGTCTGGCATCTGGCTCTGCTGATGGTCTCTCTGATTCTTTAATTTCCAAGATTTCCTCCTTTTTCTCCCGCCACATTAATACAATAGTGGACAGATCACATTCCGTCTTCTTCTCTTATCATTTTTGGAGTACCTCAAGGTTCATTTTATACTTATTATCTCTTCTTACTCCATATGAATGACTTACCATCCTTCCACAGGTAAGCATTTTTCCACGATCATAATTCTAACCCAGACAATAGTTTATCCGATATACCGCTCCAATGTTCATGTCCAGTCAAGGTGCCCAGTTTATTACCTACATGCTACAGCTGCCTTGTGTCCACATAACAGTGAAGCTCAAATTACCTTGGTATATTTAATGCCACCGAAACATAAACTCTTACTGTCTCGTACAATCAAGGTAATAACCAGTCTACTTTCTCATCCAGTAATAACTCTGTTGTACCAACTCTCAGAGGCGTTATCCCTGGTGATATTTTAAGTAATAACCTCTCCTGGAATCACCATATTTCCAACACTTCAGAGAATACATCCTAAAAACTAGTTATCCTCATTTAGGCTCGTTCACACATCCTCCTGGCACTATTTTTTTATCCATGTATGTCCCGGCGCGGATTAATGCTTTCACATGGAGGGCGATGCTCTATAGTTCTACTCACTCTGTTAAGATGTAGTTTAAAATTTATTACCACCTCATCAACGATCAGTCCCTCACTTTCTCCATACCTCGCCTCCATATCAAACAACCCATGGCTTCACTTTATCATCTCTCCCGCTGTGTTAATGAGATCCAGTCCCTCACCCCCACTCGTTTCAATCCTACAGGCTATGCACGTCTTTCCTGATCACGTTACATCTATTTTGTGCAAGTTCCTCCATTCAGACGAATACCATCATTATTCACCTCCTTCATTCCTCTCACTCACTCTCTTACCTTTCATAATGCAGTATTTCCACCAACCTACAACAGCTCTTTAAATCTCATCACACGACTCCATATTATTTTCGTCTTACTTCTCCAAGCCGCATGAAGTAAGGGAGCGTAACATGAATATTCAGTAGGTCACTTATTATCTCTGCCCTTCTGACGACACAGTCACACATACTACGAGTATGCCACCCTTAACAACAGTGATAAAGAATGTCCTCCTGTTCCTAACTGCGTGCAGAATATCATAGGTTCGTAAATATTCCTCGTACAGAAAGATATTAACTAAAACACAAAAATAAATGCCAAAAATATCATGGAAATTTAGCGACGCTCCACCTTAACTAGATACGTTCTCCGAGTTCAACACAAAATGAAAATTCGTGATTCTGAACTTTTATTTTGTCTCTCAAATGTTTATCTTACGAACCTTTTAGACTGTAGATCTCGGTGCTTCAGTTGGTTTACTTAACAGCTGAGACAACCAGCATGATGAGCGTGTTGATAATACCTCTATTAGACTGTCTTAAGATTTGTATTGAATTATTTCCTTACCATACTTGTCCCTCTTTAATGATGACGCCTTTTACTATATATATGAGAGAGAGAGAGAGAGAGAGAGAGAGAGAGAGAGAGAGAGAGAGAGAGAGAGAGAGAGAGAGAGAGAGAGAGAGAGAGAGAGATATCTTTACAGTTCCTCCCGTAGTAGCTGCTTCACTCACTCTAACACAACGTCTCTTCATCACGCTGTCCAACAAAGCTTGACAATCCGTAATCAAACTCTTTCATTAAAAAGTATTTCCTCAATGTAAATGTTTTGAAATGTTTATATAAATAAATAATTTTTGGTAATTAATTTATTAATACGGCTTTGTGTGATAATATATGCGTGTATTATAATAACTGAATTTGAATTTTAAAGATAAAACTTATTTATATTTTTAATCGTAAAATATGTTATGTCCGCGAGAGAGAATATTTTTAATTTTATTTGGGTAATATTTTTGAATAGTCAATTATATGGTTTTGATTAATAATATACGTGTGTGTGTGTGTGTGTGTGTGTGTGTGTGTGTGTGTGTGTGTGTGTGTGTGTTAAGTTTTCTGTAAAGTTTTCATGACGCCTTTTTTTTCTACCTCAGAAATACTATTGCAATGATAGCAGTAAAATTCCGTGCACATTTACTGTTCCAGTGAAAGTAATTTTTTTTTTTTTTTTTTTAGGGGTTTTGCATAAAATTTCCATATGTT
This sequence comes from Homarus americanus, assembly GCF_018991925.1. Taxonomy (NCBI): domain Eukaryota; kingdom Metazoa; phylum Arthropoda; class Malacostraca; order Decapoda; family Nephropidae; genus Homarus; species Homarus americanus. The sequence goes on along the minus strand of NW_024713151.1, from coordinate 270,901 downwards.
AGCGCAAACTGGAACACGCCTACAGGCTATATTACTCAATATACTGTACTTCCTCTTATATTACTTAATGGGATAAAAATGCTGTTCAAGTCCTACAAAGTTTATCAAGACTCCCATATGTATACACTATTTATATTATTATTATTATTATTATTATTATTATTATTATTATTATTATTATTATTATTATTATTATTATTATTATTATTATTATTATTATTATTATTATTATTATTATTATTATTATTATTATTATTATTATTATTATTATTATCATTATTATTTTGGCATCTGTTAATTAAGTTCCTCCAATATTCCATACTAAAACCTTATATCGACCTTCTTCTTTCTCTTCTTTCTCTTCTTTCTCTTCTTTCTCTCCTTTCTCCCTCTCTTATTCCAGTCCTCTATCTCCCCTCATCTTCTTCCCCCTCCTCTTCCTCTTCCTCCTCCTCCTCTAAATTTCTGAATGGCATGAGATCAGGCTGGAGTGTGCTCAGTAAATCCAATTCTTTTATTTTTAGGTAGTTAGGCAGCTCATCACGGCTTGACAGAACTTTTGAGATAAGTCAACCTTGATCACGTGTTTCTACTTAACTCGTTAATGACTTTAATAGAAATATGAATAACTGCCAGAAATCTTATCACTTTTGGTGATTCTAATATTCCACATTTTTTCTTCAGATATCTCAAAATTTTTCGCATTATGAATGTGTCAGTGTAAGTCTTAAGTTAATGGAAATAAGATAACAATAATAATAATTCCCCCTTCTCTTCGATGAATCTTTGACAACTCTCATTAATGATACACTGTTGCAGGTTGTAAATGCTGATCAGGAACGTAATGGTAACAGGCTTTAGTGCAGTGTGTTGTAGAGACGATTAATTCTGATAGTTTTAGTTGTCTGCTGATATTAATGGTGGTGAGGAACACAGACTAGCATTATTATTGTTTTTGTGTAGATGATGTGTGGGTGGTGGTGGTGGTTAAGTGGAAGTGGTCATGGTGGTAGTGGTGTACTAAGTTTTAATAATTACGTTATTAGTTTTCTTGGCACAATTCTTTTCAACTTAGAGATTTGCTTTTGTAAAATAATTTTTTTTTTTCACAACTAAACAATTGGATTTCAAAACTATTTTTTTTTCCTCACATTGGAGAGTTCGTTTTGTAAATGGTTTAGTTACGCCTTTCGTCACCGAGTATAGTTTCCACCCCAAAATTTCTTTCTTTATTGTCAAACTACCTCTACCACCCCCTTCCCTCACCCTCCGTGGAACCTGTCCGTAAAACTGTGTTGAGTTTTTCCTGTGCCGAGTCAATATGCCTAAACAATTTTTTTTTAATACATCCGCAAATTCTAGCAGTTACGAGTCATATTAGGTCATGAGTTTGTGTTGATCATGTCAGGCTATGAATTTACACCGATCATGTCAGATCATGAGTTTAGGCAAGTTGTCACGATTTTGAGCAGACAGACAGACAGACAAAAAAGGAAGAAGTACAGGGGATAAAGATAGGAAGGGGAGAGAAAATAGACAGAGAAAACGAAGTGAAAAGAGAGAGAGAGAGAGAAACCAGGAACGAGGAAGAGAGAAGTGAGGGAAAATAAATAACAATTGTAGAAGATAAAGACAAGAGAATGAAAAAGAAAATGAAAACTAGATGAAAGAGGAGAAAAAAAAAGGTAAATAAAATGGATGGTGAAAGAATATAACTAAATAATTTTGTCTATTTTAAAACAATGACACCATGAAGAATAAACTTGACCCCGCTGAACACACACACACACACACAGCTTTATTTACAGTAATACTTGCTATAATTTACAATGCCTTGGTCCGTCTCTATATCCCAGTAATAATTGTTTTTCTTTGGTCATCTTCTCTTCTTATTTAGTATTTCTGGTCTTATTTATGTTTAAGGTTAAGACATGGTCAAGATGTGTAAATTATTTTTATTATTATTTATTCACATAAGGAAACATGAAGACTACAGATCCCGTCTTATTGTTCACTAGTTGTCTTAGCTCAAAACTCGAACCTTAACCTTCGTCGGTAGGACACAAGGCCGTGGGTGGATTAGGGAGCCTCCCTACTCCACCACAACCATCTGGACCTCCCTGGAAGGCCCAGATGGCGCTGTAGGTGACGCCGTCGAATGTTACCGAACAAAGGTTTCGTAAGGAAGGTCCAGGACGAGAGGTTACATTTGGTGGTCGGGGACAAGAGCGAGGGTTTCCAAGTTATTCAAGTTATTTTTGGTGGAGTCCTCCAAGGTACTACAGTTTCCTCCACATGAACGTGTACTGTACCACGACCTAGGTGCGTTTGTGTAGGCACTTTTACGAGATGTGACACGCAGCACCGTAGTCTTGGGCGTGAAACCGTGGTATTACCCTGTTTGCCAGCTCTCCGTAGTTCAGGGTAATTTCACTGTTTCAAGCCCTGACTATGGTGCTTCATGCCCCATCTCATATCCGAACGTTCACACATTCTCAGGTTGTAGTACTGTACGTTCATGTGGAGGCAACATACAGTACCTTACCGCACTAGATGAAGTCCATCACACACACACACATCTGTAGACGACATTGTCTGTATCTGTCTCTTGAGCCACATTACAGCTGACCAATGAAGGTGACATCATTATAACAAAGACATCTCACTCATCTCAGCACCTCACACTCAACACAATACAATAAAAACAAAAACAGTAACAACAACAACTACAACTACTACTAACATCAATGGTATTCTGAATTCCTCTGATAAAATCAAACGTGAATAATTGGCACTTGGAGCCGTGGTAATACTTTTTATTGCATTAATAGTGAAGATATATCAACGTTCTGGCAGTGTTGGTGGTGACAATATTCTGGCTGCGGTAATACTTTCATTCTGATACCCATAACAGAGTGAATGATATCTCAATATTCTGGTAATACACGAGATAACATTATATTATATCTGGCGGGTAACGAGGGTATTTTAAGACTGTTCTGGCATCAATGGTCGAAAGAGATAGCCCTGGTAACACTGATAATGGCAATGATATAATCTATTCTCGCTTCAATGTTGAAAACAAATCAAATATATATTTTTGACAACGTTGATGTGTTCTGTATTGTTTTCTGGTAACACTGATAGTTTTTTCTTTGTAGCCAATAATAAATAAAAGATACCTGACATCAGTAATTAATTCTATGTTGGCGCTTTTGACATTGGTGAAAAAATGAAGACCAAGGTTATTATCGTGGTGAGTTCTGGTAACACTGGCTGTGTGATAATTGAAGGAGATATTGGTAACATTGAGAGTTTTAGTCCTACTTGATATATTTACATTATTTATATATCCAAGGACCCAGTCAGGTTTGGTGGCCGGTAAACGCGAATATATTGTGATGCACTTTTGTTATTAAATGTGTGGCTGTGACCATAGGCTTGAACAACAGTTAATATTATCATTTTCAAAACGAAACTATTATTTTAGTAAATTAGAGTTACATGTTGTTATTTTAGCAATGGATAAGAAAATGTATTTATTTATTTGTTTTAATATTAATACAGTAGTTACAGTATTCCGTTACGCTATTTCACTCTACAAATCATTACGGTAAAAAATAAATCTATTCACTGTTCAATTTGGTGTAATTTACGTTATATTTGGACTAATTTAGAATAGTAATGGTCACTTCTTATTCCATTAATCTCTTCCTGTTCTAACTTGTGGTGTCGCATCCTGGACATATGATAAAGATTAGTTGATTAGCTAAACATGTGTCCATATATTTTTTTTTAGTCTGGCAAAGTGGTCAGTAACTACATAGGACAATGCCAAGGTCACAAAATATAAATCCTGTATTCAGATTATAGTTACCGTAACACACTTGGTCTACTTGGAACTTGGCGGATGCAGGTGTAAGTTCTGTGTGATATATAAACTACCGGGTATTAATTGCCCACGTCTTGTACAGCTTCTAGTTGTCTATTACTGTTGTACTAATCCTCGTCTGCAACACACAACAAACTAAGTCAAAATCCAAGTGGACTACAAGAGAGAGAAGCTTTGCATAATTGATTCAGCACAGGCTTACTTCCTCAAGTTCACAGGTGGCCATGGGATTGTAATTACATTATACAGAGCGGCAGCAACCACCACAGTGACAGCCAGGTCCTTAACTTTACAATATTTGCACCGATGGGAACGTTGATGAGAAAATCATTTATGAACTGTAAAAAGTTAGCGATGCATAAGACCGAGACAAGCTGAGACAAGAACGAGACTACCTTGAGATCATTGTCAAGAACAGACCAAGATCATTCTGCTCCCCGTATGGACCTTATACATGAGGTTGAAAATTATAGTTCACAGCGACAGTCAGCTGGAGAATCAAAAGACAGGTTTTGAAGTGAAATATGATTAGAATTAGAAGGAAAAAACAAGATAATTCTCCATAAGGTAATCTGCTCATGGGATTTAAGTGGTTCTCCATCAGATAGCGGTGGTCAATAGAGGCTGCTTGACCGCGGTTCACAGAATAACATTAATAACATTACGTCTAGTTTTATGCCTCGACTATGGACATGACCATTAGACGACACACTCATACATAAGCCACTCACTGAGCATTACCACCACTAGAGGTAAGCCTGGCCTGTCCAGAGATGTCAATACTCAGATCCACCTATCCTATGACCCACATGGCGATAATCCTGTTGTTAGTTTTACGTTATTAATGTTCTGATGCTATTCATAAAAATCTAGCGGAAAACTACCGTCTAGTAAGAGAAAATCTAGTGGAAAACAAGTGAGAAAAATTGGCAACACTGCGGTGACTACTAGACAATTCCACTGGTGACGGCTAAACACCCACTGCGTACATAATTTTAAGTTTTCTTTTGATAATTTTCATATTTCATGTTAGTGGTGTTTGTAGTGGACATTTGTTCATTAGTTTATATTTAGTGGTCAAATTTTATGTAACTAACCAGGGGCGGATCCAGGAATATCAAAAGGGGAAGGGGGGTCCAAGAAGATATGGGTGGAGGAACATGGCGAGCACAGCGAGGCCTCCCAGCTGTTTTTTTTTGGGGGGGGGGTAGGGTAGTTGGGCGCTGTAAGAAGATATTCTGAAGTCAATAGTAATTACTTTTTACTATACAAAATGCCTAAAGAAAAAGTATTGGAATTTTTTGATGAAAAGAGGAGTCCGGACCCCGAGGACCCGCCCCTTGAGAGTGTGAGGTGTTGGGTCTTGTAGTGCGAATTTTAAGACTTAGTTTGATTTTTTGTTTAATGTCCTAACCTAGGGGTATCAACTGTCTGGAGTGATAGACGGCGTAACACACTCCGCGGCCATTTGTTCTATAACATATCTGCTTCCAACTCATGGGAAACTGTATCCACTCTGAAAGTTCCATAACTACATAAACGGCGCGGCGTCCACAAGTGACATAGTAACAACAACGCTTCACACAAAACTGTACCAGACTCATATCCCCCTCGACCAGTTAGGAGCGGTTAACAGTAAAATGAGCTTGCAACAAGTCCCCGGCACAATATGTATACTCCGGTACCAGACAGTCACTTGTATGTTATAAACCCCAGCAAAGTATTATCTCCCGAAAGTTATATTTACTTTGACATCGTGGTATTATAATCTTGACGAATAACCATAATATATCTCCCTAAGTATTTAATAAAAGCCTTCTATTTACATGGACTCAGCTCGAACATCTCTTTTGTGTGGAGTGATGAACGTGGTGTATACATGACTCCAGCCAACCCATTGTTGCTAAAATCCCTGCCGGGGAATAATGTAAAGGACTGCCGTGTTGGCTCAGTCTTCTCAGGGGTGTGAAGTAGAAGTATACTGGTCGTAAAAAGAGACGGAATTGCAGGAGCACAGAGCCTTCAGGGAGAGGAGTTAGCCTGTGAAGCAGTGTTAAGGGATACATTATGGCAGGTCTCGACTTTTATGTTCTCTGTTATGAGCATCAGGAGGTTTAGTACTGTCAGGAAGTTGTCTGCGTGTGTGTCATCTGTTGCTCTGGTCAGTTTATAAAGACATTTATAGGTTATGGTAGATCTGGTCTGTGTTTTAGTAAGAGTATAAGTGTTATTGGTTGTCCGTGTGTGTGTGTGTGTGTGTGTGTGTGTGTGTGTAATAATAATAATAATAATAATAATAATAATAATAATAATAATAATAATAATAATAATAATAATAATAATAATAATAATAATAATAATAATAATAATAATAATAATAATAATAATAATAATAATAATAATAATAATAATAAACGGTTTATTAATAGAGTTGCAGCCGGTGGCTGAAAATATACAAACTTAAATTTGATTTAGACATAATGATATACGTTCAATACATTTACAGGACTGTACACTACATAAATCAGGAGTTGTTTATTATTTTAACAATAGATAGGAGGGTGCTATTCTTATATCTATCAGTGCGGGCTCTTATGGGCTGAATTTTGTTGTAGTGGCGGACTGCGCGAGGTGGGCGGGGGACTGCAGGTGGCAGTAGGTGGCGATGACGAGGATGGTGCAATAGTCCACTGCCAAACCCTTCTAGTACGTGGTGGTGGAGGTCACTGATGGATAGCATTTCCAGGGTGGAGAGAGCGGTGTTGTAGCCGGAGTAGTCTGCGCCAAGCATGATTATGCAGGCCCTCTTCTGTACCTTCTCTAGCTGACGTTGATGGGTAGAGTTGAGAGAAGACGACTAGGCTGGTGATGCATACGTTAATTTGGAGAGAATAAAGGCGTTTTAGATAGTCCTCAGCTCTGGTGTGGATGCCCCAAGTGACCTGAGTCGTCGAAGCATGTAGAGTCGGTACGAGGCTGCCTTGGTTGTGTTGTTTACATGCGCCTTCCATGTTTTGTAAACAAGGAGGTCACACACGATGTATTAATAGTAATCTCACCCTCACTTTATGCTAACAAACCAAAGCAACACACACACACACACACACACACACACACACACACACACACACACACACACACACACACACACAAACAGCTCATTACACTGACTCGTAGAACCGTACAGGGACGGGGTAATGAAATTCAAACAAATATTACCTCATAGAAAGAATTAAAATAAGGTATTCCTATTTCGCCAAAACGTCACTTGTGTTTTAAGACTTAGTTGGACTATATAATTATACAGTATATATCCCTATTTACCCTGACACACAACGTCCCGCTTCCCCCAGCCTCCCCCATCCTCCTTCCTCCCCCATCCTCCTGCCTCCCCCATCCTCCTGCCTCCCCATCCTCCTGCCTCCCCCCATCCTCCTGCCTCCCCCATCCTCCTGCCTCCCCCCATCCTCCCCTGCCTCCCCCCATCCTCCTGCCTCCCCCATCCTCCTACCCCCCATCCTCCTCCCCCATCCTCCTGCCTCCCCCATCCTCCTGCCTCCCCCAACCTGCTGCCTCCCCATCCTCCTGCCTCCCCCATCCTCCTGCCTCCCATCCTCCTGCCTCCCCATCCTCCTGCCTCCCCATCCTCCTGCCTCCCCATCCTCCTGCCTCCCCCATCCTCCTGCCTCCCCCATCCTCCTGCCTCCCCATCCTCCTGCCTCCCATCCTCCTCCTCCCCATCCTCCTACCTCCCCCATCCTCCTGCCTCCCCCAACCTGCTGTTTCCACTAGTTTTTTTTCCATCATCCGTATTGTTGTTGTCCCTCATTTCATCCTCTACGCTGATTGGGTTATTTTCCTCGGTGTAAAGTCATTATAATTTTCCATCGTTATTAATTATATTCGTGAGAGAGTTGACGCGTTAGTTAAGTAAGTTCTGGTAGTGTCGTGGCTGTCTATGTCGTGTTGGATTTCCGTCTTGTTGTTCGTCAGATTGGTTTTACAATTAACGACTCTGTGGCCAATTTACTTCACCGAATATCGACAGGTAGTATTATTATGTTAACTAAATGCTGAATGTAATTTATGTTCAGCACAAGTGTAAAGAACTAAAATAGTCTGGTGCATGTCAAGTAAGCTTTTCATCCGATTAATAAATGGCGAGTTAGCATGATCCAATTATTTCAACAAGGCGATTGGAGCGTTCGAATACATGTGTTCGACTTCACACACACACACACACACACACACACACACACACACACACCGATAATTCTAGTTACTTGAGTACACTTTAACCTCCTGAGAGAGACGAGGTACTTAACTCATCCCTCTATCACTCCAGGCTTAAGACACCTTCTCCCCTATTACCTAGAGTTAACTATACCCGTCTTGGCTGATCACCTGGTTAACCTTGACGTATCTTGATTACAGTACTGATCACACCTGAAAGTGTCCACCTCACCTAAACGGAGACATTGTTTATTGATGAGGGTTCTTTGGTCTGTCCTTCCTCGCCTCGGTAGTATTAGTGGGAGGATGAGGACTGATATTATTCACCATGTTGCCGTCGACCTCTCTCTCTCTCTCTCTCTCTCTCTCTCTCTCTCTCTCTCTCTCTCTCTCTCTCTCTCCCACCCCTACTCCTCCCTCATCCCTTGCTCCTTCACTCTCCTCCACCTTTCCCCCTCACCAACTCCCCGTTTTTCCTTCTCACCCTCTTTCTGGCCTCCCATTTCCTTTGCCCTCAGTCGTCGCCTCTCCACTCCCACTCATTCTCTCCCTCTCCACCACTCTCATAACATTCCTCTCTCCTCCCACTCCACCCTGCTGGTCTCAATTGACTCACCTGCATCACCCACCCTACGCTCTCCTCTTTTATTTCCTCTCTACCTCTCCCCTTCTTCCTTCTTTACCCGTTATTAACATTCTCTCCCTTCCTCCCCTTCGCTAAGAGCTTAAACTTTACATTTTCTTCTCATTTTGCTGACGGACTCGACCTTCGTGAATAATCGTTGCATTAACCTTTTTTTTTGGTGGGGGATGGAGGGTGGGGGGAGATCTTCCTCTCTCCCTATTGTAGAAGACTAAAACTCGACCTATCTGATCAATAGCTAAAGTAACTTCTCAATTTTTCTCCTCCCTGTATTGTCTCGACTTAGTTTGTGTGTAATAATTAAGCTAAGCATTATTTTTCTTCCTCACCATTCGGGTTTTGCAAAACAAGCAGCAGAGCAGTGATAAAAACATCTTCTTTTTCTTCTCCCTTTTCTGGAAATTCGACCTGCGGGAATAAACACAAAATATATATTATTTATCTTTGTCTTGGAAGGTAACATTAGCCTGACCAGGATGTGGAATAAACAAGCCAATTATTTCTACTCCTCTTCCCCCAGACTGGACCTGCGAGAGAACGAAGGGAGGGAGGAGATAGTTGACCCCACCCTAAGAGAGCGCCTCAGGTCAGACCCAGGTGGCACAAGGCTGACCCTGGACCCTGCGCGGGGACCTGACACAGGCACCTACAAGTGCAGGGTCGACTTTAACGACTCTCCGACTATGTCAGCCATCGTCACCCTCACCGTCTACGGTAGGTGTGTGCGTGAGTGCGTGCGTGTGTCGTTCTTGCCTTAGTAGTTTGTTGATAGATAAGTTGTAGCCGCCGGGTAAACAGGTACCCCTCCCCCCCTTCCTGCAGGAGTTCTGGAGTGTCAAGAACAAACAGAGAGAATAGACACAAAGGAGAACGAGGAGAACACATGTGAGTGAAGCACAGAAAGTAATGTGGAAGTGTGAGTAAAGTGGAGAAAGGTGTGTGTGTGTGTAAGTAAGGACAGGACATGACTCAATATGCTGGATGGTGAGAGAGAGAGAGAAAGAGAGAGTCGGTGTTTCCCTCCAGATTGCATCTCTTGTGAGAATTGATAACGACAGTAACACAAAGGTGGTGCGTGCAGGGAGGTGGGTGGTTCCTGGAGACAGCACTGGTGTTACGTATACAAAGAATTATGCCTTTTATAATTATCCAAGCCCTGAACCTGAAACATTTACGAGTACAACCACGGCTTCGGCCACATGAGATAAGATAAATATATATTCCTTCTTTAGTCTTGATGTTAGTGAGGCATTTAAGTTTTTCATCGCCATGGCAGAGGGAATGTGGCAAATCTGCTTCAATGAAAAATATATAATGTCACAGAAAAACACAGGGAACGGACATTGTTGGTTAGTAACTATTTTATTGCTTTGACTTTAACCATGAACATTCCAGTTCTCGTGATTCTTCCTGTAGAGCTGAAAAGAATTCATAAACAAGAAATAAACAGACAAACACAGAACACTGTTTATCCTGTGTTGTTGCGGCGGATGATGATAACTTGTCACTGTTTCCCAGACTGTTTGGTTGTGCTTACTCAGGTGTTGACAGGTGAGGGTAAAGTAGTACACACACACAGAGGAATCAGAGTTGCTTTTATGACAAGTTATGGGAAGATATATCTGGTATATGAAGGGTCCGCAGGGTGATAGTGAGATAAATATTAATCCTGGTAACGTTGTGGACATCCATAAAGGTTTGTAAATAAAAAGTGGGAAGGGTTGGTGTTGAATATGTCCTATTTTGAAAGAGACCTGACCTCGTGATTGAGGATGGCTCTACAAGGAGTTTGGGAGACCTAAGTGAGTGTAGAAGTTGATAGGCCCCTTCGTGTAGGTTATATTACTTGATGGTCTCAGTATCACGCAACGATTATGTTATAGGGTGGAAGTATATAATCGCTTTTGTGAGAACTAAAACTGTGCAGGTGAATGAAGACGAGGAAGAGGATGTCCTTTAAATACCAGTTAATGTTTTATTGGTTTATTTACCAGGACTTGATATTTTCGCAAGAGTAGTGTGAGATCAGTTAGAGATTACCAATACTTCAATAGACTTGCATATGGAGGAGCAGTACGAGTTTATGGCTTTGGGAAAACCTCAAAATCAGTGATGTAATTTATTTCTATCCTTAAGATGGCGTTACCATAGTCCTCAAGCTTTTGTCTTCTCTATGGATGTCTCAAGATGCACTACCTCCCCTACAGTTACAGTCAAAATTACAAAATCACTTTCAGGTGTTTAATATGCCACGATATTTACTTGTACCTAATTTATCCTTAGTCCATCTGAGTGCAGTAAATAAGGATAACAGAATGAGAGAAAAAAAAATGGTGGGATACTTGCCCTGAAAAAAAAAATGGAATTAGTATAAGGTTAGTTGGAACACGAGACAAGACTATCAAGATGCCGCTGTGTGTGTAAGGGAGTCTGTGGGCGGGAGGCAATTATAATCATACTCTAATTAGAAGCAGAAACCTTGTAACACAGGAATTTACTTTTTAATTACAGTTGAGCTTCTCCAGGTAACCGTGGCCTGTTGCTCTACCACCTAAGATATAACCTAAGATATAACTTATTCCTGGTAGGCGATATTTTAATACCAGGTTAGCGCTGTGGTCTTTATCACTTGGGAAGTTTTTGACTCATCCTAAAACACACTTATAAGCACTGTTAATATATCTCTTGTGACACTGTTACGACTGTGGTTGTGACTCTGTATACAGCAGTTGTAACACTAAGACTGAGGTTGTGATAAGAGCAAATAGGAAGATACCGTGGGTTATATAGGGAACAATGTGTCATGGGTAGTTGAGAGGGCGTGGGGGGGAACGGGATGGAGAAGATGAACCCTGGCAGGACAGATCAGGCAAAGGGAAGGGGGGGATATGTAAGGTCGTAAACGCTGACCATCAAGAGTGTAGCTGTGAATCATCAATCAGCAATCACAGGTTATGATTGCTGATACGTGTTTGAGTACAGTTTTCAAACACATAAAGAGAATTTACCTTATTGGTATTCATGGTACGAACAGAAAAGGATAAAACTAAGCTTGGGAAAATAAAATACTCAAGGTGACTGGGCCCCCTACGCCATGGGGTACTTGGCGTAAACCTTAACCAGGCTTTGGTTGAGACACTGTGTTAAGCTTCGTCCAAATGAAGGTTTAATTGTCCTCACTAATTGAAGAATGTCGTTATACTCGGCGCTTCGTTGTCTTAAAAGAACATATATCTTAATTTATATTTGTTAAGCCTTATTACTTCTCATCTCATTACTTCGAAGTATTATATTCTTAGCTCCATTGTCAGTAAACATTATATTCTTCATATCATAAACCCCTGATCATCGTCTTATTGGTCTCAGGTAATGGACTCTGTCTCATCATCGTCAGTCCTCATAATGCTCATTTTACAACATCATACTCTTCGTCATGGACAAGTCATACTCTTCGTCATGGACAAGTCATACTCTTCGATGTAGTAACTTAACAATAACTGGTGCTTAGATGTTGTGGCTGTTATGGTACCGGTGCCTGAGGTGTTCAAGCAGTGATCCCTCGGAGCTTATTGACTCTGCATGACACGGTACGGTACAAGACGAGGCTTCATGGTGATGTGTCTTTTCTGACGAAGCTCACTGACGCGGCACGGCACGGCACCCTAGTTTGGATGTGTGTTAAGCATCTTTAGGTTAATGGGATGGTATGACAATAGCGTGTTCAGGTACATAACGGTACAGCATAATATAGAACGAAATGGTACACTGCGGTCCAGAACAACAGGGATTCTCGGCTTGGAATACTCGACTCTGACGGAGCTAACGTGACATGATAGGGCACGACACAGAACCCTTCACTGGAGCGCTACAACTCTCATCACCTACAAGTACGAGTATTAGTGATTCCCGGTACGGCTCCACACGACGCTGTACGGAACTGTACGGAGCCCCGATACTAAAGTCACTGCGTTAACCTGAACCCACCATGACAGGGGCTCCCACGCATCGTCAATTATGGACAGAAAGATCCCGGATTATCTTCCTGCCCTCCCACCTGTTGGCTGCATCAGGTTACTCAGCGTGCGTGCTGACAAAAAGGAGGAAACACATTAAGGAGTCGAAAGGAGATCCTTGTAGTGTGTTGTGGCGGCCACTGAGACTGACGAGTGAGTGGGCGTGTGGAAGAGGCTGAAGGAACAGATATGTGGTAGAAAGGATTTAGTCGTCGTACAGACATATGGGACACATAAAGGTGAACAGAAAAAAAAAGCTGGATCAAACAACACGTATTATGTTTATCAAAGTATCATCACAGCTCTTCCGTAAGACTGTCAGCCGAGCCTAGAATGTAGTACGTGTTCTCTCTTTTTGTCATTCTATGAATTAATATCAAAATATCAACATAAACCATTAGAACAGCCAACTACCATCCTCTTCCCTTTTCAACACAAACACAACTCCCGCGGGCAACATCAGGGGCCGCGTTTAATTCTTGAAAATGAAAGAGAAAACATGAATTAAAAAGTTCTCTGAAGTTATGATATCGAAATATGAGTCCGTCCGCCTATGACTCACTCACACAGCACCAACACACACTAGTAGTAGCGAACACTCACACAGCACCAACACAGTAGTAGTAACGAACGCTTACACAGACCAATACACAGCAATAGTAACGAACGCTTACACTGCACCAGCACACAGCCTTGCAGTGATAGTGACTGACCTCATGCACCATACCAACACAACACAGCACCAGTCAGACTTGAAGCTGTGTACACTGTAGGAGTCGTCCTGACAGATCTCGTGTGGTACAGTAGTGAGACTCCAGGTACTAATAAAACACTCGAAGAATGACATTGTGAGATAAAACAGAAGTGACACAGGACCAAAGATGGTGAAGAAATGAGAAAACTCAAGAAAAACAGAAAACTTTACTTACTTCATACATAAAGAAGGACAGTGTGGGGACAGAAGGGACTCATGTGGGCTGAGGGACGGATGAGGTACAGCAAGACCGTCTCTTAATGAAAACAATATTTAGCTAAAGTCAGCAGCTCCAGGAATACCTTTCATGACTCACTCAGACTCTTTGTTGTCTGCCCGGCACTCTCTCATACGGCGCTGCCAGGCTTAGTTAACCTATTCTTGGTAACCCATCTTGAGTTATGATCTTTTGTCACTATTTTCTTCACGTAAATTATGTTCCCAAGATGCTTTCCTCAGAGGAGAAAATTATTACAGATTATTAATAAAAACACAAGTGAAGAGAGTGTTTGATGCCATTAACTGTTGTGACTTACAACAAACTATTACTTGTGAAGGTGTGATCACTGTGCCAGAAATCAATTCGTCGAGTGATGGAAACTTACACAGTTAATGTCCCCTACAACGCGTCCACCAATCACACCTCAGCTGATGTTCCCAGCATTGCTTACGTCACCTTACCTGCAGCTTAGCTTAGCTTAAATAGCCACATGTGAATCTTCAGTCTCTATTCTGAGCGCCCAAACGTCTCGGTCATAATACTGTAAACATTGACCTTTGTGTGGTCATAACACAGACCATACCAAATGTTGTTAAAAGAAGAGTGTCATCAGAACGTCGGTAGTCAGTTCCAAGAGCAAGGCAGGGTTAGAAATGTACTGTACGTGAGTTTGTCATCCGTCGCTTGGTGTTGTCCACATGCCTTACCAAGTTTGTCATAAATACAGTACACTTTAGCCACAGGGACTTGGTCTCACTCTCCTTTACTGTATATATTAGCCTTGTCAGTAATTATCCCTTAGTCTGTACTCACCCCTGAAGATGTGAATTACACGAAAGTGCTTGGGAACTTCGTGTTTTCATGTTTCCCATACCTCCAGGATATCTAATACTCTAATAATTTATAAAATCGTTTTTGATGATATATTTATGCGTGCAGTAAATACGTTAAGTTTACTATGGGTTACATGGTGCTTTTTTTAACCGGTACAGTATATTTTAGTTATGAGTACAATAATATAGTGTCTGTGTGTACAACTGACTAGTACAAAATAAGCTCATTTCAGTACAGACAAGATGATACACAATTATTACCATCTGAAGCAGCAGTGAATGAAATCGGTCAGCAAAGTCAATATAGTCTGTCTTTCTCTTTCCAACATCTTCACTCAATAGAGCAGAGCAATTTACAATTTTCTGAGACTTCTAGTTCCCAAACCGCTCCTCAAACTGTGCTGACTTAACAGCCTCCTGTGCACGAGGTTCTCTGTCTTGCTGCCTCAAAGTGAAACCCACAGATGCAGGCAGCAGCTCCGTTAATGCAGGCAGTCTTCTCATGCATCTGGAACACAACACTTTTATGACTCCCCACAGTGGTTCTTCTGACAAACTCACATTTTGAGGCAGCTTCGTCACAACCTTGAAGAAGCGTCCTGCAGCAGTATATCGGTCTTTTACACGCAAATTAGGGTGTTTGATGTGAGCCGCTTTGAATGGCAAGCAGACAAGACGTTCATATCCTCTGCTTTATAGATGAGTTCAGGAGAAAACACACTTGGTATTGTCTTATTCTTAAATAAACAAAAAATAAGCTGTGATTATTTCTAATATAGATATAAAATACCAAACGTAGAAGGATATACAGTAGTTTTTTTTGGGTCTGCGTGTTACTAATACCTACCTGATGACCACGGACTATAATTATGCTATTGAATTCTCTTAAGAACTTCAATTCACTTTTTACATAATTGGATTCAGAAATCAGACATCTTTTTAACAATAGTAATATCTTGAGTGCCTAGGTCCGCGTACCAGGAGGAAAAAAAAAAGTGAACTGTCCAACAAAGTCATATCAGAGTGCTCCACCTTCTCTGAGCGTCTGTCTTTTATCCTCATTTTAGTTATTCCTATCGTTTCATTCCTTCTCCTCATTCGTCGCATTTCTTATCAACTTATTCGTATTTATTAACTCATTAAAACTGGTATCAAATATATATATCCTCTACTACTCTGACTTTATTCCCTCTTAATAATTCCTCTACCTCGTCTTCTTTTTATCGTTGTTGGTATAACTGCATAATTACAGTCGATTATCCAATTAGATGTAACGAACAGCGTAAACGTGTCCATTTTTATTCTCGTGGCGTGATGACGAGTACAGTATATATGTTACCTACCAAAAATAGTTATTTGTTTTTCCTTTGTTATAATGTTTTTTGTTTCCTATTATCTATTATTTTTCTTTTATTCACTTTTATTCTTTTTGTTTTTTATTTTATTTTTTTATCTATTAGCATTTTTTTATACTACAAATCCACAATGTCAGTAAGGTTCAATGCATAGGTTAGGTTAGGTTAGGTTAGGTACATTGTTCAACACCTGGCTGTATGTCTCGTTAGTACAGTACATCCAGGTGTTATAAAGTAGGTTATGTACATATTAAACAACCAGCCAATCAACACACCTTAGCTAAGTCGACATTTTACAACGAGATCATTAATTACACACAAATTAGAATGATATTTAAAGGGTTGTTACTAGGTCTGTTGGTGGAGGGTGTTGTTGGTGGAGGGTGTTGTTGGTGGAGGGTGTTGTTGGTGGAGGGTGTTGTTGGTGGAGGGTGTTGTTGTTGGAGGGTGTTGTTGGTGGAGGGTGTTGTTGGTGGAGGGTGTTGTTGTTGGAGGGTGTTGTTGTTGGAGGGTGTTGTTGTTGGAGGGTGTTGTTGGAGGTGTTGTTGTTGGAGGGTGTTGTTGTTGAGGGTGTTGTTGTTGGAGGGTGTTGTTGGAGGTGTTGTTGTTGGTGTTGTTGTTGGAGGGTGTTGTTGGTGGAGGGTGTTGTTGTTGGAGGGTGTTGTTGTTGGGGTGTTGTTGTTGGAGGGTGTTGTTGTTGTTGTTGTTGGAGGGTGTTGTTGTTGGAGGGTGTTGTTGTTGGAGAGTGTTGTTGGTGGGTGATTGTAGAGGGTGTTGATGAAAGAATAATTTTGAAGTAATAGTCTGACTGATATAGCTGCCCGTGTGGCATTCTACAGTAAAAACCAACATTCACTCTTCATAATAGAGGCATTTGTCGCAGGCGTGTGGCTGACCTAGTGTACAAGTTGGTGCAGGTGGCTCCCTCGTGCACTGGGAGGTGACCCCGTGTGGGTCTGCCGGGGGTGCCATGAAAGATGAATGGCCTCCGTCCATCAGTGCCAAAGGGGAAGGTGTGTGCCAGGGTTTCGCACTTACTGTTAGTGTATACAAGAGCCTTTGTCCTCTCTCCCCTGGAACGTGTGTACGCTGGTAATAAACCTGCTAAGACGGCACGACTGTTGGTCAGGATAAATATCCCCGGAGCGGCCTGGTGTGGCTGGCCGTGTGAAGCCATGTGTACACGTCAACAAACTGCCCATAACTAAGTTAATGATAAATGTTACTGTGGGGAATCATTTCTAGAACCTTATTTGGATTTGTTTTGAAATATATCGGATAAATGTAACTCTTAAAAATAATCAAGCCGAGAGCCATCGAATGTGCATTTCACTTTGCCTTGACACCTGTTATAAAGAGATTCAGAGTACTGTATCTGTCCATCTACTGTTGTTCTTCAAAGTCATTTTATTTACAATTCGGTAATCGAGCGTCACAGGAATCTACGGTCCCCAGCACACTCGGCAATTTTGTTACAGGAACTGAGGTCGATGAACCCAGACCAAATAGTCCTCTTGTGTACAGTATATCTTATCTTGATGTCGTGGAAGTGACCCAAGAAGACGAGGTGTCCTCACTAAACAACGTAAATGAAGTTTATACGAAGCCAACAATTGTCTCGACCTGCCTCGGAGACATATTTATTTATCTTCAGCTGCTCTAAAGACGCTGCTTCATAGTTTTGACGATGTTTTCACCAGTGCCGACAAAAAAAATATGTTTAAGGGAAATTAAAAGTAAAGGTTATCAAGTGAAAAATTCGTAGTTAATAGCATATTTACCCTTGAGATATACATAATGAGCGATTAGATACAGCTCTCATTGTGTGTGGGGGGGGGGGTCATAAGGCGATGAAACCGTCAAACATTTTCTCTTTATGGCGATGTTTTTAATAATCGAGAAAGATTTATAACTGACCAATTGAACTTACGTAAAATATATGTGTTAAACTACGAACACTAAGATGGCTCCTGCCTGCACTGGTCGATACCATCATACTGACCCACAGGAAATATTTACAAATAGAGTAAAATTAGCAAAATATGTCAAGTGTTATATATGGTAGGATGCTGTGTGAAAAACTTGGTGGAAAACTCCCCGTTCACTGTTAGTAAAGTAGCCCTAAGTGTTGAATATCTGTTTTGTATTAAGTGTTTGAACTTCGTGAAGATGATATAAAACAGGAACAATATGGGAATACAATAAATGTTACCCCGGAGGAACATTGTGCACCTTAAGCTGGTACTAACGTGATAGTTCAGGTTACTAATCCTCTCATTTGCGAGGCTTTTATACTGGTTCTGGGGTATACAAACCGAGTGTTCCAAAGTAATATGTGATTAGTAAAACTTCCTGACAGGGTTGTAGTGGGCCAAGAATATTGCTTCATTCCCAGTCAAGGGAGAGGTCCCAAGGTGACCATTACCAGGTGGAGATGTACTGTACCTGACCCACCTCATTAGCGACTGTCAGGCTCACCAGGCTCCTCCTGGTAGAAGAACCTCAGTGACTTCACCAGGCTTCTGCTGGTAGAAGAGCCTGTGTGACCTCACCAACCTCTGGAAAGTCAACATGACCTTCATTTGTAAGTTTTAGCTGTGTAGAATGTAATCAATGTCGTTTATTCTACATAATAAGACCTCTTACCCGCGCTAATGTTGACCTGCGCTAATGTTGTGTGTTATGAGCATAAAATAGCTTTAATGTGTTTTTCAGATCAATTAAGTGTTCGTTTACCCCCCGGCTGTGGCTCCGGCCGCTCATTACTGTCAGGAGGGGAAGCTTACCTGGATGGCCTTACGTAATATATCAAATATAAATTCTGTTTTCTTTGCTTACCTCTGGAAACGATGTGTGTTGTGCAAGAAGTGATTAGTTAGCCTAATTAACTCACTAAATGAGATATTAGAGTAGGGCAGGTGAAATTATTATATGAAGTTAGTTCTCTTCAGCTCTTAGTCACTTAGAAAAATAGAAATGGTCTTTTAGTTAGGCCGCACCTTGACTGTTGAACACTGGGGGATAATTTGGTCTTTGATATCCGATGACAAAGATTTAACATATCTTCTCAGGATCCTCTACACAACTGCTCCTTGTATCTAACTACACAGTGACGGATCATATGGTTCTCAGTCATAATAGGCTCAAGTTAACTTAACCTTACCTAACCTAACTTAATCTAGCTGAATTAAACTAACCATCAAGTACCAGGGTTAATCAAATTGGTTGAGATACACTAAGTTGGGGCCTGATTGTACACTGTTCTCAACACACACACACACACACACACACACACACTACTACATTGAACATAATCTCAGTTTTATTCGTGATTCAAACTGGAATTTCATTTCAGGTTATCTTTTAAATCTCTTTTTTTCATATCGAGTTAACGAAATTATCAGTAATGTAATTAGTGGTAATTATACCCAGGTAATTTATTTCTGTCCGAGGAGAATTATCGAATATTTGTGCTAATACGAATGTGTGGTTGTGTAGTGGAGGATGGTAGTGTGGTGGAGGATGGAAATGTGGTGGAGGATGGTAGTGTGGTGGAGGATGGTAGTGTGGTGGAGGATGGAAGTGTGGTGGAGGATGGTAGTGTGGTGGAGGATGGTAGTGTGGTGGAGGATGGAAGTGTGGTGGAGGATGGTAGTGTGGTGGAGGATGGTAGTGTGGTGGAGGATGGTAGTGTGGTGGAGGATGGTAGTGTGGTGGAGGGTAAAACACACAGTTCATGCAATTTGGTAGAAAAACACCGAATTAATATATCGAAAGTTATTTGTTATGACGAATTTGATCTCCCAGGAAAATATACATTTTTTGGGGGTTTATCATTTCACCAGTCATTAGCTTACTAGCCATTCGTGCGTATGGTCTGTTCTTTGTTACTTCGTTATAAACTTTATCGTCCAGTGTTAGTCCAGGAGGAAACCGGAATACCCAGATGACAACCTACCATGTTAGAGAGAGTCACACTGGATAATACCTGTCTCACATCTGATCTCAGCCAGGATTAGAACCCAGGCCATAGTAATGAGATAATGTAAGTCCATTAGAAGTCTTGAAGTAATCCCTAATAATTATTCTATAAATCTATCAATTTAACACAGTGCATCTGACATGTGATGATAATTTACGAGAGGCAATACCGGTAATGTTGGGTTAGTTTCATTACTTCGAAATGTCAGCAGAATGTGTGATAATGCCTTGATGTTCTTCGTTAAATATCATCGCATAATTAAGTTCAAAAGCTCAGAATGCATCAAGGAGAGAGAGAGAGAGAGACAGAGAGAGAGAGAGAGAGAGAGAGAGAGTTGGTTGAATAGACTTAAGACGAGAGACAGTTGAAAGATACTTATTAATTGAAACAGATGCATACAGACAAACGCAGTCAGACAGAAAGATACAAGAAAACTAAACTGACAGACAGGCAGAAAGACAATGAGACAAACAAACTTAATCATTACTCACTATAGTACAAAAGACAACACGATTCATTAACATCTCATACCCGGTCCACGTCAACTCACGCTTCAGTTACAGTCAAACGGGTTCCAGATACTGTGGGAATATAGAATTATACTCGGCTATCCCGTTACGACTTTGTCTGCATACACAAGTCTTCAAGGGACTATGTAAGCAGACCCCAGCCAGCCACCTATCACTTACTAGAAATAAAGTCTGTGTGAGTTGTTTTGTTTCCAGGTTGCATTATAAATATTCTGGTACTGTAATTATGACTGTGTCACACGTATTGTGTAATCACGCTCGCGGGGGCAGTAGAGTAAGGCAGTCAGTGCCGTCGCTATTGTTTCCAGCATTACTCGGGAACGGAAAGAAGTACGGTATTTTTATCTAGCTTTATATTCAACATAACCCCGATGGCGACTTATACTTAGTGAGAAAGGGCGCTACCCGATGTGAGTTGGCACTTCGCTTAAGTACATTCGTGTTAATTTCTTCTCATCAATGGGACGTACTGATGTGCTTGCTGACTGTGTCCTCCAATGCCAGGCTATAATACGTGTGTGTATTAACAGTTTAAGTTGTGTACTTACTTCAATAATTTGACTTGCATTTTTAGTTCGTCAGGCTGAAGTCTCCTTTCGTCATTCCTTCCTCCCGTCCGTCCGTTCGTCCTTACATCCTTTCGATTAGGTTTTACTTGAATTGATACAAATCAATTAATCATAAACACCTGATACACCTGTAAACAAATCCCAGCCATACTTGAGGTTATTATGTCTCTGAACACAAGAAAATTCATGACATTTGTGTTTATATGAGGAGGCTGGTGGTGAGGAGGACTCGTTCAGGTGTCTGCGTTTTGTTATCGTGTCTGAATACATTTGGATAGACATTATCACTACAATCACCTGTTCACCACTATACCTAAAAGGACGATTATTCCAATAAAGAGCATTTTCGTTAATTTACACAAATAAGTTTCAAGTCTAATATTACCATAATGCCGAATTCTTGCGTAGAAAAGTCTTGAAAATCCCCACCACTTTTCCAACATCTCGTAGAAAACACAAACTGGGGAAAGTTCCTCAACCATTTGATCAACCACAGCAATAATTTTATAATAACAAAATCCTATCGTCAAATGTAGTTATTATGCAGATATCTATATTGACAACAACTATTTAAACGATGTAAATAAAGTCAGTACTCGGGAATGTGACCTTAAATATGGTCAATAAACCATAAACATTGGTATTGTTTTAGTGTATTATATAACTTTTAATCACGTTTCATATATATCTATATCGTATTTATCGTATTTTTTAATGCAATTTTAAACATTTAATATACTAAAGCAACTTTGGCTTGTTTGTTAAGTACTGTAGGTGGGAAGGTAACTTACAAGGATCATTTCTCATCGCACCACACCAAGCTTGAGAGAGAGTTTCATCATCATCATCATCATTATCATCATCATCATCATCATCATTACTGTCATCAACATCATCATCATCATCATCATCATCACTGTCATCAACATCATCATCATCATCATTCTCCTCATCATCACCACCATTACCATCACCACCATCATATCCCCATAACATCAACAAATACGAAACAACCTTATCTTAGCTACCATCGTGGTCTCACATTAAGATTCACAGTAAAAACTCGAATCACATGTCTCGTTGGATCCCTTAAAGAGCAAGTACTGAGCCAAGCCAGCCAGCCAGCGTGTGGTTCAGAGACAAGAAGACGGCTTCTGCTCTACGATAATTCTGAAGGAGACGCTTCTGTTGTTGTCCTTACTGCATCGATCATTGTGTTATTATGGTGTGAGAGGGAGGATGACTTGTGTACAGTGCTCTATACCTGAAGTAACGTATTGAGAAAGTTGCCTCCTCCTCCACAGAACCTTTTCTTTCATCACATTCACCCATCGTCAGTCAGTAATAGACACGGAATATTTATTTACAGTACAAGTAAGGTGATAATCAATAGCGTATTCCTTTATTATCAGCATCTATAGCTCCACCTTGCAAAAACTCTTTTAAGTAATGAAAGAAAAGCCAACAATTAGACAGACAGGCTGGCAGACAAGCAAATAGTATGTCTCGGGAAACACAACCTCAGTGAGCTAAAAGGATTGATATCAGTGCATCATTCTCCTCCTCACCTCCACTAAGGGGCGGAGATGGCAGGCTCGGGTGTGCAACAAGTGCATTACGACGCACTAAAACTCAGGGAATGAGCTCGTCGAAGGTGCGTCACCCGTGTGTCTCATCGGAGGCTGTCACCTCTCACGGGTCCTCTTACAGGCGCGGTGTGTGCCCAACTTAGTAGACTTATCCTTAATGTCCGTAACACCGAGTATTCCAAAAGTTTCCACATTACATCATCGAGAATCCCAACGCTCTTGTTAGGTTTTGTATAAGTATTTCAAAAGTTTCTATTGGTCTTTAGGAATATTCTATAATTTTCTACATTCTTTTAGGAGTATTCCAAAAGGTATACAGTATATCTGAAGAAATATTCCAAGGTTTGAAGGACTTAATGTTAATATCACGAAATATGCCAAACTTCTTCAAAAATCTCTCTCTCTCTCTCTCTCTCTCTCTCTCTCTCTCTCTCTCTCTCTCTCTCTCTCTCTCTCTCTCTCTCATGGTCTTTCTACGTAACTGGACATCATAACCAGAACAGAATGGTCCCCGTGCTATTTCCTTTCCCAGTAGCACGCAAACTGTAGCACCGTGCATGATATACTCGCTTTAGAATGGAGATAAAGTGCTAGAGATATAGAGAAACTGAGAGGAAGGGAGGAATAAAGAGAGAGAGAAGAGAGAGAGAAAGAGATTGATAGATAAAGATACGTCTATGTGTAGAGAGAGACAGAGCGAAAGAGAGCAGTCTTAGCTTACGAGTTTATCTCCTGCACTCCTACAACAATTGCCTTCATATATGTGGGCTATACACATGAATTTATCTCTATATGTAAGTTATATACACGTAATGATCTTTATATGCTATTTATATGCGTGAAATTACTTCTTTATGCCTGTTCTACACACGAGATAACCTCTACAGCCGTGCACGTAAGTTGTATGTACGAGGTATTATTTACAGACCACGTATGTGTTAGTTCACGGTTCGTATAACTTTAGGGTGAAATTCTTGATCCCGTCACTTGAAGATGTGATGCTGTCAAATGGGTCAAGACGTAAGTGTGTGCTGGAGGGATTGCAGTAGGTGAAGGTTTCCGTGTGTGTGTGAGGCGCCGATAGAGGAAGAGACGGACACAAAGATAACGCCATAGAAACGGACAGTAGGAAACAAGGAGTGAAACAGAGAAAGGGACAGAGAAACGTAGACAGAAAGACTCAGATGGAGACATAGGGAGACAAACATAGAGACAGAGACACATAGACGAGGAGAGAGACATAAACAAGCTGAGAGAAGGAGAGAGAAGGAGAGAGAAGGAGAGAGAAGGGCAAAAGGAACACAGAAGGACGAGAGAGTAGCGTCATGGTTCACTAATGTTTTGTGTAAACTCTGGTAGACTGTGGTGTGGCAGCTGCCCCTCCCACCTGCCAGTCCTGCCTCTAATGTACCCGCTACCTCCTCCTCCTCCTCCTGATGCTCCTGCTCCGGGTCCTCCTTACACTTCCACTCCCCCTGATACCTCCTCGTACCTCCACACCACCTCAATACACACCCTCCCCCCCCCACTCTCTCTTCTTCATTACTTCCACACCTCAATGCTCACCTACTCTCATCCCCTCCTCCCACCTCTTCTCATCCCCTCATTCCACCACCTTCGCACTGCCCCAGATAGCTTCTCAGAAAAAAATACACGTCGCCGATATGAGTTTTTCACAAGTCGACCACGCGATACCTTACTTAATGTCCTCACTGATATCAATCCAGAAGACATGATGCTACACTACTAGAGCCAGGACGACTTAACCACGAACCTGATGAACACAATATCCTTCTCTCACAGTTATCACAAGAAAGGACATAATTATTAAGATATAAAGCATAAGAAAGGTTTATGACTTAAATATATACGCAGTTAACCTTCTGTGTGTGTGTGTGTGTGTGTGTGTGTGTGTGTGTGTGTGTGTAACGAATATACGTGTCTCAACACGACTAGGTCACAAGGTAGATCATTTAGCATGTACAATATACGATTAGAGTTATATACTACTCTTAAATGAGAAGCTCTTTCATGTCAACCATCCCCAGACAGCTACCACGATTCACGTCCCACCCAACATTCTCTTCCCTTAATATCGGACACCTGGGATTACTGTGCCCACTACCTACCTAGAACCACCCTGATCCACTGTGACATATTCCCCTGCACTGCTACACACCTCTACCCCTTCCATCCCCTCCCACATCTACATCAGTCCATCTTCCTCACCTTTCCTTCCCTTTTATATCCCCTCCCTCCTCTCCATGTTTCTAACTCTCCGCTGCTCTCATTTTCTGCCCTCTTTCCCTTTCTCCAAGTACTGTTTACCTTCGTCCATCCCTCTTCCTCCTCTCTTATACCCTCTTTGGCTTCCTCCATCGTTCTCCCCTCTTCCTTGTACCTTCCTTCAGACGCCAGCGTGTGTGAGGGACGAAGAAACGGGAGAATAGAGGGAAGAGAAAGAAAGAGCCGTGAAGTTGAGGTAAGAATGGGAGACAGAAGGGAAAGGGAAAGAGGAAGGGAGGAATGGAAGGAGTGTGAGAATGGCGTGGAGAGAGGATGAGGAGAAAGTGAGAAGAAATTACAAGATAAAATAGGGAGAGATAAGTGAGAGAATAGAGGGGAAGAATAGAAGAAGTAAAGTGTGATTGAGAGGATAGAGCGAGTAATCTTGAGTGAGGAGAGGGAAGGATGACGGGAATGGAGAAAGGGGAGGGGAGAAAGAGGGGGGAAATGAAAGAGAACGAAAGAGAGAAGAGGAGAGGAGAGAGAAAAGGAGGAGACAAAAGAGGGGAGAGAAATGAAAAGAGGAGAGAAGGGAGAATAGAGGGAAGAGGAAAGGAAAGTGGGAAAAGTAGAGGAGGGGAAGGGAGAGGAGGACGTTGATGTGTGAAAAGAAGCAAGAGAGAGATAGGAGAGGGGAGGGGAAAGTGGAGGTAAAGTGAGATTGAAAGGAGGGAGAGAGTGAAAATAAGTGAGGAGTGGGAAGGGTGAGAGGAGAGGAGGGAAGGAAGGAGAGGAGAAAAGAGGGAAAAAAGAAGGGGTGGTGGGGGAGTTAAATGCCCAAGTAGTGGAGATGTATACTGTGCCATGTGTTAATAAGTTGCTGCATTACTTTGGTCTTGGTCTCACACACACACGGGGCTCAGGGGGTGGGTGTTGATGATCGCTGGAAGAAATGGTGTCAGGGCTGTGCTAAATAGTGAGGAGGTAGTGACAGACGGTATAGGGAGACGTTGAGAGGTAGTGGCAGTCACGGTAGGTAGGAGACAGTGAGAGACAGTGACTGAGACAGAACAGCATCAATATGGTGTGGAATAACAGCTGTTGTGGGTCCATCTCGCCCTTCCCCTACTGCATCAACACTGGGTTTCATTTTATCTTCCACAACATCAACTGTATGTAGGGTTTGTCTTATAGTCCTCAAGTGGTACTCTGGTTTTGTCTTCCATTGCATTATACGTTTATTTTGCCTTTCACTACACCGATGATTTTAATACCTTCGGATTATGGAATACAAGTAGTATGGCTCTTCCTTTCAATCTGTCGGTATGAAATGATCTCTCTCTCTCTCTCTATGCTCTCTCTAGAAAGGTTTTGTTTTTCGAAGTGGAACATAATTTCTCAACTTCATCATAAACGTCTTGGTTGAGTTTGGTGATCAGCGTTTTTCATCTGTTATATAACAGTTGTTATACTCTTGGATATGGAAATTTTACTCCGCTGTTTTGCAAGAAATGTCTGTTACTTTCAAGAATTTGAGTAGTAGTTGTAGTAGTAGTACCTGTAATAGTAGCAGTGGTAGTATTAGTAGCAGCTGCAGTGGTAGTATTAGTATAGTAGCAGTAGTAGTTGGAGCAATAGTAGTAGTAGTAGTAGTAGTAGTAGTAGTAGTGGGTATGAAAAGTGTCGGTAGGTAAAATATACTCGTGGACATTGTTGAGGCATGTGAATACTGTCTTGAATTTTTAGTCAAATTTTGTTAAACAAATATTTCGTTATTTGACACAAGTCTCGGAAAACTACAGAGCGACTGACATCTTGTATTGTTATTTAATTTATTTACAGAGGAACAGCTCGACCCTCCAACTACTGCTCCTGGGTAGCTGCGACGAAACTTCCTGTAGCTATTGTATTTATGAAAACTAGAAAATTGCAAAATATTTTCGTTTTATTTACAAAGGTTTATTAGTTCTCAGACAGGGCGATCCCGGAGGAGCTAGATAGATCAGGGCCGGAGAAAGTTTTAGGGAGAAAAGATAAACATATTGTCTTTGGGGAAGTTTTGTCAAATTACCTGGTACCGTCTACAGTCCTCTGTCTTTCTTTATATTTGAGTTCTTTTGGCGTTTCGTGAATTATAGTCCAGTGGTCTTTATTATTATTATTATTATTATTATTATTATTATTATTATTATTATTATTATTATTATTATTATTATTATTATTATTATCATTATTATTATTTGTTTATTTACATTGTTGTTACGTCTTTAACTATGCTAACTACCGTCTTCCCCACAGTCGTACCGTCCCGTATGGTGGTCCTGGACGCTAACAGCCGCCCTATCCACGGAGGAGTCTTGAGGTCGCTGACGCAGGGAGACTCTCTCACTCTCTACTGCATTGCTTCTGGAGGTGAGTCACAGTAAGGGGAAGGGGGCGATATGAGTCACCGGAAGGTCACCTAGGTCATGTAGGTTCGCTTCGGTTATGTAGGTTCACCTTGGCCATGTAGACTCACCTACATCTTGTTATACTCACTTGGATGACGTAGGATTGTTATTAATGATGGATATTATTATCTCTATATTATGTTAGCTGATAGCCAGGTTAGGAAGATAGGGAAGACGAGTTGGCATTAACCTGTGAAGGCCGGTGAGAAGTGAGGCCAGGCAATGGTTGAAAGGGGAATAACAACGACGGATGAAAACGGAAGAACGAGGGCAATAGGAGAAGGGAAAGAGGGCCCAGAGGATAATGAAGGAAACCAGCGGGAAGTTGGGCGGCGAAGGTGTGGGCTTCAGCTAGTTTATGAGCGGGGAATATTGGCAGAGAACTTACTGGAGACGTGTAGAGGGTAACGAATAGCTTCCGGGGGAGCTGTTGATTGAACCAGACGCTAAGGTTTCTGTTGAAGCCTCCGAGGATGGTCTGTGAATTATATCTATGACTACAACAGTTTGTGAGACAGACAGACAGACAGACAGACAGACGGGGGGAAAATATTCGTGGGTCTTTCAAAGTCTTGGAGGAAAGGTCTGGGGGAGGGAGGGGGTAATTCAAAGGTGTATGAAGAAGTCTGGTGTGAGGGTGTTTCAGATAGTTCCTGGGGTGCTGGAAATAGCCATGGCGGGAATTGAAAATATATCTGTTGGGTTTCCGAAGTATTTGAAGCAGAGGTTGAGATAATATTTGGAGGTGTTTCAGAGGTGTTTGAAGCAGCCTTGTGACTGTGGTTGGAGGAGGATCATTGAGTTTTCAGAGTAATTTAAAACAGTCTTTAGGGATGGTTTTCGAACTGTTTCAGTGTATTTCGGACGTGTTTGAATCTGTCTTTAAGGGAAGGTTAGAGTAAAACAGGCTCTTAGAGGCTTGAAATTGTTTCATGGGTGTTTGGAAAGGCCCTGGGAGGGGGGGGGGAGGTAGGTGATGTTAACGGATTTTAGATGTGCTTATCTCAGTCTAGGAAGGAAGGAAGGTATAAACATGTTTCAGAAAGTTTTATTGATATTTCATACAGTTCAGAGGTTCTAGGGGTGATGGAAGTGGTCTTGGGTAGAAGGTTCATATCTTCCAAAGTGATTCAAAGCTGCGTTTGAAGCATGTCTTGAAATGTGTTTTGAAGATGCTCTAAGAGAGTTTTAGAAGTGATGAAAATAAAAAAAAAATTTTTTTAGATGTATAAAGCAAGGATGGAATTGAGAAATAGATGTTCTTAAGACAGTTCTGCAACAGTTTGAATTAGTCTGCAGGATAGAGTTTGGTGATTAAGAAACTTTCGCCGGTACTTCAAGCATGCTTTCACAGGAAGGTTTAGAAAAACTTAAGGAAGTTCTTCTCCAGGGGCCTGAAGAAGGTTGGTCGAGAAAAACGAATAACAAATACGAGAAAATATACCGATTTTTTTTTAATATATTCTGGAAAGAAGTCAGGAAATGTTTCAGAAGGTTTCGGTTGTCTGTCAAAGTTGTGTGGCGCTGTTTAAGTCAGCCTTGGAGGAGTAGTTTGTAGATATTTTAGGTTATTTTTTGACTTGTATGAAACATGTGTTGGAGAGAGGGCAGTCCTTACACTTGGTCAGGAGATAGATAGGATTAAGACTTTTAAAGTGTATATACATTAAGTTTTGTTATACATCACCGAGAAAAAAGGGTGAAAGTGCATATACTACTGACTCGTTTTTAAGATGGTAAAGACAGGCAGACAATGAGGATAGGAAAATAAAAGAGTTTTGTAGAAATTTAAATCGGCTTTTAAAACTTTCTGAATCGGGTTATTTTAAAAGTAAGTTTTATTGAAATTCTTACATACAGTTTATAAGATATATTTCAGAAAATTTCAAAGTTAAATATTTTTGGCTTAACAATGATAACTTACTCCTAATATCTCTAAGACTGTTGTAATGGAGATAACATAAGATGTAAACACGATACAATCAACTCAGTCAGGGAATAATCGAGGCGGATTCACACATCGACCTTTGTTGCAAAAATATTAGATAAAATTAGGAAGCAGGCGACACACACACACACACACACACACACACACACACACACACACACACACACACACACACACACACACACACACACACACAGCTGCCAGTAATACCACATATCTCTCCACATCACCCCAGAAACTCACACCGACCCAGATTACAACACAAAATCAGCTTTACATTTCTGGAGTCATTAACTTCGTGACTTGATAATTAACCCCTACCCCCCGTCCCTCCTTTTTCCTAACTCCTTTCTTAGTTCGCAG
Organism: Homarus americanus; assembly: GCF_018991925.1. Classification (NCBI taxonomy): domain Eukaryota; kingdom Metazoa; phylum Arthropoda; class Malacostraca; order Decapoda; family Nephropidae; genus Homarus; species Homarus americanus. The sequence continues at coordinate 241,301 of NW_024713151.1, read as the reverse complement.
GTCACTTTAACCTCTCCCTTTCTCTGGGTCACAGGTTAACCCCCCGCCCCCCGCCATGACCTGGTAGCTAACCTTCTCCCTCTTGTCAATGACACAGGTCGGCCGCCCCCAGAGGTGAGCTGGTGGAAAGGTTCAAAACTGCTGTCCAACCGTAGTGTGGCTGTGGGGGAGGACGGAACGTTGCTGGCGTCACATGAAGAAGGCGACGACGTAGTACACACCGTTGGCGTGGGCGTAGGCGTGCGCTACGTGAGGACCATCCTGTTGATTCCCACCCTCACTAGGGACTACGCCCACGCCAACATCACCTGCCGCGCCTCCAACAACAACATCACCGAGCCCCTCTCTACCACCCTCTACCTTGAGCTGTACAGTGAGTGTTAGAACTTGGATTTCTGTTATTCGCATTACCACTTACTCCTCCACTTGTACCTGAAACTCCACCTCCTCCATCATCAACTCCACCTCCTCCATCATCAACTCCACCTCCTCCATCATCAACTCCACCCTCCATCATTAACTCCACCCTCCATCATTAACTCCACCTTCTCCAGTTATTAACATCACCAGAGAGAGGTTGGAGGCCTTTGAAATGTGGTGTTATAGGCGAATACTAAGAACAAAGCTAAACTGACAGGGAATCAAATAAAGAAGTATTAAGATCAGCAAAAACATCAAGAGAAACACTTGTATTGTACAGCAAAATGAAAATATGATATTTTGGCCATCTAATTAGGGATGAGGAGGTAAAAACAGAAATATTAACGGGAGATTGTGAAGGTAAAAGGGCCTAAGGAAGGCAGAGACTGGAATGATTGAATTAAATTACAAACTTGGAGGATTGGTAAAAACAACCCGAGAACGATTAGAGTGGAGGACTGTGGTCGCCAACCCTCAGATATAAGGAAGGTACTCTTGATTGACGATTGACTGATTGACTTATACCTTCTTGTGTACCTGTTTGTTCCCTCCATGTGTACCTGCCTTTGCTAGTGTACCTGTACCTCCAGATCCACGTTATTTTCACCAGTATCTCATCATAAGTTCTTCTAGTGAACCTCCACCAGTGATTTTATATTTTACTTTTCCATATTTTTCAGCTCAATTCTGGTGATTTGCATTTCTACCTTTATCTTACACCAGTTAGCAGAAAATGTGCAAAATAAAATCTGTTTATTTTATACTGAAATTCCAAAAATCGTATTCCATCTAGTTTTAATTTGTAGCTCAATAAACTAGCCCGGCAGTTTTGAGGCGTGTCCGCACAAAAATACAGACCATATAACTCCTCCACCCGGAGTCCTGCCACGCCCACCGCGCCAGAAGCACAACACAGGTTCACAGAGGAGCCAGACCGCAACTGTTGTTTTTGGATTCGCGACTCGCAAAGCTCCGCGTGGTTGACGATCATAGCATCAAGACTCGCACCAAGTGTAGCCAACCGTTTGTCTTTAATCGATGTTTTAACCGCTACGGAACATGGATCATTTACCGACGCGGTTTGAAGGGTGCATAAACTCTTGTGAACTTTGAACTTCGGATGGCAAGATTTCACATCGAGGGTAGGTTGTAACGTCAGAGAGAGTACTCTTGTCATAGAGGCATCACAGAAGAACGTCTTCCTAAGAGTGGCTCACCTACTGCCAGCTCCGAATTGGGTGACGTCATAGGAGTCGGAACAAATTAGAACGAGATATATACTCAGCGACTCATGTAACATAACGTCCGCACACCAATCCTCCTGGCTTCTTGAATCCTCTTGTGTACAGTACATCACCTCTACCGCACCCGACAACAAAACAGAGAAGCAGCAACAGCTATCAGCACTCTTGACGACTGTGTAAATGCAACGTCAGTCTCCCCAAGGTATTAAGGCATCCCAATTGTCATATAGAACATGTACAGGTACATAATAATAGTGAAATGTTGGTTTTGGTATTTTATGTAAATAAAATATTTTTTTTTAAAATAAGTAATAATTACAGTTTGTTAGATGTGATCACTTCAGTTGCTGTAACACACACACACACACACACACACACACAAAATAAGTTCGGTCCAATTACAGAGGAGCTCTGAGCTATGTTCCCACAGAATAATAAATATAATGTACTAGCAGTACCCACAGCTCAGCCACGCCCACCAATCCACCCACAAAATAACTAGTGGCAACCCTCCTCCTCCGGCGTTGTCTTGGCAGGATATAAGCAAGGAGTAAAGAGCGTTGCTGCGCCGGCATGATATGAGGACATGCCAACGCACCCTGAGCCGCAAATGAGGTAGTTGAACCCACCTGGAAAATATCCTCACCAAATGGGCAGTAAGAAACCACTAACGACATTGTGCTCGTTGGCTCTCGCATGTCCCTGATGGAGTGATGCTTGCCACCGACTCCTTCAGGATTCTGGCACTTGCGAGGAAGGAACGGAGGGACGATATTTCCGAGCGACGGCCCCGAGGGGATTAAGTGGCGGGGAAGGACCACGAGTTTACCTAAAATGGTGATGATTGAGGGTAGTAAAGGGGTGGAGGGGAGAGGATGAACGCTTATATTACCACGAGGCCTCGGGGCTTAAAATTAATGCTATGCCTGAAAGTATACAAAGAAGAAAGACATGTGTAAAAAGAGAGTGCAAGAATCATTTAAAATAACGTTAAGACTGTCTTCAGAAAACTCATGTCTCTCATACACCATGTCGAAGGTGTATGACAAGTGACCTTCAGGTGGTGAGCTGTGGTGTGCGCCCTGGAAGGTCTGTGTCCTTGGTGAGGTGACATGCAAATGTCAAGGGCAAAGTACAATACTAGTACTATCCACTGTATACATTAGAGCTAGTTCCGGTTCAGTGAGTTTTGCTGTTAACTTTCCACAATGTGACACCCGTCAGTGGTGCGTGAAGAAGAACTAACTTTTTTAAGACCTTGGTTACAGGTCAGGCAAAGATAAAAGTATTTCTCTTGTCCACTAAACGGTGACCTTATTGCAAATACATAAGATGTTGTTGGACGACTTCCTCAAAGGTTGCCTGAACATTGATGCTGCGTCAGCGTTAGATACAACCTTGAGACACTGTCACGGGATCCTGTGTGAGCCCAGACAAAAATACAAAATTATTCCGTGTGATAAAAATTGGCAGAGTCGCTTGAAAGAGAAAGAAATGTATAATGCGCAAACGTGTGAGAAATTTATCTGTTACTAAGAGAAGTGAATTTGTTATTAAAATGATGATACGAATTTACCCTGTAGAATAGATTTACTGTTGTAATATTAGGTTGATTAATCGAGGGAGCAAACAGTCATCAAGAAAGAGGGCATCAACGTGACCTGTTTCTCTCTTGTTATTTGTTGAAATCGAAATCTTTCTCCTCGTTTAGTTTATGTATTCATTTGCTAGCGTCCACAATTTTGTTCCGCTCTTACCTGAATATTTGCATAATTTGGGTTAACATCAAACAGAGGTTAAAGTCACATGTCATTGGTGATTGTAATTCCACACTAATAAGCTTCCATGATTAATAACTGATTGCTACGAAATTTTCGCAGATGAGAGGAATTACTGCGGCGACCAGTTCTTTGATTTATTGATGGCAGGACCAGGCAGCGACCGATCATGCTGGTGTTATGATGTAAAAACATTTGCCCAAATTAATGTTATATGAGTAACACTACTCATCGCTGTAGAGCTGTAAATTATTCATAAGTTAATATAGAACTATTGGATATAGAAAATATAGGAATACGCTTTATAGAATATACTGTATATATATTCTATAATGGACAGCGAAGATGCCTATAGTGGTAAGTTACAGAGAGTGATGGTGTATCACAACGTACATAATCATTATTCTGCAGTAAGTAATCACCATCATCATCATCATCATCATTATCTTCACTAAGCTCATAGTTAAGCTACACACAGCGGAAACCTACTGGTGGCGGTGTTGGGTCTGGTGCCTTGGGCCTTTGGATGATGATAATGTTCTCATGGATGATGTTGTACTACCTCTTCTCTCTGGATGATTTACCGGCAAGTGTCTGGAGTCCTGTGGATGATGATGGTGATGTGTTGTTGGTGGGAGGATGTTGATAAATCCTGGTGGGGAGGAGGAGATAGGGGAAGACCGACAGATTGGCCTTGGCAGGTGCGGCCGCGTCAGCGGATCAGTGCTTAGTATGTCCGGAATGTGGGCAGGCTGCCCCAACCCATCAAGGCCCACAGTGGTGGGCAGGGAACCTTGAGCTGCAAGAAAGTAGCTTACAGTCGTGGTCCAGTGGATAAGCTGCCATGGTGGTCCAGAGGTGTTTTTTTTTCATCGATAGAGATTAATTCTTTGTCCTTATTTTGAGGAATTATGGCAGCTTTTGTTTTCCTGTGAGGATGCGCGACCGATTTTGTGAATACAACGATTTTCTAATTATTGCATTCACAAAATAGTTATGGATTTTCGACTAAATTTGACAAGTGGATAAAATTAAATTGGTCTTGGAAGAGAATGATAATGGTTTTTGTCCTCATTTCCGTTTCATGGGTATTTTCTTTGGATCTTCATTATTTTTCTTGTGTTTCCATTTCACTACTACATCCTCTGGGATTACTCAGATGAATTCCAGTTTCTCATCTCGATCCTGTCTGAATTCAAAGACATTACTCGATATTTTATCTCTTGCCACCGGTACATTATGCACGCCCCATACACACAGACAACCTCCCCTCTCATATTTCATTCATGGCACCTCTCCAAATTGGCAGTCTCTCCTGGCACTCCTGCTTGTTTCTACATATGACTTTTCTTAAATTTGCAGATTATACATTCATTTTCTGCTCGGCGTATTATCGTATTGTTCTGTAAAATATAAATTGAAGGAAACGTTGTATTATTGCTGAACCATACACCTCCCTTATGCTTCGTAATGTTTATAGGAATTCATTAATAACATATTTAATAACAATGATGAAATTGGTTTCACTAGTAATAAAATTAAGATTAATTTGTTAGATATTTTTTTTTTTACACATTAGGACAATTTGTTAAGCTAGAATCCGGAAATTATTTATATACCTGTGTTTGTAGTGTTCCAGAGAAACAAATTACCTGAATATATATGTTAATCCAACCTTATTAAGTGTTTTACCTGATCTACGAGTAATACCGTTACCACCTTTTACGTTAGTGCCAAACAAGTGAATCCGACGAGCTGCTCAAGTCTCTTTACCAGAGACCCTTCAACCTTCCCCTGAATGACTCCCACTGGCAGCCTGTGACTCCCCTGTGTTACTCTTTGTGGTGAAGGTGTCTGTCCTTCTCCCACACGGCCTTACCCACTCTTTCATCCTTCATCCCAGCAGCCAGTGAATTTGTAGAAGAAACTCCTCTGAGATAAACTCGGGGGTGTATTTCTTTAGCCACGCTCTGGAGAATTGACCAATAGAAAACATACACGTTCCTTACTAATAAAACCCGCCTTTTATCATCCCCTCAAAGGCTCAGAGATAATTCCATTATTAACATAGCATTATGGAGGATCTTGCCTCAGTCGTGATCGAGGAGACACTATTGTTCAAAAGGAAAATCTCATCTCTTAGCCTCGGGTCCCTTCTTCCCTCACTTATCCCGGGCTTAATACTCGACTGGACGCCCCCTCCCCCTCCCTCCAAACAATTCCTAACACAACCTTTGCCACACACAGACGAAGCACATAGTATAGACTCTTCTACACCCCACGTCACTGTATCCTCACTGAATACATTGATGGAATGCCAATATGGTCTCCAAAATTTGACAACGAAATTATTAATATCAGTGGAAGAAGATCAGGTAAATTAGACCCACTTCCTTGCCAGCAATGTGGAAGCTACTTAAAAAGATTGATGGTCACGTTATTCTGACTCCTTCCAGTTTTCTCATATTAAACAAACTTGGTCTCTAGTTGGACGGTGAAATACCAAGACAATTATTCCTGGAAGAATAACAGTCATTGCGATAAAAAAAAATTTAAGTGACTCGATTTCCTGCACTACAAGACTCACGATCATGAGCACATATATTATTACCTATTGTAACTTGAACACTGAACACTTGTCTTATTATTCAAAGATTTCGTGTTCAAACATTCTTAGTCTATCTCCAAATACACGTAGCAGTTTTGGAAATAGTAGAAAGATCCCAACCAAAGCTTTCATTCAGTATGCGTTGCCAGGCTAAACACACGGACTTGCAATGGCCGAACACACACACACACACACACACACACACACACACACACACACACACACACACACACACACACACACACACACACAAACACACACACACACGGCCTTCTTTGCGTGGTAGAGGGTAATAAGAAGTGATGGGATGGAATATGGTGAATTAGTAGGTACGAAGATGAATAATTCTCTAGGTGAAAAATGTGTGAACAAAATGAGAGGAAAGTTTAGTTCTCAGTTCTAGGAAGAGATGGAGGTAGCAGGAATGTAAAGCAGGAGAGAGGAAGGCAGCTAATGGCCGCAGCAGAGATTGGAGGGAGAGAGAGAGAGAGAAGAAAAGATATGTAGAAAAATTAATAATAAGACGAGTAAGAATACGTTCAATATAGACCCCCCCCCCCCAGGCCTTTATCAAAAATACTCAATTAAAATTAGTAATAAAGAGTCTTGGTCACTGAGTTCAACAAGTGCTCGACTATGGTCCGGAGAAGACTCGTGACCACTGAGTACACTCCTTGAGCTTTGTGCAGCAGAGATAAAATAGATTTGTGGTGTACTGTTGTTGTTGTTATTACTGCGCTTCAACAACTAAGTTATTTAAGCACGTAACTACTTCAGCAATTACCCTCTTCCATCAACAATTAACAATTATGAGATAAAACTCAATAGGTTGATTTTTTGTGTATTAGAATTAAATAATAGAAAAAATAAAACCCAGAGAAAACTCGCATAAATGCTCCCTTACCTTTGATTAATGATAATGAGATCACTGAACTAAAGTTTATAGTATAAACCCTATTTCAGTACCCACGAAAAACATTTACGGAGGAAGCTCAAGTGGCCATTGACTATTACCACAACCTACTAATGTAAACAAATAGCGTGTAACCTCCAGAACTGCTTAGGATAAATGAAGAACAAGAATTTTAACGAGGCATAAACCAGAGAGGAGACCAGAGAAAGAGCGAGATGTGAGAACTAGAGAAGTTTGAGAACGTGTAAAGACGAGGAGTGTTTGGAGGAGGTAAAAGAAGTTGAAGTAATGTTCAGGGAGGTATGACTCGGCGCTCCAGTGTCCTCTCTTCACACTGCCAGGATTCGAATTCTTAAAGTTCTTCACGTTTAAATTTTCCCCCAAAATGGAGATGTGAGAAAGCATCAAGAGCGGTTCACATAAGAGAGTGTACAAACATGTCGGCGTCAAAATTGGGTTGAGACTCTACCATAACAAGCTGCATTCTTTTTAATACTACTTGGGAAGAAAAAACATCAAACAGTGAGAATCTGACCTTGGTGGTTACCTTGTCACTGCACGCAGGGACATAGTCATTTTTTTTTTTATCTTATATCAAAGGACACGAGCTAAAGCCTGTCAACTTCCCACACTAATATTCGGGTGTGAAACATATCATGGTAGAGTATAAAAAAAAAAAGATATAAACCCTATACGTGTTAGTTTTTCTTAATCTGGAATGTATAAAGACACACCATCGCCATTATTACACATCGATGGCACTGTAACTAAACGCTCGTTATCGCTTGCAGTTAGAGGGAACAAATAAACACAGGAACACAGAAGAATCAAGTACGTTTGACACTTCAAGGGATGGATGCTCCTCCCTCTTGCTGGCTTGTAGTTTTTGAAACAAACTGATTTCTCGACATAACATTGAAAATATAGTTTTGCTTCTATTTCTTACTCACATCAACCAAACACAGGTGTCTCGATGTTAATGTACCTTACACGACAACCTTACCAACACCGCCACCTCAGTCTCCAGTGACGCCATGATTACTTCTGTTGTTTAGAGGAATTAATTACTACGTGTAAAGATATGGAATAAAGTAGATATGTAAAGTACGATAATTAAATACATTAACAGCATTCTGTAAGCTAGTCACCCAATTACAGGATGACTGGTGGGAGGGGGATGGAGGGATGTATCCTTGGTAGTATGCTGTTACTGACCAACTAACTCCATTGGCATATGTAATTCAACAAGAAAGTTAGTTGTTGGTCCGCTCATATTGCCTTCCTTGGTCATGGTGAGCCTTACTATGTCTTGTGTATAATTCACTTTGTCTCGGTGTGTGTGTGTGTGTGCGTGCGTGCGTGCGTGCGTGCGTGTGTGTCCAGTAGCAGCAGTATCATTATCATCATTAACAATATGTAGCGTTAAATGTTTTCATGGTATTATAAAAGCCTAAATTTACTTTTAAACCTTTACTACGTTTCCTGATAATTTAGTTGTTGTAATATTTTATATGAGAAGTTAGACTTGAAGGCCTGTACGGTACCAAACTGACAGTGAGTGTAACATATGTGTGGTAGCGAAGTTACAACGAGAGCAGCTGAGTGTGTTTTATGACCTTGTGCTGGGGATAATAAGAGCGTTAATTAAGACGAAGCAAACACCAGAGAGGGAATATGATGGTGAACGGTAGAAACAATGCATAGAGCTTCCAGAGTGATGGACTTTTCACTCTCCTAAAATATAAAGATATAGGCTTTTTCTTTCATTTTTTAATCGATTGAAAATATTATTTTTTTTTTATTTTTTTATTTTTTTTTATTATATTTTTGTTTGTTTGTGAGTGTTATCGAAAAAAAAAACATTCGTATTTTTTTATCTCTTTGAAAGTGAATGCTATTGGCCTGACGATCGTTAGGGACAGTGCGGATATAGCACACGATACTAAGCCACTTTATACAAGGAGGCCATGTATCAGTTACTGCACTCGACCGTCCTCACGCACTGGGGCTATCCTTAAACGCGAACCAACGATTCTTAGAACTGGAGACGAGTGTTGTATCCACTTAGTCACGTCAACTAGTTATATCTCTCTCATCTACCATTAAAAAAGTAGTATTACGGTATGGTTTTGTTGCATGTCTGAGTAATAGTAACTTGTCCTTGGGCCGTTCTCTCTTCTGAATGAAATCGTCTGGTGTTAGCTAGAAGTTGATAATGTGGTAACGTGTGTATGGTGTCTGGTGGCTATTGTTGAATATCTTATTATCTTAGAGAATCAACACCCCAGTACCTCTTGACTCTTACAATATTATCAAGTAACTTTGCCCTATTTTTATAACGTTAAATACCTTACCTTGTCGATATTGTATCTTATAATTCAATTAAATGAAAAAATCCATATCGTCTTCGTATTATTTTGCTGTATCATTAAACTATAGAATTCGTACACTCTTCCGTTGCTATTTTTACTTTGGACAGGAAGTGATATTTGGTAAAACAAGGGGACCATCCACCGCTGCAGCAGCCCCCCATCAATACCCCTGACAGTGTGCACAACAATATCAGCCGGGGTGAAATAAAAGCAGTGTGACGTCTAGGAATTACTCTGTGTTGCATGAAACTGATGTATTGAACTGAACACTAAAGTACTTGTTTCAGAGGTGGATGAAGAAATTTGCCGTAATCTTGTGTGATAAATGTGAGTATTATGAATGACTCCGAAGAAAAGTTATACATTTGGTTATGTTCTCTACTCTAAACTTAAGTTACCTGTTATTTTCTAACTCTGCTTTAGACCGTAATATTAGGATGAATAAATCTTAACAATAAGTAGAGATTGTTTCACGAGAAACAAATACAACCGGTAAATACCTTGAAACGGCGTCAGAAACTAACATAAATCTGAAGGTTAAAAATGGTGCCCACACTCTCTCGACTACAACCTCTCTGTCACCCTTCATCTTCAACTCCCTGTCTACGTGTTCAGTGACTCATTCGTTCTTGGCCTATCTCTACTATGTGAACCCGAGCATACAGGGTCCCTAAATAATCACACCGACTACACCAACACATTCCCAATAGATATAATGCTTAAACTTCCACCAGAAAGTATATGTACCAACAAGGTCAATCAACCACTACAAAGGAACGATCTGCTCTCTCTCTCTCTCTCTCTCTCTCTCTCTCTCTCTCTCTCTCTCTCAACCTCATCTGTACCCTGTGAACCCAGACGAACACGGACCCCCTCTAGTAAAAATATAAATATATATATATATATATATATATATATATATATATATATATATATATATATATATATATATATATATATATATGTTCAGGCTCAATATATCCTTCTGCATCACACACATACACAACCCCAACAGTACGGCTCGATAATCTAGAAGTGACCTTTTCTCCTTATAGCCACCCACGAAGAACACACACACACACACACACACACACACACACACACACACACACACATCTTCAAGCCCAACTGAGAATCCTCCACTCCCAGAGGACACCTAAATAAGTCCAGTTATTTGTGCTCCTCAAACAGGCCAGTGCCGAAAACATCTCCACTTAATGGAAGATTCGTTCTTGTGCTAACGAGTGAGCTGGAATGTTGAATGTAAGAATGAGGAAAACTTCAAACAAAAGCTACGAGATTACTTGAGATCCGGCCACGATAATGCTTCCGTTTAGGGGAGACGTACAGCAGACAACAGAGGAAGAATGGTGGAAGGAATGGTAAGAGGAAGGTCAGTGTTTGTGACAAGAGGCGATTCGTCTGTGATGGATTTTTATCTGTGGGGGGGGATTTGATCGTAAGAATTAGTCTTTGTGGAAGGATTTTTCTGTGATGGTGGGAGATTGTCTTGGGAGGGAGGCATTATCTATGAGAGAAAGATTCATTTGTGTGGAAAATTTTGTGTGTAAGTCTAGAGATAATCTTTAGGTGAGGATATGTGTGTTGAGTATTTGGTTTGTCTATTGGGGCAGTATAGAGGAAGGTCGTTTGTTGAGAAAGGGACACCGCCTGTTTAAAGATACTCGTGTGAGAGATAACGAGTCTATAAGAGATAATCTGCCTTTAACAACAAATGATCTTCGTCGGTGGTGGATAAAAGGAAGACTCTGAGTGTTCTTAAGAGCCTTTTGTGTAGGTGAGCCTGAAGCGTCTAAGATTAGTATAAGGAAACGTCTTGTAGGTTTTCTGTTGGAGCATGAATGACTTATCTAGTGCTCTTGGTGTAGAAATGTCTGTGTGTCTCTATGGGAGGGTAAAGGCCATAATTATACATAATGTGCTGAGAGGCAGTGTTGTTAACCTGAGTGTTGGTGATCAGAAGTGTTACAGAGAGAAAAAAGTGTTTGAGTATTGTGGTTATGGAGTTAGTTGAGTAGATGCATACATACGTGTAATTTGTAGAGTATGTTTGTGTGTATACATGTTTGTATGTGTATAAATATATTCATACACACACACACACACACACGATTTTAGCCGACAATCCCCACAGCGTGCTCGTCCCCTGGTCACAGTACCCTGCCTGCCCCCACTACCCCCAACCACAGTAATTTTACATGTCTATCTCACGAGCGCTGCCTCTGTCCACATCCCTAACACCATTTTGTGGAATTGACTCCCAGTTTACCTATTGCACCGGAGATACGATAGACAGTTTACATGGAAATATATCCCCTAGAGAAAAAAGCAGGAAAAGGAAAACTGGGAGGGCGTTGTGAAGACTAGTTTGACTGGTCAAGGTGAGAGAGAGAGAGAGAGAGAGAGAGAGAGAGAGAGCACCGATCACACACACACACACACACACACACACACACACACACACACACACACATACTACTACTGCTACTTTGCTGTCACTCGGAATCGAGTATAGCGATCAATCCAGCTGTGATACAATGATATGAGTAATTAGGGATGTTACCTCCGTTGATGAGCTCTGAGATGACTAGAGAGGCCGGCAGTGTCGTCCACAGATGGTGCACGTGTGGGGGGCTACATCTAGTGCGGGAGGAGCGGCGGCAGCGTCTTTCCGGCGTTGGCGCTTGTCTGCCTCGGTATGTAGTCGGGCTAACTCGAAAGTATTGTCACCTCGTGTGGTGCTCCTCCAAGTATTACAATGTGGAGTAATCGTCTCCAAGGTAAGGGGTCAATTTGAAATTTTTTCAGGTTTGTCTTAAGACTATCCTTATACCTTTTGAGTTGGCCAGCGTTACGCTTACTATTCGTTAGGTAACTGTAAAGTAGCTGCTTTGGCAGTCTATTGTCGTCCATCCGGGTAATATGGCCAGTCCAACGTAGTTGATCAGGGTTAATGGTAGCCTCGATGCTCCTGGTGTCAGCGAGAATACTGGCATTTGTTCTCTTGTCTTCCCAGCGAACTTGGAAGCTGGAACTAGACTATGTTGGTGAATCTTTTCAAGTGCCTTGAGGTGCCTCCTGTATGTGACCTATGTCTCGCTGCCATATCGCAGGGTGAGGAGGACCACTGCTCGATATACGTGCAACTTTGTAGATAATTTCAGTTCCCTTCAGCTGAAGACACGGGTACGGAGTCTGCCAAAGGCTTGAGATGCACATCTGATCCGATGTTGAATCTCTTCATAAGTGTCCAAGTGGTGGACAGGTGGGAACCGAGATACTGAAAGTGGATAACATTAAAGAGGGTAGTACCGTTAATTTGGATGGATGGTGGAGGTGTGGCTGAACCAGTGGCGGGCAGAGTCTTACGTACATTCACCTCTAGGCGGAAGTGTGCATACGCATCTGCATGGGTGTTCAGGTTCTTCTGTAGGTCACCTTCAGTGTGAGCGACAAGTGTGAGGTCGCCTGCATACTGAAGTCAGTAATGGAAGCTGCCGACACCTTTGTTCCTGCCTGGAGTCGTCTTATGTTGAAAAGTTCCTTCATCCAGTACTGGAACTCCACCCCGCCGGATAAATTGGCACTGGCACGAGTAAGGATGGCAGCCAAGAAAATGGAAAAGAGAGTTGGTGCCAGTACAATTCATTATTTTCGCCCCCATTTGAATGGGGAAGAATTCAAACTGGGTGCCATTGTGTAGGACACTGCCTTTCATGCCATCGTGGAGTTGCCTCACAATAGCAATAAATTTTGGTGGGCAGCCAAAACGGCTGAGGGTCCGCCAGAGGGTTTCCCTGTTGACCGGGTCGAAGACCTTGGTTAGGGCGATGAAGGACCTGTACAGGTCACGATGCTGTTCTCTGCACTTTTCCTTTTTCTGACGGGCAGCAAAGATCATGTCAGTGATGCTACGTAATGGTCTAAAGCCATGTTGATATTCAGGGAGGTTTTTTTTTTGCCTCGGGAAGAAGTCTGTTTAGGGGGATTCGGGCGATAATCTTGCCAGCTACGGACAGCAGCGAGATCCCGCGGGAGTTGCTACAAGATGAGCTGGATGGCTTTACGTGAGTTGATTTATGTGGTGAGGCAGGAGTGCAGGCTGCAACCACACGTCTTGGCTTTCCTTTTCCTGATCCAGTGGTGCAAGTGTTGCAACAACTGGGGAGAGGGAGTTACAATGGACTGCCGTTAGCTTGTCCATTAGGCATTGCCTTCATCCGCCGGTATAGTCGTTGGGTTCCCATGTTGGTCACCTCTTCCGCCTATACCGCCGTTGGGGTCATGTTGGAGCTCTGTAAGCATCTCTGCCTGATGCGGTGCTCCACCAAAGATTTTTCGTTCTAGATTTACTCCCGTAGCCTTATACCTACCAAGGTTATTGGTAGGAGCCAGGACTTGTCCACATACCAGTGGGCCTATGCGCCGTCCCTCTGGGGCCCACTGCTGCTCCGAGATCCCCTGCTGGTCTAGCCTGGGCCCACGAGGCACCCAGTTACCGTGTGTTGCCACGAAGAGGCACAGCAGGAGTTTTGATAGTGAAGTGGTTGTATGTGGTAGGCGAAGACTTGTACAAGTTGCTTCCCTGTTCGCCATGAGGACCATAAAAAATAGCCAGCGGCAGTAGCTGAAAGCGAGAGGGAGCAAGCAGTGCCTATACCATAACACTAACATGATGCTGCCACACTAGACGCATTACACCACCCTGTGCAAACACACACACACACACACACACACACACACACTCGGGACAAATAAACAGTTTAAGATACATACACCACACACGCACACAGTAACACACGTACACCCATCAGGGCTGCTAATTACAGAGTAAACAGGAATTATAATCTCCTACGTCACCTGCAAAAATTCACTAGTTTTTGTGTACCTTCAGCCTTTAATTAATATGACTGTGAATTCTTTTTTTCTTTATTTGTGGTCCTCCCCATGATCTTCTTTTTCTCCTCCTCCTCCTACCTCTTTCTCCTTCTCTTCCTCCTCCTCTTCCTCTTCCTACCTCTTCCTCCTCCTCTTCTTCCCCTACCTCTTTCTCCTCCTTTTCCTCTTCCTACCTCTTTCTCCTCCTCTTTCTCCATTTACTTTTTCTCCTCCTCCTCCTCATCCTCTTCTTCTTCCTCCACCTCCTCCTATCTCTGTCCCTTCCTCCCCCTCCTCCTCTTCCTCCTCCTCATCCTCCTACCACCTCTTTCCCCTTTTCCTCCTGCTGCCCCTCCTCCTCTTCCTCTTCCTCCTCCTCCTCCTCCTAAAAATCTTCACCATTCTCTCCATGATCTTCAGCTCCTGTAATCATCATCTTCGTTGCGATTTTCACCATTCATCACATTAACCTTCCGTCTTCCTTCCATAATCTTCATCTCCTTCTTCTCCATCCTCTCATCGTCCTTTTAGTAGTAGCAGAAAGTTGTGGTGTGACGCAATACTTTACCGGCGTGGGTAATGATATTCTTCCAAAACGGTAAAGTAATATTATCTCTAGCACGTGTCATATTTGGTTCAAAAGGACATTTACTGGTAACTATAAAGTATTACTAAAATATTAACTTTAATCCTTCTTAAATTTCTAGCTAGGATAAATAGATAAATATGATGCGAATTTTTTTTTTTTTTTTTTTACGTAGACCTGTCCGAAAGATTATTATTTAGCAAATAAGATCAACTGTGTACATGAGCTGGTGGTGTGGTAGGCGTGTGTGGTGCAACTTTAGCCCGGGTAAATACTCGCTGTGTCGTGTTCTGGATTAAGTAACGTCATCATTGATGTTCATTGGCTATTTTTGTTTTCCTTCGTATTTTTAGCAAACTGCCATTTAATGTTCTATTATGTTGAACTGATCTCTCTCTCTCTCTCTCTCTCTCTCTCTCTCTCTCTCTCTCTCTCTCTCTCTCTCTCTCTCTCTCTGAGTAAATACATGCAGTATCGTGGCCATGATTACGTAACGTCATTATTGCTGCCTCTTGGTTTTTAGTAAATGGGCATCAGTGAATTCATGATTAATAGATTTCTCTTTCTCTACATGTTTATTTTATCGCTTCCATGCCGACAGTGGACCAACTCCTTCGCTTCTCCTTCCCTCTTTCCCAGTCGCTTCCAAAAACATCTTCGCTTTTGTAGACTGTTGATATGATTAATCTGCGCCAAGACCGTTCCCTTCAGGCTGGGGATGAGTCGCCGTGTTTGATCCCTTAACTTTGCCAAGGCAGCTGACGAAGATGAGGCGGGGTAGGACTCGCCTATTCACCAGAGTGGAGCACATCCCAGGCTGAGGGGTACCTGTGTCTCGTACTTGGTCTTTGAAGCGTTGTTACGTCAAAGATTCGCGTAATATGTCCCTGAAAGCTATCTTGTTTTCTCATATATCCTCTTCATGGTACTGCGCTATTATGATTCTGTATGAGTATGATGTGAGAGTAATTATTGGTATATGTTGTGTAAACTATTCTTTAGTTATCTCTGCTGCTTCTCGTGTGTGTGTTATCATGGTTCTTTGTTATCTTGTGAGTTTTATAAATGTAAAAGGTTGTGAAGGTTATCTGTTTTGCTCCTCTTAACCTTTCCTTTTATGTTTCCGTGTGTGATGTTATCCTGCGTGTGAGTTATTATGGAATGCATCATTAATAATGTTTACATAATTAGTTGGTGCACGCGTGACACTTCAGGGTCTGATCCTTTGAGCTGTGAGAATTTCATGAGAGCTCTCACGAATTTCCAAAATTTTAACATTTCAATGTTGCTGGTGGTTATGTAAATATAATTTGACTCAATAAAGAAAACATTTTGTAAGTTAATATGATTTACATATTTCATGACTTAAAAACGAAGGTCCTCTCCCTGTCCCCGCTAGTTTCTGGTCTATATTGGCATCAGTGTTACGTCCTCACTTTTACTGAGCGCAGCTGTAGACTGAAGACGCCGTATAACGTCGTCTTTCATAACCATTGCTGGTATGAAACAAAAATCAAACACTGTTAATACGCTTATTGGTAGATGCCTCAGAATTACACTATGGTTTTCCAACTCTCACCCACGTTGTCCTGCTACTACTACTTTGCTGCCACTCTGAATCTAGTATGACGATCATCCAGCTATGATACAATGATTCGACTTATTAAGGATGTCACCTTCGTTGGTGAGCTTTGAGGTGACTCGAGAGGCCGATACGGGACCGGCAGGGTCGTCCACATATGTTGCACGTGTGGAGGGCTACACCTAGTGAGGGAGGGGAAACGGCAACGTCTTTCCGTCGTTGGCGCTTGTCTGCCTCGGTATGCAGTCGGGCTAACTAGAAAGTATTGACACCTTCTCGTGTGATGCTCCTCCAAGCGTTACCGTGTGGAGAAATCATTTACCAGCGTTACGTTTACTTTTCATTAGGTGACTGTAAAGTAGCTGCTTTACAGTCTATTGTCGTCCATGCGGGCAACATGGCCAGTCCAGCGTAGTTGTTCATGGATAATGGTAACCTCGATGCTCCTACAGTTGGTGTCAGCGAGAATACTGGGAGCGAACTAGGAGGATGCAACGCAGACTACGTTGGTGAAAGTTATCAAGTGCCTTCATGTACCTCCTGTATGTGACCTATGTCTCGCTGCCATATAGCAGGGTGGAGAGGACCACTGCTCAATATATGTACAACTTTGTAGATAATTTCAGTTCCCTACAGCTGAAGACATGGGTACGGAGTCTGCCAGTTTCTTGGGTTTTGCCTTAGTAGCCTGTCCATCATGCATTGCCTTCATCCGCTGGTGTAGTCGTTGGGTTCCCATGTTGGTCACCTCTTCCACCTATACCGCCATTGGGGGCTTGTTGGAGCTCTTTAAGCATGTCTGCCTGATGCGGGGCTCCACCACAGATTTTTCGCTCGGGGTTTACTCCCGTAGCCTTATTATACCTACCAAGGTTAATCCGCAAGGCAGCTGGGCAGTGGTTGGTAGTCACCAGGACGTGTCCACATGCCAGTGGGGCCCATTCCTGCTCCGAGTTCCCCTGCTGGTCCAGCCTGGGCCCCCGAGGCACCCAATTACCGTGTGCTGCCACGAGGAGGCACAACAAGTCTTGATGGGTGAAGAGGCTGTGTACTGGCAGGGGAAGACTTATGCAAGTTGCTTCCCTGTTTGCCGCGAGGGCTAGCCAGCAGCGGTAGCTGAAAGCGTGAGGAAGCAAGCAGTGCTTGTACCTTAGCATTAACATAATGCTGCCACATTAGACACATTACACCATCCTGTGTGCACACACACACACACACACACACACACACACACACACACACACATTAGAGCAGCCCTGATTATGACGCTCTTCTGATGAATAACAAAACAACATCTGCGTTTTCCTATCAGCAGGTGAAAGTATCTTACCCCCGTCCCTTATGGGATACACCTGTGAAATTTTGATTGGCTGTTAGCACTGCGAAGTCTCTGCTCTCCAGCTCAGGGAGGGATTCTGCTGGAATCATCTGAATATATTATACTCGTATATCATTCCTTGGGAGGGGATCAAGAGATGGTTGAAGTAGATGTTCCATAACACAGTTCACAGTTAGGCTCACCCATCATTAGCTTATGTCTTATCTCTTAATATTGATGTATATTCTTCAGTACAAATTAACCGTGGACAGTACACCTCAGTACGCTAATACATTATGTTACTATTACTACAACTTGACTCTTCCTCATTGCTCGGTATCTTCAACATACCTTGATGAAGAAGTTACAGTAAATAGTCACGAAAAATACAACTGTATGTCATTATATAAGTCGTGCTCCATGTCACATATAGCCGCTGTTATACACATAGGGTCCCAAGTGCCGTACACAAGGGTGGTGAAGAGGCAATACAACGCCTCTTGAATTCAGATTGTGGTTCAACGTGTAGCGAATCTCCATCAAAGAACACTATTTGGAGCTCGGCTTATATACAAGATTTTGATTACGTTGCCGAGTTGAAGTACTTGTGTACCGTTGCTATATTTCAATTACTTTTTTCTATAATGATGACGAACTGAACCAAATAGCAATCTTCTTTTCCTACTTGTCAACCACTTTGTTTCTTTCTTATGGGCTGCATCTGTCTTTTTCCCACCGTGTACACCAATTCCCCCACACGAGGCGGAGTAACAAACACAGGGGAGTGATGAAGGAAGAGAGCCGCCTGATGTACACAACCCCAGAAAGGTGGCGGGTTACCTTAAACACCTCACAACTCTCTTTCGGGTGACGTCACACCAGGAGGTTCATGTCTTTCCCCTAAACCTTTGTCCCTGAAAGCTTGTATTAGGAAAGTGGCTCTTATTACTGTGTCTCACTTTTATTACGGAGATAGCTCTTGTTCTTGAATCTGCTGAGTGTTTAGCAGATACGCTTATATTCTTTTTATATATAATTATGAGAGTAGAGTTTGTAGTAGCTACTTACAAATCTAGTCAAGTTTTTCCTCAATAATTACCAATTTCAGTAATGTCTATCGATTCGCTGATGAGCTCGAGACATCCAGTGTGTGAGGAGCCGTGGTTACTGTCAGCCAGAGTTAGTTGGACCGAACAAAATCTCGGTATTCTCTTGGTGTGCTCGTCTCATTAAGAGGTGATCTCTGTACGTGTTCCTTGTAACTAATCTTGGTCTTTCTCGGTCTCTCTCCCTCTCTCTTTTCTCTCTAGAGGGTATAGCATTAAGCTGGGAGGAGTGTGGCGGGTGTGGGCAGTTTGTGGGCAGAAAAGTAGCACCACCACCTCCCCACCACCGTGACCACGCCCGGTAACCCATTTCCTACCAGGGTTGTGTGCCGCTTATGGGCCTGAGTGGACACCTCGTACGCCCGCCAGCCTAACTTTATTATCAACCCACACATTTGTGGCAGCGGCCGGCCAACAGCCAGGCAGAGATGGTGAAGGGAGATATTGGTGGTGGTGAGAAGGAGCGAGTAAAGTGGAGGGAATAAAGAAGACTGAAGATGGAGGAGATAAAGGATATTGCAAAGATGTATGAGATGTATAAAGGTGTAAATAGTAAGGAGGAGAGTAAAGCTGAGAGAGAGAGAGGAAACAGAGAATCACAGAGTAAGGAAAAATAGAATGTTAAGGTGGACAATTTTAATGTCAAACGTATATTGATGTGTGTCGTGGTTAGGACCAGCAGTTACAACCGTGGACAGATGATGGTAATATCCTTGCTCCAGAATATCAGAGATTTGTATATAAAAGATTTTCTTAAACTGAGGATGTCACGACCCATCTCAGTAACTTACTTAAACTAGGAAATAGAAACTGCCATGAACCTATTGTTACTAAGTGCAGTGTTACCTCCGGGTAAGGAAAAATAAAGCCAATATTTTAAGCAATGTAGCATCCTTTGTCTCTGTTCCTGGGTATGGCAGCGTCCACAAGAAGTTAATCAATTTAGGACATTGTTTTCTAACATGGCAGCTCTATATCTCCATAATGTGAAAATATTTACATGTCGTCAAGCCTTTTCTCCTCCTCGTGTGTGTGTGTGTGTGTGTGTGTGTGTGTGTGTGTGTGTGTGTGTCCTTTACACGTTCATGATTCTGTTTATTGGTCATGTGTATATATCACGCTGTGTTTTAAACCTTGGCAGTAGTTATATACAAGTTCTCGTATCCACAGATGGTCGGCGGCCAGTTGGTAGGCGGATTGGTTACAAAAAAAAAAAGTGTGATGATAGCCAGCCTGGTACGACGTGTGTGTGGTGCGCTTGCCGGAGATTTGTGCCTTTGTCCATAGTTGTTCAAAAATGGTGTAGTCTAATACTGTTGCTGCACGTGAACAGTAAACCAATATTACTGTCCGAAATTATCCGAAAGCTCAGTAGTTGACTATTTTGGTCCAAATATGACATCCACAGTCGTACATCTGCAGCTGGCGAGTCAGTTTAAGCTGGATTATTCGGTAAATTGGTAGTTTTATCCCTGGGATGTACACGCTTGGATAACTTTTAAAATTTGTATCTGAGTTAGTGACTGTATTTGTTATTTACCCAGACTGTAACTATTGATTTTATCTATTATGAGTTCTGTCTCAGTAACATATCCGTTGAGTCAAGATGGATCAGGAATAATTGAATTTGGCTTATACCGAGCACAAGTGTATGTATGTGTTAAGACCAAAGTTCTAGTTTATCGTCAGGCTAAGACAAAAGGTGTTAAAATACTCACCGATTTTACTGGGTATCCAGAGTGACGAGTGCTGTTAGTGAAGTTTACGTAGAATGGGAGGTGGTTTCACAAGCTTTCAAAATAAGGTGTGATGGGGGAGTGGTTCCTTTTTGCTCTCATTGTAACTCTTGCCCACCGTGACTCTGGCTGCTGTCACCAAGAGCACCTGAGACGTCGTTCATTCATGCTAACCTCAGTACCAGAAGTGTTTATTTAACTATATTTTTTCTCTGTATTGATTTTATTGTGCAGGGTTTAATTACTGGTTGAAGGTTTATTTGTCAACACTTCCTGGGGTCGTCATCAAGAGAAATATATGAAGTATTGTTAGTTTTCATTACAGGTCGCGATCCGTTTGCAATTTCCAGTCATAAGGTTGGTTAAAAAAAATTCGGTTATTGACGAATGGATGTCACTGAACAAAAATGCAGGCATAACGTATTAGTAATATTCATGTTTGATCCATTTTATCTCCAGGTTATGTTTTAACGAATTTGTTTAACTTTTTAAAATTTACTAAAAAGATAAAATAACAAAACTAGAAAACCAGGGAGGGAGGAACATTTTTCTGGGACACCCTATGTATGGTGTTACTATAGTATGCGGTCTACCGAGCTGGAGTTGGTCTACCGGGATATATAAGCTGTAGCGTCTATTAACCTCACCTAACCTAACCTAACCGGCAAATATATGCCAAAAAAAAAAAAAATTATATACAAGAACTTAAAAATTTATCTAAAAAAAAGTGCTGCATGAATATATACAAGTCAAGACAACTATATATGTTATTAAAGATACTATACAGGGTAGTAATTAATACTTTTGTTGACGTACAACTCTTTAAGGTTGAAGGCTTTTGTGGGGTCGATTTAACATAATCTTTTAAATTTTTAAGTTTTGTGCCGCATTTAATGAAGATTTTTTAGGACTTTTAGGTAATTTGCCTCCCTCGCACACACACACACACACACACACACACACACACAAACACAGCAGGTATAATAACACACATAGTATAAACTGTTGGAAAAAAATATACAGTTCACAATTCATATGATATTTTTCTGCACCGTAATAAACACAAAGCGAAAATGAATAATAGATTTCATATATAATTAAAACCTTTGTTAGCTTTAATATTTACCAGCGTTTAACACTCCTTAAATATAACCTATTATCAGTCAGTTAATTTTGTCTGTGTTATAGCTCTGTAAATGGATCTTATTTTATGTAAGATTTAGTTTTGTGATTTTGTTTGTGTTATTTTGTAAAGTACAGTTGATACTAGAATCCACAACAGTTTTAATAGACTATAAAAATAATATCTATGTAGAATTATCTCTCTTTTCAAATTATTTCCGCTAATGTTTTTATTTTTTTGTTTTTCGTTTTGCAACACATTCACATTTTTACCAGGATTGTTGCTGTCTGAACCCTCCTTGAGTTCTAATTTATACAAGTTATGTTAAAAAAAATGTCTTATCGTTAGCCAGAAAACTCCCATTTTAGTGACATTATTACACTTTAAAATTTTCTATAAATTTTAATTTTTATCAGAAATAATGCTGTCTGAATATGTCTAGTATTTTTTGTTGTGTAAAAGTCAAGACATACCAAAGCCGGCGCCATGCGTTGAATCCTAATGACACATAATTAAGCTAAGTGTGTCTGTAACACCATGTTGGAGTGAGATCTAGTCGCCATGTGCAGATCAACCTGGGATCCGCTCTGCTAACTATAATCCTTGGGTGGGTCTTAGTCACGTTGATATTTGCATTTCCTCCCAACTTTTGACTAAAGTTTAACTGACCTATGTTCATAATGTTAATAGTTTAAAGTGAACTAAGGTTCTGATTCCATTGTGTATTACTCATTTTTAAAGATTTGTCTCACCAATACTTACATTTCTTCTAAATTGCGCTGATTAGGTGCTTGGATTGTGTGCTTAGATTTCAAAGTCTATAGCTACTACAATCCCAGATCAGGGATATATTTTCATGCCCAAGGAACTATCACGCACATATCCAACTTGAATGATGTGTGTTTCTCCGTGAAAATATAACCCAAATCTTGAGTCGTGTTGGGTCCGTCTTCAGATCTCTGGGCGGACAATACATCACTGGACATTTTGTCAGATGTCTATTGAAAACCGTTTTATATATATTATATTTAGTAAATCATTTTTTGGGGGGGGCGGTGATGAAACTATGGTTAGGTTAAGTTAGGTTATACTGAACCGGTTACAAATTTCCCGGTCGCTTGAGAGCCAAGGTAACCGCTGCCGCCATGTTCAGTATAGCAGTAATAAGCGTCCCTTGCACAAGATGGCACTTCAAAGAGAACCATGGATAAGCCAAATTACTTACCCCAACTCATCAACACTGGCCTGAAATAGATTTTGATTACATTTGCCTTAGGAGGGCTTCTTTTTCCTCATACATGTAGTCAACAGCTGAGTCGAGAGGATTGTAAACTCTTTACAATAACATATATTACATTCTCTTAATCTGTTTATGCATACCATACAAAATATTACTTAAAATGAATGTTGTCAATTGGTAATATATGAGGAAATACACAAGACTCGGGGGATGTCTGAGGCACTGTACTCGACTGCACTGGGACAGGAGGTGAATGTGGTATCCTGCCTGTCGCTACACTTTAATACCTGGATAGCTTATGTGTTTTAAAGATAATTACCAAATTATGACAACTTTAATAAATATTTTACTTCTCTCACGTTGGAGTTGACAGTCGTATAACAACAATTTTATGAACAAATAATACAGACTGTAATGAAAACACTAATTCTAACTTAATTCAGCTTCACATATTGTATCCCAACGTAACTTATTTAAGAGTTTTGATGTACTTAAGATCCCCAAGGAACATCTCACGTGAAGTAAAGTAAGTTTTTCCATAGCCGTTGTCTTTTTCACGGAGTTATTACAATAAATAAAATATTTGTCGTTGTTGAAAGAGAACGTAACTTGACCAGGGTCTAGGTTCTGATACATAGTTCTGTCTCCCAAGTTTCTTTGCCTCAAGTTTTTGTTTATAGAATAAGAACACAACTACACTAAAATGTTCTCCTGAACTAGTTATTTCCTAAATGAATATTGTTGAAACATTTATGTAGTATTTAGTGACGGTGTTACTATAATATTTAACCGAGTCTGTTTCTAGGGAGAGCTGGGCACCATTTCCATCAGTACAACAAATGTCTTACAGATGGAGAAGACATAGATACAGTTTATTATAATACCCTCGCTATACTTGTGTTTATACTCATTACCATCTGATAGGTTCTCAAAGTCGCCATCATCTTCTTAATTAGCTCTGTACTCTGTGTTTATAATAATAAGTCCACACCTGCATTAGGGTCCTCATTAATACTCTGAGCATTCTTGGTGAATGTATTTGTGCTCGTCCGTGTGTCACACAAGTGATCACACACACGACACAGGCATCTGTAAGCACCCAGTGAGCCGAGTGTTTTATAGTGTGTTTGATCACTGGCGCAGGATGCTGTATATAACTGCCCTGTGATCTCCGGCACATGCTTCAAATTCTTGGTATGATTCATGTCATGGTGCTTCTGTTATATATCATTTAGTTTGAATATACAAGCTATGCATTACGGTGGTGTTCTCTAAAATCAGATTAGGAAATAATGAACAAAGTATGACCCTTGGAGAATTATAACCGAGAGTTATTTATTTTTATATTAGACTCAACCTTCTTGACCGCCTCGTGGAACACAAGAATTTCTCAGGGCCATTTCTTGCACATTAAGTTATGCCCCACATACTAGTCCTCTCATCTCAGTGCCCAGCGTTATTTTGGCGTTTACTGTCACCAACAAAAGCCAGCGGTGTTGGTTTATGTTCATTAGTTTATTCTACAAGAAGATAACTCTTACTATTCTCATCGGTGACTAATTTTACACTGATTACTGTAACTTAAACCACACAATCTCGATGGTTTCTGTAATAAACTCCTACTGTATATGTTGGGATCTGTGCTCTCACCTTTGGTATGGATTCTTCTTAATACACTTAGTACAGAACCTGAGAAACATCTGTTTGTATTTGGATAGTACTTGTATTTGTTACAACAAGACGGAGGAGGACGAAAGGTCATAAATTTTTTTATTCGCGTATCTCCTCTTAGATCCAACAGCCTCCGAGATTCTTACTTCGGGACGCAGAATCAACAATTGGCGCAAGACTCGAAATAAGAATCAGCCATAAAATCGTTTTAACAATGAGCTCAGTTTCAGTAACAGATGCCGATGTAATAATTTCAGTAAAACTTATATTAATTTTATTTCGGTTCTTTTAAAACAATACCCAGTTAGATGGCGCTGGCTAGTTTGTCTTTTTTTTTTGCCGTGTATGATAAAGGCAATGTCTCGTAGTGGTTATTAGTACAGGAATGTTCGGTTTGGTTGTTTTAATTTTTCAGACAATTAAGATTTAGGTATGTGTGCAGGAACCTGGAGACCTTGGGGGCTTCTGAGACCATGGTGGGCTCTGGACCACGGTAGTACTTTGGTCTTAAATTTCCAGACGTCTTGACTCTCTTGGTCTTGTGTACACGCAGACCAACTTTCTTTAGAAACATTGTCTTTGTGGTCTAATTTGTTCTAGTTCTCCTGAGGTAATAATTACATTATTAAATACCTCATTGTAAATTGTGTGTGTGTGTTGAACCACTTGTGTTTATCATCACAAGTTACCATTGTGTGCGCCCAGTAGTGTTGTTCGCATGCCACAAGGAGCTGCCTTTCTTTCATACAACTAATACATTATATCAGTGAAATTGTGCTTATGTTACCGAACACCAAGAGAGACGTGGATATTACCAGCGTATTTTGTTGATATTTTTCTTATATGAAGTTACTCATATATGATATTTGTTAATGAATATTGACTTAGGTTTTTCTTACATTCACAAATAAACGATTCATATCTGCAACACTCTTCTGCCTCTCACTCTCATGGTATTACTCTGTTTTGTTTGTTCACTACTCACTGTATATGTACGCGAGTATGACTGACTGTGTGTATGAGTATTAATATTGTGTATGTGTATGTCACAGTCAATTTGTGTCGCTATTTATCTCATGTGATGATTTGTGATTACGTTTAGTTAATTCGTGTTAGGTGAGGTAGTGTTACATTACAATGCCTCAATCATTAATTACGTGACATGTTCACGTTTTGAGAGGAAAGACTGGTGAGATGATTTTGCCTCCGTCATACTCCAGCTTATGTACTGTACTGTACTGTACTGTACTGTACTGTACTGTACTGCACTGCACTGTACTGTACTGTACTGTACTGTACTGTACTGTACTGTACTGTACTGTACTGTACTGTACTGTACTGTACTGTACTGTACTGTACTGTACTGTACTGTACTGTACTGTACTGTACTGTACTGCACTGCACTGTACTGTACTGTACTGTACTGTACTGTACTGTACTGTACTGTACTGTACTGTACTGTACTGTACTCTCCTCAATCATATCATAACCTCACAATACCTACTGTTGAACTTGTCAAGTTTCGGCTTAGGTTTTATACTAAATAAGGTCTTGGTGTGAGTCAGTGTCCAACAAAAGCGTTTCCTAGTGTATATATTGGTCTGGTGGTACTACAGCATAAACAAATCTGATTAAAAAAATATTGCTACACAAATTAACGCTCAATTCTAATGGAACATCTGGGTTGACCTGCCCGGTTGGTTAGTGTTAACCGTGTTCCGTGCTCTAATCCTACGTGAACAGTACCTGTACCAGGGTGAACAGTACCTGTAGCAGGGTGAACAGTACCTGTACCAGGGTGAAAAACATTTCGGACTTGGTAAACATCAGGGGCGTAGCTAGGTAGTGGCAGAAGGGGCAACTGCCCTGGGCGCCAAAGAAAGGGGGACCCCAAATTGCATTTGAAATTTCTACTTTTCACTTCATTTATTTATGAAAATACATACATACATATATCATAGGAATAATATTGTTATATATCGCTAACATATGCTATCCCGAAGGCCGCTTTGATAGCTAGTCACTTTTATGTTCCGATGTGAAAATTTAAATAAAATAAAGTTTAATTTATCAGTGAATGTTTGCAGAGGAGGAGAGGGGGGGGGGAGACGCCAAATACAGGTTCTGCCCAGGACATCATCAAAGCTACCTACGGCTCTGATAAACCTCAAATTTAATTGTAAGCTAGTTAGTTATTTATTTAACTAATTCATCTTATTTACCATAGTATATTATTTTGTTTAATTCTTATCATAAATAATGTGACAAAAGGCCTCAACTCTCTCAGAAAACATCTGTGTATCTCCAGTAAAGAATCTGGGGAAGCCACTGGCAATTAAAGTTATGTAAGGACTCGTAGATATTTCCAGTCATTAAGTAATTAGCCCTGTGTTGTTATAGCTGATGGTTTAGGTCAGTTTACATCCCTTTTTTAGCATTTGTATTGAGATTCCTTCTTTATCTTGTGTTAGTGTATTGAAACATATTTATCTACTTATGACTGTGTAATCTGTCAGCAGCAACTGGTAAAACACATCAAGTCCAAAATAGATCCTGATATTGTATAATTAATGGAGGCATTTTACATGAACCGACCCCAACACACACACACACACACACACACACACACACACACACACACACACACACACACACACACACACACACACACACACACACACACACACACACACACACACACACACACACACACACACACACACACACACACACACACACACACACACACACACACACACACACACAAGTTGTAAACAACAGCGTCACCACAACTGCAACTCTGCCATTTGAGTAAAAATTCATACAAAATCTGAGAAGAATTACATAAATATATAAATTATTTAAGAAAAACAACAAAAACCACATGTAACATAAATAGAACTTCCAAAATGTTGATAATAGATAATAGGCGCGAATAGCTCCACCTATCATATATATCGGTCTTCCACACACCTTTCTTCACATCAGCCATACTTTTTCCCCCAATGTTGGTTCATCCCTTCCTCTGCAATACGTCCTGCATCCTCACTCCCGAATACTCCTTCCCTTACTCCCTGTATACACACTCTACCAATAAAACTTTCATCAGAATGTAGCAGAGTATCAAGCCTGTACCTTGACTTTTTCAAAACACACACCCCTGCCTCGACCCCACCTCCTACCCTTACTGTAAACCAACTCTTCTCTGTTTTCTCTAACACCTGTTCCTCAATCTATCATACCCCCACTACCACCTCCACCACCATCACCACTACCGCCGCCACCACCTACCTATCTATCTCTCTTCTTTAGTCATCTTCTCAGTTATTTAGAACAAAGCCACAGCCCCAGGCACGCTGTCCTCGAGACCACCCTGTTAACTCACACTTCTATTCTCTCGCTAGTCAGTTCCTTAATTGTTAGCTCACCTTTTACAATATTTATTAAGCATCATCATCATCAATATCATCACCATCATCACCATCATCACCATCATCACCATCATCATCATTATCATTATCATCATCATCACCTTCATCATCCTCATCATTATCATTATCATCATCATCACCTTCATCATCATCAGGGTGTTTTGGTCTGACTATAGCCTTATTACCTCCAAGTTCAAGTGTTGCAGTTGTTGTCCCCGTACCTCTTTCTTCTGGGTGTTGGCCTCTATATCCATTAGGTCCTAAAATGTTCAGGTTCAGGGTCTTGATGCCCTGGCTAATGACATTATTAGCCTAGTATCGTATACCTTGATGCACACACACACACACACACATTTAAAAAGAATAATGTATCTCATGGAACTGACGGTGTATTAGGACAAGGATTCTATACTGTAGAAGGATGACTCACTCAATGTTAATCTTTTTAATCGTCCTGCAACGATGGAGCCCACAAGCGGCCGCTGGGTTTAAAAAACATTAAGCTGTTGCGCCTTACTTAATGTTGTGCGGTCAATCAATCAGAGTAAAGTTCTCGGGCTGTTGTTACCAAACTTTTAAGGCTTTGTACAAAACAAAGCAAAAAATATATATTGCGCGGTAATACCAGCTTATTCAATAAAAACAATTTATATATAGTCAGTAGGTTATTGGCGTGCAACATTGATTATTTTACAGTAAAAGTTAATTATTTGCCTATATAAGGGACTGCATTCCATTCTGTTCTTCAGTAAGAGTTATGGTGGGACTGTAGCTGCACCATTTAATGTGAAATAAAAATATTGCAGACAGTTAACCGATGCACATTATTGTAGGTTTTTTAACAGGCTAATATTTTAGTAGTGATATAAAGAACATCACGGCATTTACAAGTTGGTAAGAGAGTTAGAGGAGACACCACCTTTTCACATCTCAGTGTGTGCTCGCCAATTTATTGATGATCAACTATTTTTTAATATAGCTGCACAGCAATTGCATCCCATTGCAGATGGTAAAAAAAGTGTGCAAGAAAAAAAACATGAATTCGCCGAAATGTGCGTCTCCCGCCCTTTAATCTTCGCCTGCCAACCACGTTGTATACATAGCAGCCTCTTGCCTGCACCACACTCAAGGGTAACCCAGTTCGCCCATTGGCGTGAGCCATCTTCCTAGAGTATAGAAGTCTTGGCTAGGGGCAGTGCGATTACAGCTCAGTCAATAACAAGATTCAATAAACAAGAAAGCAATTTTGCTGACAGTGAAGTCGACCACCTTCACTCTCCCAACAATCAGGTGCCCATCCACATCTGGGTCGACTGGGAATGCCCTGAGTAGGAGCCAGCGAACCTTAAGAGAGGATGTGAGTTCTGTTTTTCACTTGCCCGCAGCACCCAATATATATATATATATATATATATATATATATATATATATATATATATATATATATATATATATATATATATATATATATATATATATATATATATATATATATATATATATATATATATATATAAAACCAAGAAGTCTGTCTGTCTGTTTATTTATTTGTTTGTTTGTGTCTGCACGAGAATCTTTGAAACTACTTTACCGATCTGTAGTGATGATGAGAATGAGGAACCTGTTTGCCATCATGATTGCTACATGTGGACTTTCCAACCCAAGCCAGCTCTGGAAAAACCACCAAGAAAGTCTTTCAGAGGATCTGCTTCATCAAGCAAGAAGAGAACATCCCATCCTGGTCAAGAGATGATGATGGTAATGATTATGCTGATGATGATAGCAATCAGTACGTGACCGTGTGGACTAGTTGTTATATGCAAGTTTAAAGTTGCCAAGAGTGGGACGATTGTGATGAGACGGACCAGGAGGGAGTACCAATATCGTTCCATGTTCACAGATGAGGTAATGGGTGGGATTTAAACATGACTCATTAATATCATCATCACTACCGACATCACCACTATCATCATCACCATCACTATCATCATCATCACTACCATCATCATCACTATCATCATCATCACTATCATCATCACTACTATCATCATCACTACTATCATCATCACTACTATCATCATCACTATCATCATCACTACTATCATCATCACTACTACCATCATCACTACTATCATCATCACTACCATCATCATCACTATCATCATCACTACTATCATCATCACTACTATCATCATCACTACTATCATCATCACTACTATCATCATCACTATCATCATCACTACTATCATCATCACTACTACCATCATCACTACCATCATCATCACTACCATCATCATCACTATCATCATCACTACTATCATCATCACTACTATCATCATCACTACTATCATCATCACCATCACTACCATCATCATCACTATCATCATCACTACCATCATCACTACCATCAACAACCTCATCAGTACCATCATCATGATAATCATTACCATCATCATTACTACCATCATCATCACTACCATCTTCAGCATAATCATTACCACCATCATCACTACCATCATCAACCTCATCACTATCAGATATCATCATCATATTCCAGCCTCTTACTACAAAAAAACAACAATAAAACAAAAACTATGGCCTCACAACGATCGAACAAGAAAAATCTCTTCCATTATGAATTCCTGCGCGAAACGTATCGTAGAAACCCGTCAAGCTGCCGCTCTGGCCGGGCGTCAAGGAGCTAGGCGATGGAACAAACGCAACCCTGGTCCAAAACGTGTAGAGGAAAATAATCTGAATACATCTGCCGTAAATTCCCGCGTGAGACGTCTTGTCGAAACCCGCCAAATGGCCGCATTAGTCGAACGTCAAGACACTCGCGCGAAGGTTAATGGTTGTGTAATTCGCCCCCTATCATCTGAACACATAGAAAATATTATAGCCAACAAAGCTATTACGCGTCTGGGCTCCGGCGTGGCTGGGCAATGCTGGCGCGTCACTGATGATCAGACGGATCTAGTTGTAAAGAAATTTATCGGCGAATGTGCATCCGAAAGCCTCATTAAAGAGGTAAAATTCTTACGCGCCTGTCAAGGCCTTGAAGGTGTCCAAAAGGCAGTTGGCTTTGCCATTCCTCAAAGGTGCGTGTTTACAGAGTACAGTGGATTGACTCTGTATGCTTACGCCAAAGAGCATGATTCCACCGATGAGGTGATAACCCAAATCCTGCTCACACTCTGTAAAGTCGTACAGAGTCTCCTTACTCGAGGAATCGCACACAATGATATAAAATCCGACAATGTCTGCCTTCACACCGGGGACGACGGGCACCACGTGACCCTCATCGACTTCGGGATGGCTACGCTCGTCAATTAACCATTATGCGAAAATCCATTACCCGCTGATATCCAGAAGCGGGCATACTGGATGGCACCGGAGGTTCTGAACGGGGAAAATAGCACCACCACCAGCGACATCTACAGCTTAGGAATACTATTTCAGAAGTTTGCTGATTTGTGGGAGTACCCTGAAGAAGTCGTCCAGTGGGTGCACTCAGCCCAAAGCAGGGACCCCATCTGCCGCCCCAGCCTCCAGAACTTAATAGACATTCTTGAGCCCAAATTATCCCAGTGAAAATTTTCCCAGTCAGAACCCTCCCAGCTAAAACGGACATCAAAATCGACTTCTAAGAAAAAAAAAAAGGATGTAGATCAACCAAATAAAATGATTATTATTATTATTATTATTATTATTATTATTATTATTATTATTATTATTATTATTATTATTATTATTATTATTATTATTATTATTATTATTATTCCTTAGGCCTACGTGACATATTTTCCACCTACTAATAACTTTCTTGGGACACCCGTAACATTATTCAAGCTGATAAACGTTCTATAATAATTTCAAATTCAATAATAGTCCCTTAACTTCATGAATCCCATCATTATTAATTCGGTAAACTACATTTAATATCGTATAGGCCTAGTTCCACAAACTCTCGCTACGTGCAGGAGCGCGGTCTTCCCTCAGACGACCTTGAACTCAGTATCGCCAATGGCGCGGCGTTTGAAATTACACTGAAATTTCTGAATATTGTATATATATATATATATATATATATATATAGATACTGTAAATGTGAGCATAATGTAAGCTAATGCCATAAAGCTCCATTTGACTAAATAGAAATTATGTAAGTTGACAAAATGTGTAGGTGATAAGAGAACATTTATTATGAAGTGTTTCATGTGAATTATTATTATTTAATTCCTTTCATGATAATTATACATTAATTTTAATTGTTTACATATTTGTAGCCTTCAGTAGGATCAGAATATTATTATATATGATTTTATCATCGGTGGCTTGTGTTAACTGATGAGTTATTTATGTGTGTAAGAATGACGGAATATACACACAGTATCTGACAATTGTAAACAGCAATAGTCGTAGTAGTAGAGTAGTAGTATTAGTAGTAGTAATGCAGTAATAATAGTAATAGTATAATAATAGTGGTCGTAGTAGTATTAATAATAATAGTATAGTAATAGCAGTAGCAGTAATAAAAGCAGTACCAGTATAGTAATAGTACCTGCAATAGTAGTCGTATATCAGTAAGAAGTAGCAGCAGTAAGAATCCTACCAGGTGCACTACATATGACGTATAACACAGTATATATAACGCATATTATTATGATATATGTCCTATTGTCCTTCCTTCCCTCAACAGCGAGACCTGCTTCAGCCGTGATCAAGCCTCCTGGAGAACCTCTGGTGGAGGGACGACAGACGCGACTGGAGTGTGTGGCCTCAGGAGCCTACCCGTCCGCCACCATCAACTGGGAAAAGACCAAGGAGGGCAGATCCACCCTCCTGGAGGCTACGGTTAGTCCATGTTCCTTAGGCTACGATAAGTTTATGCTCCTTAAGACTACACAGTGATTTTTTCAATGTAACGCCCCTGTATATTTTCTAAGTGTTTATTAAAAGTGAGGTAGACAGACAGACAGACAGACAGACAGACAGACAGACTATTATGCGTCTGTCTGTTGATCTGCCTGTGTTATTATATGGTCATGCATCCATTAACAGCCTGATTATACACAACATCACACACACACAGACACATACACACACACACACACACACACACACACACACACACACACACACACACACACACACACACACACACACACACACACACACACACACACACACACACACACACACACACACACACACACACACACACACACACACACACACACACACACACACACACACATACAAATACCAAACCGCTACAATCTATAAACAAAAGTAATCAGTGTGTGTTATACTTCTCCTCTACAGCTGTTATCACTCAATTCACCCGTAAGTAATCATGTGTAGTACAGTACGAAGAGTTGACGACGAACCACCACCGTCAGTGACCGAGTGCTATTATAACACTCACTCTTTCTCTTTCCCAATTAGATGAGAAAAAAAAATAATGAAATTCCCTATGATAAAAAGCTTTGCAGTCCTCTCTCTCTTTCTCTCTCTCTCTATATATATTTGTTTCTCTTTTTCTCTCTCTACCTTATCAATCGCTCTGTGTTAAATGAAAAAAAGTAAGAAAATATATTGTAAAAGAGAAGAATTACAACAATTAGAAGATTCATTACGAGCCAACACACATATAATGTTTCTGTAACATAAATTACGAATTTTTAATTGCGCTTTGCAACTGAGATTTGGACAGATGATGTATGACCGTGAGGCTGGCAGGAGGAAGAGGGGGAGGGGGGAAGAAAGGTGGGAGGAGGAGACAGAGAAGGGGATTACGGGATAGAGGAAGGAGAATAATGACACGAGCAGGAGGAGGGAGAAGGGGGAAAGAGACAGAAAAAAGGAAATGGCGGGATGAGAGAGAGAGGAAGGTCAGTAGGAGGAGAAGAAGGGAGGGAAATAGAGGGAGATGGAGAGAGAGAAAGAGATAGAAAACAAGAGGAAGGAGAGGGAAGAAGGAGGAAATAAACAGAAGGCATGTGGAGAGAGAGAGAGAGAGGAAAGGCTAGAGGAGGAGGAGGAAGAAGGGCAGGAGAAGGAAGAGGGAGGGCGAGGACAGAAGGAAAGAGGGTGAAGATAGGACGGGGAAGAATGGTAGACAATAATGTACAGGGAGGAGAGGAAGAGGAAAGAGAAGATAAGAGAGTAGAGAGGAGGAAGGAGAGGGAGGCGACGGAAGAAACTGAGAGAACTAAATTGGGAAGAAGAGATACGACCGGGAGACAGAAAATAGGAGAAAGTATGGAAGTATAATTGGAAAATAGGGAAACGTTGTCACTCAGTTGTAATTCGAAAGTTTATTTCTTCTTCGTTGTCTTGGTCGCTCTGCTTATAACTGCTGGTAAATGGGAGAAGGTGATCTGGGTTTTCATACAGTGTTTACTAATTGTTTCTCTGTCCTTAGGTGTGCCCAATAAAATCATTCGACGTTAGCCAAATCTCAAAAGAGGCGTCCCCATAGCGAAGGGATTATATTATAGAATCACGTGTAAGACATCTGTGGAAAAAATCAATCATAAAAAAAAAGGGATTGGTATATTATAATCGCCCTCGCACGCATGTCGACATTTTCTTGTTGGGGGAAATGTAAGTGTGATCCATGTCGGCATTTTGATATTATCTTCTTACCGTATTAAAGAGAAACACACGGGAAAAGAATCTCACCTATTCTCCATGTTGTCTCCATCTTGACTTGTTTCGTTCCTGGTATTGATTTAAGTATGAAAACAAAAATGCACATTCGCACATTCTGTACTCACTTCCCTTCAGTGTAGTGACGCGTTACCTCCACCAGCCTCACCACTCACGCTCAATCGCGGCGTTCACAAGGTGGGACGTGCACCCTCACTTAAAGAAACTAAAGTAACCATAATTCCCCAAGACAAAGTTATCACTAATGGTGGACAAGTTCCTCACCACTGTACTGTACGCCAAAGACCCCTGAAGCTGGACAATCTTGACAGAAACCACAAAGGGCTAAGCTTTTCTGAAATACCAATTTGATGGGTGTTGTGGTTGAATGTGGGTGCGCCAAGTCCGTAGACTTGCTAGTGATAGATTTGCTGTACACCAGGTTTGGATAGAGTCCTTCTGTACTTGGTCAAGTTTTCGTGTTTACAATTCCCAGGCGCGAGGAAAAAGGAGTGTTTTTTTGTCCTTCACCCAAGGTCGATGAGAGACAATCACGAGGGAAATGATTATCGACCTCGTTCAAGGGTCCACATAAGGCAGTACTTTTCCACATGGTGAGACACAGACATAATATTATTCTCGAAATATTACATTACATTCATTACACGGACGAACACAAGATGGAGGCAAAATATTTCCACAACTCTCGTTACGTGACGTTGTACAGTTAAATGACGCGTCTGGTCCATTTTGACATGGTGGTGACGGGATGGATGGATGGATGGTAACTCGCGTTTTCTTTTCCACAGACCACAGAACGCAATATAGACACAGATATATGTAATAAAATTCCATTGTGGAAAATCTCAGTCTACAGCTCCCATAAGAAAAAATTCCTCCCAAAAGAAGTTTATTACCTCCACCCCCGTACGAACACCCACCATCAAAATAATGACGTTGACTAAATCCCTTTCACGTGTTTATCTTTCAAGTGTTAATACCCAGATTAGTTAGGGTAGGTTAACTTAAAGGTTGTCAAGGTAGGTTAGGTTAGGTTAAGTTAGATTAGGTCGGCTTTTGTCTCATATTAGGTGAATTAATTTCCCTTTGCTGTTTAAAACAAGTCGTGTGATTTAAGGTAACTCCAACCAGCTTTAATTCTTATATTAGATCCTTCACTTCCATTCTCACACAGGCAGGCCTATCAACTCTCTGATGAGGAGAAAGAAATGATTGCGAAAACTTGTTATTCATCATACACTTTACACCAGGCGTTGTGCATATGACCCCCCGAAATAATATACAGAATAAAATGTTTGGTTGTGTTGTTGTCAAAGTTTAAAGTTGAAATAAAAGTTTGAGACCAAATCTGTTAAGAAGACAATCCAAAATACTATTTGTTTTACTGTAGTATACGTTAATTTTAACATATAATGTATGGATCCCTTCACTACGGGGACGCCAATTTTAATATTTTATTTGGCTAACGTTAGGTGATTTTATTCAACAGAGTAGATATCCCCATACATAAATGGTTAGGAAACTATCTCCCCTAATCCTAGTTCATACACTTTTTACCTATTTTGAAAACAGGAAAGTTACCAAATTTAAGTTAAAACTTTAATGTAAACTGAATAATTCCTCCCTGCCTCACCACCTGGACTCACTGCGTGGGTTGGTAAGTCTGTGTGTGTACTGGGAGGTGTGTTCACGTATGGCTGTAAACACGACCCAGTGATGACCACCTTCCTGGAGCTGTATAATAAAAAGTGTCATTATTCCCCGGATGCACCCCCTGGCCTGATGTATTTGGAAATGAACACACTAACACGTACACAACAGTCTCGGTTCAGTTGGTATTTCTGATTGTGAGTTGCACCTCTCGTTGTTTCTTCTTGCACCTGATAGTCACCATGATATCTGCAGTATATCACCTATTGTCTACACCATGTCATGAAATAGGATGAATTGTGATGTCATATACAAAACCAATAACGTCATGAGTAACCCCGCTGATTTATGCACCTTAGATACTATTTCAGCCCCAGGGGATGGGTCGCTAAATAGGAAAATAACGTAACTATGTTTTCGTGAACCGAGGTCACAATGGAATCGCTTCGAATGAAATATGAAACACTGTGATCCGTTTTTCCATTCATTTGCAAATATAGTAATTACTGGTGTATTATGATGCCATAACAAATTAAATGAAATTATGATTTACTGCATTTCGATATTATTTCTACCTCAATTGATGAGGTAACAATTATGAATATAACGTATCCTCTCGTGATTCGTGCTGGCAACGGTACATTATCTGACGCACACTACGACACGTTGTCTGTCGGTGTAAGCTGTGTTTTCCACCGAGTCTTGGGTACTAGTGTTGGTCATGGACTTCCAGCAGAAAATACTCACTATTTGACCGCCGCTGATATATTTTCACTACATTAATATCATTATATTATTGTACTAAAGATGAAGCATGATATTTCACCATAATTATAACAAATGCCAGAATTATTAACTGGCAACCTCACAGATACCAGGGAGGCAGGCCTACCGACATAATGCAGGAATCACAATTAGAGATCGGAAATATTCGTCTATTGTGACACATCATATCGATGAGGAAAGGGGCCGATACTTTTTGGGGAGAGTGTCGTTAAGATAAAAAAAAGGTCTTTGTTAATGTGCTAGTTCTATTCTTAGTCACTGGTTGGTACTTTCTGACCTGTATTGTGACTTCTTTTTATTAATCAAGTGAGTCTTTTAACTTTTTTAACATTAGGTGTTGGTCTTCCCTTCGTCCAGTTCTTAGTCGTCGTATTTTACTGTCATATTTGTTATATCTAACATTCAATCACTGACTCTCCCCAAGTACACACCTGCAGTATTGGACGTTACGGTAATCATTTGTGACCGAAGATAAATTCCATTCACTAGTATAATGTGACGCTGATCTTACGACTAAAAGATACTGAGAAATTTCTGTGGTTTATTACATTCAAATCCAGAAAGTTTATTAAGAAATATAGGAACGAATTTATACTCAGGTACTGTAATGTCCAAGTAGTAACAATACAATAAGCCTGTGACCTAAACTCTTGGTCTCCTGATTCTTTGTTCTGTAACTTGAGCAGTGCTGGAGGTCCCGCATTTAATTACAATATAACTGAAATCAGATGTGCCTTTGTGTCGTTGAGAAGGCGATTCTCAACAAGCGAGTCCAGGAGAGATGCTGGAAAAATATCTTCTTCAAGCGAACGATAATTAGAGTGAAACCTGAGCTTTGGTGACAGTGATGGCCAGTGATCATTGTGTGTTTGATAGTTTTTTATTGTTCAGTTTTTTTAACCTGCATTGACCATAGATGATCCCACATATGGGAAGCGCAGAGGAACATCGTAAGACTTAATAACCAGAAAATGTAACTTCTGTCGTTATGATAGCGAAAAATCTTCTTATAGAACCTAACGTTCATACATTACTTATACATGATATTGTTTTATTGGTCACATTTGTAAGAATTAAACATTCTCGCTATCTACAGGAAACTGAATCAACCCGGTGAGGCAGCTGCAAGATATATAACTTTCTCTCCTTTCCAATAAAACTCTGAATTAGTGGTCTAACATTTTCGTTTTGGAGAAAATTCAGTTCGTTTAACATTCGATTTTTGTTCCTGATTGTGGGAGGTTGTTGGTGTTTCTTGATCTGTTTGTTGTTTATTATTGACGTACTGTAGTGGTGCAGCGGCCGAGTGGCTACATCTACCTCGACAGTTGCTGGTTATGAGTGGAGACTTAACTTTATAAATGGGAAAGTGAAGGCTTCGTATTCACTCTGTAATATCCTCACTACACCCCTCATATAACAGGTCGTCAGCCCTAGGGGACTCACATTAATGACACCGAGTTTTGTTGATGGAAACAATGTAGTAGTTTTTCTCTATTTTGTCGACGTGTGCAATGTTACAATACTTACTATTTTGTTCCTTGAATTAGTGACGCCCATCACCAACACGTACTAATGTTAACACCAGCCATGCGGTCAGCCATCCACCACACTCTCAGAGAAACATAGTCATGGTTGTGTTCTCAATAATATACGTACCAGAATCTTAGATTTAAATAAAGAAAAAATGCAGTAGTACAACGAGAATCAATGGTTTCTTCGTATTGTCAAGTGAGGGCTCCGTAGATTATATCAATACATATATCAGCCGGTTAACTATATGTTAGGAGCTCGAGACATTCTCCCCAGATTAAGTCAGTCATACCT
Organism: Homarus americanus; assembly: GCF_018991925.1. Classification (NCBI taxonomy): domain Eukaryota; kingdom Metazoa; phylum Arthropoda; class Malacostraca; order Decapoda; family Nephropidae; genus Homarus; species Homarus americanus. Next base: position 202,333 of record NW_024713151.1, on the reverse strand, counting down.
GCAGTTCGCTGACCTTCCATAGTATTTGGTAACTCTGGCGCCAAACTTTTAAGAATAGCTTAAATGTTCGAATCAATCTACGCTTAGCTGAATAAAATCTTACCAGTATCACTATGTTGAGTGCAACGCTTCCCTTCTTTCAGGCCTGCAAGTTACTTTAAATATTCCGCTTGAAGGTCTCTAGTAAACCTCTATTCTACTGTTTGGAGGTAAATTGGAGTGGAATTTGAATAGCAGCATCGACTCGGTGGGTAGGGGAATAAAGGCAGGATATGAGTAAAGGCCTGAGGCCAGGAAGTCGTGGGTCAGAGAGCGGCATATTAAAAAAAAATAAAAATCCCGAGTTTTTATCCTGCAGGTAAAGTCACTGGAGTCATTGTGGTCAGTTATTATTATTTTGAGATAACTGAAGGGAGGATGGTGTGATGATGACCTCGTCCACACGTATTATTATTATTATTATTATTAGTAGTAGTAGTAGTAGTAGTAGTAGTAGTAGTAGTAGTAGCTGCTGCTTAATGATACTGTTAAGATACCAGATTATCAATAGTGTCTCTATAACCATTACCATAGTTATTGTTAGTAAGGGTTAGTATCCGCTGATCATACAAACCTCACACGAACTCTACCTCATGTTTATACAAATAGAAGTATGACTTACGCCTGTACCCGCCGTAGATAAACGTTTTTGTTATTTACTGCGGAGCTGCTGAGCCGATTAGCTTAAAACTTGTTGAAGGTGACCCATGGTCCTGGGAGATTCATGTTTATTCAAGGGAAGTTGGTCCATTAACAAACATGGCTGGCACGAGCCAATGAATAGCGAGTGTTTTAAAACAAGCCTTTGTCACTGTCTGTTATATTTTTAGTGTTTTCCAGCTGTCAATCGACGGTGTTTTTAGCCCAAGAGTTTATCTATATTGTGTATCTTGGGCTCACCTTGTCTGCCTTTACTAACTCATTGTTGTATCTCTATCAGTCTCATGGTGAGGTATGAGATAAATGTAGTTTAAATTAATTAACATCAACGTGAGTATGGAAACATCTATTTATTATACAATAGTTAAATATTCATAAAACCTACTGCGGTGACTATAGAAAATAAAGGCAAACCTGTCACAGTTACGCAGCGGTTTCCAGGGACAGATTTTCAACCATGAGACAGACATGCAAAACTGATCACACTTCAACATGTTACTTCAAAATTTAAATCCCAAATTATAAATATACATAAATATAATAGACATAAGGAACAATAGCAACTTTATACATGTCGCAGTAAGAACTTTAAGACGCCATTACACAAGAGTTCATTGTCGGTTTAAAATTTAACACCGAGATCAACATATATTCTTAAGCATGACATACTAGCAACCTTGTTTATGTTACATCAGCAATAGTCATATACTGTATCATTAATACCAGTTTGACAATAAAGTTTACAGGCATCAGTACGCATGGAAGAACATAATCCTAGTAAACCTGACTTCTGTATAATTTAGGTCATACTATGCACATTTACTGTACCTTGCTCAATGATATTTAAAAAAATTAGAAACATTAGATAATTCCTTGACATTTGTTACATTAAATTGGTATTCTAATTTAAGGTGTTTAGTTGAACCCTGAAATACTATGTTAAGATTTCCTTCAGTTATATATTAGGGTATTTGAACAGATAAAGGAATTCACTAACAATATTTTGGCCTTCGCAGAGTTCACATATTCTGTCGTCATAATGTATAGGGTGTTTTCCAGCACCTTTGAGGAGTCTCTTACTTCTACAACTAAACTTACAAAGGTTAATGCGGTCAGTCTTATCTAGTTTAGTTTAATATTTTTCTATACTGTAATATGTTTTTTATAGATATTTTATAACTACTACATTGGCCATTTTATTGACTTTTGTAAATGTTTAAATTAATTTATTTCTTCCAAATTCTCAGTGCACCATAAAATTTTTAGCATCACAGTCAGAATTTTGTTCAAGCAGTGAGGGTCCGTTATCCAGGAGGTGTTGCAAGCAGAACCACACCTAACTTAACACAGCCTAAACTACTGTAAGCTGACCGAATCAAACACAACCTGAACCATCCTGTGTTAACTCAGTCCAACCACACTAACCAAACACGACCTGTACCTTCGTTATCTAACCTAGCCTAACTTAATACAGAACACAACCTAAACTACCTTAACTTAACCCAGGCTTGCCAAACACAAAGATACTCGCATATGAACCCAGCTTAACACTAACATAGCCCAGAATAACTTAACCCAGGCCAATCTAACACAACTTGAACTATTATAGGGATTTTGTCCACTGGATGATACATGTACTCAGGTAGGATTTACCTTAATGTTTTTTTCCGAGTAGCTTCGTGAGAGAATACCAACTCGAGCTGGTACAGTAGTTCAGGTGTAAAGAGCTGTTGTGTAGGTTAACGTGTGTTGGTGACGCATAATAATAAGTGTACCGTTGTGTAAATATCATTGTTCAACCTCCCGATAGTTTTTGTTGCGGTTGGTGTTGGTTTTGATTGTGTTGGTCACTTCTGTCAAAAAAATTTCAGCAATCGACAATTGAAACTGAAATTCCTGTTTGACTGTGTATGTGTGCTTAAAATAATGTTTCAAATGTTTAATGCAGTTTGTAATGTTAGAGTTGGTGCAGCTGTGGTGGGAGTGTGGTGCAGCTGTGGTGGGAGTGTGGTGCAACTGTGGTGGAGGTGTGGTGGGGATGTGGTCGTGTCCCAGGACCCCAGGTTAGAGCAGGTAGTCGACCTCATTGTGATGTAACGTTAGCTTATGAATTCTGAATCAGACTTGCGGATCTTGATTTTTTTCTTCATCTCTCTCTATCACATAAGATGTAAGAACAGAGTCACTTGTTTTTGTGGTTCTGGAGTTTCTGTATTGTAGTGAGTATAAGACTTGAGAGCCTATTGAACCCCGCTTTACGTATACAGTAGAAAGGGAAAGTTTTCAGAGGTATATACTGTACATAGTTTATGTCCTGATGGTAAATTCGTTTGGAAAACATTGACTGCCTCAGATTGTGTACAAAGACAACAGTAAGGGTGTCACTTTCTTATTATTTCGCTATAACTTACCTGGAGTTTAAAATAATTTGAAACTTTAACAAGAACAAATATGTCTCATGGACCTGATGCGTCACCCTCCCGTCCTTATCTTTCATCTACGCATTTCTCTAAAAAAAAAGAAAAGGGTTCCAGATACACTGAACAAGGTGAAATAAAAAATATATATATATATAAATTTTCCAGTAAATCATTGAAGTTCTCCATGGAAAATTATTGCGATAAAGAGTGTGTCAGTTGATGTTAATACGAAATCATTCTTATTTATATAACTGGGCTACTGTCGTGGCCACCCTAACGCTCCATTACGGTACACGTAGTTTACACCAACACATTACCATGGTCTACAGAACAGCTGGCACAGTACTACATGTTGACGTTACAAGGACCAAAAAAATCCCTCATTGTAATAATGTTTTTACTCGGTTTATACATTTTACATTCTTCATAGACACACCTGGGAGGACATGTTTCTCTCTGAGCTTGGAAACAATATGATCTGTAGTTTGTGATGTTTATACATAGTACATTTGTACCCCTAACATATATATATATATATATATATATATATATATATATATATATATATATATATATATATATATATATATATATATATATATATATATATATATATATATATATATATATATATATATATATAAATAAAACTTTTGAACTGTTGTGTTAAAAAAGAGGCAAAAGCCTCACTGACGTGTATTGCGACACGGGCCAGCTTGTTCAGTCTCCCTTCCCGAATTCAGCCTTTTTTATTTTGCTGGATTTTTTCTGGAATAACTGGGATGAAGAGATGGTTATATTAGGTTAAGTAAAATATATTTTAGTTTTGATTAATTTAATTTTTTTATCATGAGACAAATAACTCATTGTAACTAGAAACTTCACTTTAACGTCCCGGTAAATTTAACTTCTATTCCATGCTGACACCTAGAGAGTTGTAACTAAACTTTGAAGTGTTGATGTCTGGTTTATTTACTAACGTAGAATACACTCTGAAACACTGTTAGCTGTTGAAGTGCAGCAATTATTTATAAAGACAAAATTAACAACTGCTGAGATACATCGATCATTTGTTTTATTCTATGCAAAAATTATAGCTTCTGTAGAATTTCCTCAATAATTAACACATATGTGGAGAGTTTCTAAAATATATTAGTACAATGTCACAAAACATTCTTACAGTACAGATGGTCGTTTAATGTGTCTTCTCCTCCTCAAACATTTATGCAACTTTACCTTTACATGACTATAATATTATGTTAATGTATTTTGTTTCTGATGATGTAAACTATTATAATTTTAAAGGATTTTTGAGTTTTTGTAGTGTGTGAGTCGTTGTGTTGTGTGTGGTTCACTTTCAGACCAGGCACGGGCTCAGTGTCAGAACCCAAGAAATGATCCCGTAAAGATTAAACCCCAGCTTATGTCACTTTAAGATTAACTCCCCAGTTGCTAACCTAACCTAACCTAACCTAATCTAACCTAAGCCACTCTACCCTAATCTAATTCAATCTATCTTAACCTAATCTAATCTAATGTAACGTAACCTAACCCTCACACTTCTGGTCATTTAAACTGTTGCAGCATGAGCTCGAGGCAGTAGCACTTATATACTGAAAAGCTTTTGAAGTTCATTTGACTTTCATCATTAGAAGTATTAATTTACTCTGTTAATGATCATACTAGACGTGACACAAAGGTTCAGAGTTTATGGTCGCGGGACAGCCGGTTGTTGCGCTCAGTTGTGACTTACTCTGATGGACCCCCAGTGCTTAGAGGTTAATGAATCCCAGTCTTACGGAACCCATTAGCTCAGTATAGTGGCCCATCGTCTTAAGGGACCCCAGTCTTAATGGGCTTCATTACAAAAGCATTTATTTCCTAATGAGCCGCCATTCATAATGGTAAGGTTGGGGACAATTACAAGTAAGGTCTGGAGCCCAGGAGGCCAGTTTAAGGCCCTGTGTGTACGCTGCGGTGGTGAGGCTCCCGGCTGCTGTGTACAGTGGCGGTGATCCAATCGGTACGCGAACAAAATCCCACCGGATTAAATGTCACCAGACAGTTCCCACGGGAAGACAAGAGCGAGCGCCGGTGTACATGTTGACTCGTTTGGCCAGTACTTGATGAGAGGCTGATCAAGCACTGAGCAGAGTAAAACTAACCTGAATGAAAAAAATCTATGTGAAGCAGTCTTTGACTCCTTCATCGGAGCGTAAAAATCCCGTTGGACAGTCTCTCCTTTTATTAAAAATTTCGTTAAAAATAGGATTGGAAAATCCCTCCAGACAGCTTCCCGCTGGACAGTACGCACCTTGAAGTAAAATGGTGTACAAGTTCCCACCTTTTTGTAAACGATTTCCATTTGATGATGTCTTTTCTTACACGTATATTACAATAATAATAATAATAATAATAATAATTAATGGTATATTGAGAGAAAATTGCAGCCAAGGGCTAAAAATACACAGTGAACAGAAATGATGTAAGTTACATGAGAATATATTGGGAAGTGGGTCGTTTAACATATTTAACATAAGCTTTCAATAAAAAAAACCAGGAGGAAACGTGTAGTGAACATACAAGTTAACTTGGGTCTGATACATTTAACTGAGGTTGTAGGGTGGCTGGTGTTAACCCTGATGCAGCTGTGGTGTTGTACAGCTGGACGATCACAGGGTGTTGTCTCCCTCCCTGGTGCAGCTGTGGTGTTGTACAGCTGGACGATCACAGGGTGTTGTCTCCCTCCCTGGTGCAGCTGTGGTGTTGTACAGCTGGACGATCACAGGGTGTTGTCTCCATCCGCCCCTCGTATTTCCTAAACACCCTAAGTAGTATTAGTATTGTTTATTACTTTTTATTACTCTTGAATATTTATAGTCATTTAATTTATTAGTTGTGAAACTCTCCATTAAGATGTGCCACTTCCTCCAGCCATGAGGTAAACGCCATGTGTTCGTCTTATATAAACACAGTCTCGTGGTTTCTTGGTCTCACATAAGCCGCATCAACGTGTTATTAAGCTACAGTAAATAGAGATCAACGATATATTACTTTGCACAAAATTATCTTCATGCAATGTGTGTCTTCTGTAAACATTGACAGAGACAATGTTAGTCTCGCACAAACTTGGTCCAGCGGCTGACTACCATGTTATGAGGTCAGTGGGTCATGTGTTAGTACAGTCACAGAAGGCTCATCACCTGACGTAAGTTAACAGGTCATAAAACGTTAGTTATGTCACGTTTATGTCTTTCTAAGATGGTTGATACGATTAACACATGGTAATATTTTTCTTTTCTACGTTCCTGTTGTTTAATATTTTTGTAAAGGATAAAACTTTCTATTCTTAGTATTTTATAGCTCGTGTAAGTCACCATACCACGTAGCATTGTCTTAATGTGTCATAAATATACCATTAAAAAACAATACTTGTGTTTTTGTAATTTTCAGTACAGTAATGAAATGTAGTTTCGTAAGACATGACAGTGAATACCTAACTATGACGAAATAGTTTAATACTACGTGACCACAGGGGCATTACCAAATATTTTAGTTAAAGAAGTGGCAGTTTATAGATAAAAAATAATTTCCTCCGGTAAATAATGGTAATTACTATTAATTTATACATTTCGTAAGTTGTATTATGTCAGTCAGTAAACATGACCTTCTCCGACTCCCTCCTCCTTCACACCCTGGCTACAATAACCAACTATAATGACGAGCCTAACTACCACTTACACTCTGGTTAAAGGTCATCCTTCGCGCTGTTAGGCAATGAGGTTCTTCAGTAAACGTACAACAGCGTGATGGCAAATTCAAGCACATGGATATATTACCAGGATAAATATTGAGTCAAATTTCTAAGTTCAGTTAAATATTAATTGTAGACATGACTTGTGTTGGTGAGTCACGCACTATGTGTATCACGAAGCTAAACGGCTCAAGTCATATTAAGTTATAATAATGTAGATAAGGGCAATTTTTCCTCCACCTACACAGAGCTATAAGAACGTTTGAGTTCACGGAGTCTCTACAGGAAGGTACAGTACGTACACTTTAAAACATAGGTATGTACCCCACCTGCCTTTTTCTAAACACAACTGTGCTCGCCGCCATGTCCACTGTTACTTGCTAATGATCGCACCTCGGACCCCCATGATGTGTTATCTACAATTCCTTCAGCAATTTTACGTCACAGTTGACAAGGCGGAGAATACATTGTGTGGACCAAAGGGGTGGGGTACATACCGATGTCTTAAAAGTGTAATTTCCTCCGGGGACTCTGTACACACAAACACCAACCAGCTTAGTAAACAGCGTGTAAATACTGAAGAGTGCTTGTAATATCGACACCACTCTGGCCACCATCTTATCGACATTTCCAAAGACGTACATTGCTCTCTGGTGTTTTTTATTTTTTTTAATTTAACCAATGTGGTTGTTACATGCATATAAGAAAAGTGAACTTTCGTCTGCGCTTAACACTTATGCACGTTTGTTTATTATTAAATACATAAATAAAGATATATATATATATATATATATATATATATATATATATATATATATATATATATATATATATATATATATATATATATATATATATATATATATATATATATTTATTTATTTATTTATTTATTTATTTATTTATTTATTTATAAGGGTATAAACAAATTTGAATGTCCCTCACTAATAGCAAACCCTTTCAAGGATATATTATTACTAATTAACCCTTGCAGACGGAAAGGGATGTTACCATTCTGTAAACCCTTACACTACAAAGGGTATATAAACATCAATACATTTAAAACCCTTAGGTTACAAACGGGTATATGTCATGGTGAAGAGAAACTTTATACAAATAACTAGGCATTGAACTTCCCCACATAAGTGTTGTACTGAGTTTGTCTTCCTCCACCGCAGGGTGGCCACAAGTCCTACTTTAAGCCGGACTGTCCTGTTTTTTAGCTCCCTGTCCTCCGTCAGGTTTAACCTCTAGCCGGACGCGGACGCTGATTTGTCCGCCTTTTTAGTGTCGTGACAAAAAAATAATAATTCTCCCGCCCAGCTGGGGGATTTATGGGGGGGGGGGAAGCTGTAAGCCCCATCAATTTTTTTTTTTTTAATCTGACCAAATTCAAGGGTATTTTGAGGCCATTTTGCAGCCATGTGCCCTTGATATTAGGAAATATTCTGAGGTCAATAGTAATTACTCTCTACTCTACAAAAGCACCTCAGTACAATACTGCATTAAAGAAAAAAGTATGGGAGTAAATACTGTATTGCAAAAGAGAACGTTATTTTAAGCTCATGAGAGAAAAAAAAATATGGAAAGAAACGTTTCTAAACCTGAGGGGCAGAAATATGGTTTTCCTTCACATGTCGTTTATTTATAGTATCTCACACCTCAACTCCTTTAACGCTATACTAAGATTACTTCACGAACAATCTGTACTTTAGTCAAGGTGAGGCAAAAATTTAATGGGGTCATCTCAGAGTCGTAAAAGGTTTGAAGCCGTTAAGGGCCACAAAAGTTATTGAGCCATTAAAAGACACGGAAATTTTGATGACCTCCAGGAGCCACACATCTCCCGAAGCCCTCAAGAGCCAAAAAATATATAAAATTAATTAGGAACCATAAAATGCCAAAAAAGAAATTGTAGCCACCAAGATCCATAAGATTTATGGAACCAATATGAGCCACAAAATATGAATAAACTGAATAAATAGTTGTAACTTGTAGTATATATACTTGTGTTTATGTTTTAGTTCGGGCATCTTTGTATTTCATGTTGGTTGGTGTTTAAAGCGGACTTGTGTATAGCAGGTTATTTTGAGGAGTTATATCTATTTAAACTGTTTGTAATTAAGAGTGTAGTGTAGGGACCGAACTGTTTTGTGTGAAGTGTTGGGTCGTTACCGTGTGCCGGGGAGCGCGAGTTGCCAGGTCTTGGGGGGAGCTGCACAACACACGCTGGGTAAACTTCTCCAAGGAAACACACACACTCAGTATTGTGTTTGTGGTGATTCTTGTAAATATTTGTACACTTATTATGATTCCACGCTATTTTTTTATATTTGTTTTGGGGTAATTGTTAGTTTAATGTACTTGTACTTAAAGACTGCGTTTCAATTATTTTTCTTCATAACCTAACAAAATTTATGTAGTCCCAAAACCATGAATTATATGAGGTAACTGACAGGTAAATAATTCATAAAGTCACAAAGGACGATAAATTTGTAAAGACAAAATTTATGAAGCCACTACAGGGGCAACAGTAGTAAAGCTTTCACTGCTGACAGTTAAGTGCTGTTAAAAGAGTATGGGTCAAGATAGTGCTGTTAAAAGAGTATGGGTCAAGATAGTGCTGTTAAAAGAGTATGGGTCAAGATAGTGCTTTTATAAGAATATGGGTCAAGATAGTGCTGTTATAAGGCCAAGATAGCACCTCGGTTGAAGGTATTATATTGGGACTATAAATAATCACTGAAGTAAGAGCCCTCAAAAGCCTCATGAGTATATACAGGGTGGTTCAGCAAAGAGTACATTAAATTGGAGGATAAAATGCTTGGATAATTCTAAACCACAATGTCTCTATGGTAAAATGTCAGACTCTGCATAGTTTCCATGGTACAATACATTTGAGATGTCTTGTGTTGCTCTTATAACACCAGGAAAGAGCCACCTTGTTTCAGTCTTATATTGTTGTTCGGACACTAGATGAGAGCCTCGCCTGGGAGTCATATTTGTTGTTATAACGTTTTAATATCAGGCAAGATTTTAAGTGAGTTTTGTACTGCTTTTAAATCGGAGGTAAGAGTCTATTGTAAGTCTTAAGAGGCTAAGTACGTGAGTGAGGAGAGAGAACCAGTGTGGCAGGTGTTTGGTGGTGGTGGTTGGAGTATTGTGGTAATGGTGTATGATAGTGCTGGTAGTGGTAGAAGTTTGGTGGTGGTGGCTGAAGTATTGTGGTAATGGTGTATGATAATGCTGGTAGTGGCAGGTGTTTGGTGGTGCAAATGATGGGTGATGGTTATGATGGTAGGTGGACTGTGGTCATGTTGATGCAGGCAGGAGTCAGGTAATGGTGGTGGCTGGGTGATGGTAATAGTGATGGTAGCTGGAGTGTGGTAGTGGTGATAGTGCTTTTTGGTAATGGTTCTGATAGTTATAGGTGTGTGGTAGTAATGGTTGTTGTAATTGCAGGAGGGTTATGGTAGAAGTGCTGAGTTATGGTAGTGGTGGTAGTGGCAGGAATATGGAAGTGACAGGTGATGCGTCATGGCTCAATAAACGTGGGGTCGTGCAAAAGATGACAGAGGAACGTGTCTTGGTGAAGTAATGTGTGTAGGAGTGATCTCTCTTTCAACTGTGTGTGTGTGTGTGTGTAGTTCCAGGTGTATTTATGTGTTCGCGTGTTTTTACGAGTCCTTGTGATACTGTTTATTGTAGTACATGAGTGGCAGAGTGACTCATATTTACTGTCTCCTGTGAGTTAATACACTAGGTATATAATCATCTCTTGAATGACTCATCAACTCCATGTGTAAATAATATGAAAAGTTTTCGTTGTTTGACATTTTATTGAATATTATGTACGATGTGATCAAACGCGCAGCTGAATTACATAATTTGTATATGATATATTCACACACGGACGTGAATGATAAATATACGGACTTTAGTATTAATGGTTTTGATAAAATGTAAATGTAACTGTGAATCACAACCTACACTAACGATGTACCATACAGGGTGATACAGTATACATTAATGAAATAAAATGTATTGATGTTACAGTAGACACTAATGTTGCAGAATTTATAATGATACGTTATAAGTTAATAATACATCATACGCCAATGATACAATATACAATAATAATGCAACATACTCATATAAATTTAAGGTACAACATACACTAGAAATATATTATACACTAATATTGTAGAATGAACTAATGCTGTATGTTCAACGAATCGTGGTGTTCCTTGTATTAGTGATCCGTATACAAAAAAAGGATCCCTCCTCCCCCATACACCTACTCGTTTGGTACTCTTGTATCTCTCAAGATTATTCATGATTAGAAACAAATAGATTATAGCAAAAGGTGTGGCAGCGTTTACGGACAGGTAACTGATCAATGTGTGGAAACATACAAATGATCCATACAGGGACCTAGTTAGTCACTTCTCAGACACTGATGAGTTACAGCTGAGATGCGCCTCTGGCTGTATATCTGAAGGACAGGGAAGTAGGAGACAGCCCTGGCCTGGCTTTACATTGGTCAGTCTTGGCTGACACATGGTCACCTCATGGCCCGACAGCCCCAGCCAGTATGCGGTGACTGCCTGGTCCCCTTGATAAAATGCTGGTCGAGTGTCCCAGTCTGGGAACTTAAGGCGACAGCATCTCTCCTGAAGGAATCGGGGAGAGAATGATAAATACGGTTCACGCTCCGTGTTTCATTTCCAGAGGATGGTTTTTTAAGTTTATCGAGTAGGCTGACCTCCTTCAGTGATGTAACACAGATTTTATTATATAGTTTTGGGAATATAGCTACATCAATATATATATATATATATATGTATATATAATTTTATGTTACATTATTTTAGGTAGCAAATCCCTTTTAGTGAATATGACGTCACATGATTCAAACTATTACGATGCCAGATATAATATATCTACATCACTATAACAACCAATCATCACTACAAATCTGCCATCACTACTATCCAAACATTACCACTAATCAACCACCTTTTACAATAACCACCATTTACTAACCAAACAAGCAGGTAATGACCAAGTTAACCTTCCCTGATTTGCCTTCCTGACACAGTCGCTGCGGCTAGGGGAGGTGACGTCGTCGTGGCTGACACTGGTGCCAGAGGCAAGTGACCACGGTGCCACACTCACCTGCCGCGCCCACAACCCAAACATACCCGGCCAGGCCACCACCACCTCCACCGCCCTACAGATCACCTGTGAGTACCTGTCTTACTTCTTTAGTACATTTATCTCACTCAAGAGCACCAGTTTCTTACCGTGAATACTTCTCTTATCTGTGGTTCATCTCTTATCTATGAGTACCCCCCTACCTATGTTGCCCCACCTGTGTTGTCTCACCTGTGTTCTCTCTCTCACCTATGTTGTCTCTCTCACCTTCGTTGCGTCTCACCTGTGTTGTCTCTGTTAACTGTGTCGCCAATAACAGTGATAATCATATTGTGTTTGCATGTCAGCTTGTGTTGTGTTTGTCACGACCCACAGTCATGTAGGCATTGTATGAAATCTGAACTCAACATGGCCTTAGCAATGGAGGGTGTGTGTTTGAGTAATTCACACGAGAGAGAGAGAGAGAGAGAGAGAGAGAGAACACCTTGTCACGCTTACCTTGGCGCCTGGAACAGTAAACCGTCACCATCACAAACCAAATAATTTGATCCTGATTGTCACAGTAGATAATAATTCTCTCCTGTACACTTGGTTGTAATGTTACACTCGCACCCGGATCATTATTTCTAAGAGTCTCCTCAAACTGACGTAAAATAATTCATAACACAAGGGTTAAACTTCCTATTACCGACACAAATGAAATTCGTTGAAAACACATTGATCAGATCTCTTGGTCATTATTGTGTCTGCCAAAAAAAAAAGACTTGACATTACTGTAAGTATTCGTCCTTCTCACTGTTTTACTTATTAATGTTATTCTTATGTGCATCGTATAGAAGTAAGGCATCACATTCAGAATTCTTAACTTCATACCCGGTAGGTAGTGTTTGTATACAGTATATAGGTATTTATCATATGAACAGTCATAGTCGACCACGAGAAGTCTGAACAGCTGTACACATTACTTCACCCTTCACCCCCCCTTGTGAAAACTCCCTCCCAGAACGCCAATTCAAGTGAAATTTTGAATCTTGGGGATTTAGAGTGACTTACTATCTGAATGCTTTACTGTCATGAAATTTAATGTTCTTGTCCAAATCTGTTATTTGAGATTATTTTAACCCTTATCTCCTAAATCCTCTGGTTATGCAGCTTGGCAGAATAACAATAATGACCCACAAATCCTCTTAAATAATACCCCCAAAAAATTCACTGATGATGATGATTGTGTCTACGTTCGTGAAGTCTCTGCACAACAACAATGACCTACACTTAGGTGCACTAAGTGTTTTAAGTCACCCCTACCTTCATCAACTCCTGGGATTCACTCATAGTCACTATTAATGGCGGGGAGATCAGTCACTATATACATGTGTAATGGGGTGAGGGTGATCATGTATATGTATATTGTTGTGTTGATGTATAAGTTTGTATGTAACCTGAGCCGTCAATAAGAGTTTATGATGTATACTCGACAAATTCTCCATCAACGTGATAAGGAAGGTGTAGCACAACCGGCTAACCGGACAAAAAATACGTACGGTTGAAGATGAGATCCGGTGATTCAACATCAAAGGTAGATAGATGTCGATTTTTCACGAGGGGGAGTTACAGTTTTTTGTCGTCCGGTTTATTTCTGAGTTTAGTCAGTAGGGAGATGAGTTTAGTTTGGTTTGCCTCACAGTTTGTTGAGACGGGACACAACCTTTCCACAATATCATAACAACACAAGATCAATCTAATCAATCTCAATATTGATACTTTGTGGCCTCTGTTAGCTTGGGTTGCAACAGAGGTATTTTGTTTGGTCGTGAAAACATATTTTGTGTCACATCACTCGACGAGATCTTAAGACTTAGATCAACAGACATACAGTAGACTAAACTCCCTTCAGCGTCGGCCACATACTCGTAGGCTGGATCTTGACCAATTAAGTCTTTTCTCAAGTGATGGAGCTCATTAACGAGGCGTACACACACACACACACACACACACATATAGAAGCTGAAGCAGTACGTGAAGTGCGACGTTACACAGGCAGAATTGGTCGTGGCGAATTGTGGTTAGTTGTAGTTTGTAGTGCACTCCCAGTTGCCATCAGGTGTCAGGGTAGATATAGGAGTACAGTGTCTATACATCCTATTCCTCTCAGTCCTCTCATAAATGTAAGACTGATACTGGGAAAGCTTGAGTGTTGGTAGTGGTGGTGTAGCAGCTGAAGGTGGGGCGAGGAGGTATGTTGTGGTCCCCCTTGTAATCTATGACTAAACCGAAGCAGCGAGGGGGAGCAGTGCATTGGTCGAAAAGGGAAGAATCTACAATTTATGGCTATTGCTGGAAGGCCCAACACACTGTTGGTTATAGCTTTTGGGAGTCATGATATCCATCTTGTTATAGAGTGCAAAGAAGAGATATATGAACCCAAAGAAATATATATACAGATCACACTTTGACTCACACTAATGGTTCTTTATCACACACACATCACACTGAGATCTATGCTAATATGAATCGATGCAATCATATCACCTTGAGGATGACTTTATGAACCACATACATTACCGTAATTATTCTGTAACACACACACACACACACACACACACACACACACGCACGAAAATAAAGCTACAGTGTCAATACGCGAGTGAATATTTTCATCCACTCACTGTACTTAGACATTACAGTTGTATTTCCACTCTTGTTTCTAGAAATGTATTTTTGGGTTTAGGTTGGAGGACAGCACAACTCCCAGGGACTTCACCTCACTAACTTTGCTTGATTTAAACTTGTAAGCTTGGGTATGAGGACCCCACTCATTCCGCTTGAAAGTACCCATTCATAGTTCCGGTACACGTATGCACAGCCAGGCGAGGACGGCGCGATTCATTTACACTTAATTCAAGTTGTTTAAAAGCTAAATAAATGACAAGAGAATATATGTGATAAAAAAATGAAAGTTAATATTAAATAATTTTCTACAGTCTTATAGCTCGAAGGGTTTCCATGTGACGACATTGTTTGTGGAAAATCTCAGTACGGCAGCTGGTCCACCAACACCAAAAAGGCGGTGTTAAGCGAGCAGAATTAACCTCCCGTCTCTTGCTTTGAAGTGCTTTTATACCAAATGAATATCAAAGTTGAACTATTTCGACATCTCATTTGTACATTTGGGAAAAGTTTAATTAGTTTTCTCTCAATGTGATTCTGCGAAATAAGTAGTAGTGTTTATTTTTCTGGGCGCCCGTGTTTGTGTTCCTCAGAAACACCGCTATTTTTATGTTCATTTTGTTGAATTTTAAGATAAAATAGTTTAGTCAGCACTACAAATGCTGCTGGAATCAAAATATATCTTCCTAGTGTATTATATTTCATTTACTGCAATAAAATTAAACTTACTCTAACAAGCTGAGGATGAAGGCCCCAGGTCACCTTGGTATTACAGTGCTGTACTGAGTTGCCCCTACGCCCTTACTCTCAGCAGAATACTCTGATACACATTAAGAGTGTGTAACTAGGGATTTCGTGCAATTCCTAAAGTGTTCGTGGACATTATACAATCCCTTAAATGTTATGGAATTTTTTCTAATCACTGATATCACCGTCAACTGACACAACCTAATCCATCTCTTACCCCTCCCTCCTCCTCTCACTCTGTCACCCCTCCCTCACATTCCTCCTAAATCCAACCCAATCCATCCCAACCCAACCCAACCCAACCCAACCCAACCCAACCCAACCCAACCCAACCCACCATCGGCTCCACTACCCACCCTCACCTGTACCACCCACCACCACCTCCACCACCACCACCCAGCATCACCCTGCAGGATTAACGTTCCAAGTCAACAAGAAAATAGAAGGGAACACCGTCGCTGCCATCAGGTTAATCACCAGCGACGATACTCAGGCTCCTAGAGATGATGACACAGCCCAGACTCTCCAAGACAAACATCCACTTAGAACCACAAGCATCGAGTGGGATCTCCCCGCTGACACCACCGACTCGCTCCATTAATCACTTAAGAGAGATTCGTGTATAAAACAGTAGCGACTTTACCACCCGATTCAACAGGTGGGATTCAACTGGCCTTACTTCGTGTATATTAAACGAGAAACAAATCAGTTAGTGCTAAAAACGAGACAGCATGGGCTCGGGATCCCTACGGCTGTGAGGCGGCGTGATGACAACATAAAAGAAAACTGCTAAACCTACAGTAGCTACTTTTCCAAAACTTTTACGGTAAACAAATTTCCCAAGACACAAACAGCTTCTACCACTTCCTATACATCCTGTCACCACAAATCCCTTCAATCTCTCTCCATATTGTCCCATCCGCCTGTCTGAACGTACAGACGACCAGACTTTCCTTATTGTTTTCCGGAGAGACAGAAAGCTTCTCAAACACACATCTGGTGACTATTGCAGAGTATCACAGTAGATGTAAGTTTCTGTGATCTATAGTTTTGTAGAATTTGACCTGAGATTATTTTGTTTTACTCTTTGACATCATTGTGGGGCACCCGCGTCCCACATCCACAGTTTTTAGCTCTTAGAGTTGATGCTCTTAGGGTATGAGACTTATCAGCATTACTCGGTAGTAGGCAGCTACCAAACAGGGAGGTACAGTACTACCGCTTGGGAAGATGTTGGAAGCTTAATGTGTTGTCTAATGGTAGACCCTGCTGCCATATAGCATCACGAAAATTGTGACCAAGTCCCAGGTTGCTGATCTGACTTTCTGCCTCATTTACACACAGTTGCAGGGTCTCAATTGTTTCTCGTGCTATTGACAACACAATATACATATATTGTTTCTCACTTTTGATATTTTTTATTTTTTTATTTTTTTATGGTTCTTTATTATTATTATTATTATTATTATTATTATTATTATTATTATTATTATTATTATTATTATTAATATTATTAATATTATTAATATTATTATTAATATTATGATTATTATTATTATTATTATTATTATTATTATTATTATTATTATTATTATTATTATTATTATTATTATTATTAATATTATTATTATTATTTTTTTTTTTATTATTATTATTATTATTACTTTTACACTTTCGCCCCCCAGGCCCCGATGTGGGTCAGTGACCTGTGGCCGGGTGGGCTAATCCCCGTAAAAAAAAAAAAAAATGAACCTGCTGATGTTATGACAACATTCTCGTTATTCGCTCCTCCACATTTCGAGTATTTTGGTGTACATTTTCACCATTACCTTCGTTGCTACAGAACAACATGTTATCACAGCAATAATACAGTGACGGTGAAGCACACGACATTTAATGCAACAAAATTCAAAATGCTTTAGAAAACTTTATTTGTGGTTGTAAATTTTGTTGTTGTTGGTTGAAGAAAACAACTCCCATCATTAATGAGATGTTGATTAACTGTAAATTTCTTTCAGAAAAGATTTAATGAACACGTAAATGACACACCTGGAGGCTGGGCCAGGTGACCCTACCCTGCCTCCCTGACCCACCCCTCTCCCCTGCTTCTTCCTCCTCCTTACTTTCCCTCTCTTACCTTTTCCCCTTTACTTCCTTCCTTTTCTTTGTTTCTCCCCGCCTGCTCCTCTTCACCTCCACTTCATCTTAGCCTCCTATTCATTCCCTCATCTTCCCAACACATCCTTCACCCCGTCGCCTTTATTCAGACCAGGACCAGCCCACTACAGTAGCCAACAAGTTATCATCGAACCTGACTTAACCATAATACTTCAAAGGTCATCAAGTGCGTCTCTTACTACCACAGTATGTGTCAATAATAATCCTTTGGAAAAATAGTAATTTGTTATTGTAGGTTGTCGGAAAGAATAACATTCGCGTATCAGCAAAGCTTTTACATATAACCGTTTTAGACATTTTGTGCTGAAAATAAAACAGAATCGATTGTGTGTGTGTCAAATTAACTGTTGTACCAAAATAAAAAAATAGTGCTTTTTCTCATTTCCATTATACCGCTGTTTGCCAACACTTTTTTTTTTACCCTGGGTGTCGATAAATGCTGTTTTATTGTGGTTTTAAATCCAGGTGGCTTTCTTTTTTGTTGTTTTTTCAAAAATGATGATTTACAAGCAGTTCGATTTTCTTTTGTTTATATATATATATATATATATATATATATATATATATATATATATATATATATATATATATATATATATATATATGTGTGTGTGTGTGTGGTTATATGTAGTTATCAGCATATACCTGGATCACGCGCACCTACAGTGATTTTATTGTATATATATATATATATATATATATATATATATATATATATATATATATATAGTATATACATATATATATATATATATATTTTTTTTTTTACTGTTAGGCGTACAAAATGTTTGGGCAGGACAACAAAGGTCTGACGTGACCCATTTTACAAACTTCATGGACCATAACCCCCGTGTGACGTCCTCATAGCTGGAATTAATGGCTTATCTGTTACTGAAGAACCAAACATAGTAAAATTAATTTTTATATTATTAATGGTTACAAAAAAAATGATACGAAATATATACAGTAAGACACACACAAAGCGAGTGATATATCCTCTCACTCTTTTAGTCGGAGGGCTAAGAGAGTACTGTAATAATAGATTAATAAGTAATGAAAACAATACTTAATATACGAATAAAGAACATCAACTACTCTCCGGGTCGCTCCGTCTAACACACACACACACACACACACACTTTCATAGTTTTAAAATTCTTGTTTGAATCTTGAGACTGTGTGTGTGTGTGTGTGTGTGTGTGTGTGTGTGTGTGTGTGTGAATAATTTGCGGTGGAGGATCATTATGCTATGAAGTAAATGATCATCGTCAACCCACTCAGCGAGTCCTCAAGCACAACCACTACACTCCGGCTCTTGCCTACAATGACTATGGCCAGGTGTGGTCGCCTTGTGGGAAATTTTCGGTGCGGTGAGTGGAGCACTTTCAGCAACTTTTGCAGATCCCTTAAGTGAAGGCCTGAGTGAGCGCTGGCTGTTAGTTCAACAGTCGAAAAAGCTGTTCTATCCCTCTCAGAGGTGAGGAGTTGGTGGCTAAGCTGAAAAGTAGAAAAGCTGTTTGGGCGTGCAGCTTTAGTATGGAGACGCTAAGACCTGATCACTCGAAAATGAAAAGGGACACGGAAATAACTCCAGCATGAGCTTGAATTTTATATCAAAGTGATCAGCTGTAAGTTTGTTTTCCTTCCCCTTCGTTATATCTTATGACATATGATACAGTATGCTCTTCATAAGACCTTACCTTAAATTAATCGATAAATAATGAAAATATTACTTATATAATAAGTTAAATGGGTGAAATTATGAGATAGACAGCTGAGTGAAATACCGTTCCTAAGAAAATAAATTACGTTGCTAATTATCTGCCCCTCCCGAGAAGACCTACACCGGAGTTACTTCACAATGAAACTGAAATTGAAAGGTGAAATGTACACTAATTTCACTTCACATTACCAGTCAATTATTTTCTGGTTCTAATTGGTTTGACTCTAATGGAATAGGTCACTATGTTATATTTCTGTCCTGAATAAATATCGTGTTACATTTTGAAAAGCCTTATCTATTGTCACTTATGAAATATTACAACAAATTCGTCACACTATTAACTGTGGCTCTGATATTTAACGTGTTTCTTTCAGTCTGAAGTTGTACTAAAGCTTCGTGAATACTGTTCAATACTTACATTCTTACTGGGATGTAGTGATCATTCTTAGAGCCAGGCATGCAAATATTTTCTGCCTTACAAAAGACAAGAGGCAGCTTTAACGATAGAAACTTGTAAACGGTTAAAAAAACATTTGACTATTTTGTCTAGATCGTTGGTTCCCATCCTGGGGGGCGCGGTTTGAGATTCCAAGGGGCGGCGTGAGGTGGTTAACGGTCAACATATGCCATTCAAATATATATTTCTAAAGACAGATATGGGTAAAAGTGCACTATAGGTTTCTCAATTTCATGTTTTTTATTCATAGAAATACTGAATTTCCCCATAAACACGTGAGCTTTGATGGTTTTGATCCCATAATTATCCAGAGTTCTAGACGTCCATAAGGAACTGTTGAAAATTATTGCTCTTTGGGTATTGGTGGGCGCTATGGGTACAGGGCTGATCAACGGGGGGCGCAGTTAGGTGGTGATGTGGGTGTTGTGACTCTTGAGGTGGTGATGTGGGTGTTGTGACTCTTAAGGTGGTGATGTGGGTGTTGTGACTCTTGAGGTGGTGATGTGGGTGTTGTGACTCTTGAGGTGGTGATGTGGGTGTTGTGACTCTTGAGGTGGTGATGTGGGTGTTGTGACTCTTGAGGTGGTGATGTGGGTGTTGTGACTCTTGAGGTGGTGATGTGGGTGTTGTGACTCTTGAGGTATTACGTTACCCTCGGGATATCCAACATTCTCTTGGGAGGTGACACATTGCCCTGGTTCTTGATAATATACATCTTGCCTCAATTCCCAGACGGCTACTCATGTTTTTCTTAGTCTTTGGTTTTACATATTTATTATAGGATCAACATAGTGAGTGTTTTTAATGTGTTAGTGAAGATACGATCAGAGGTTTACAACATATAATATAATTTTAAAGCAAAAACAAACATCTTAATATTAAGGAAACGGATGAGCCTCGTTAAATCCACTGCCAGTGTAGGCTATTGCGTTACTGTCTCCGTGAGTTATGTGTCGCGCATTGATTCATGGCAGCGTGTAATTGTCTTATTTATTGACGTTCATAACTCACATCACCCATCTTCAATAAATCCATATAACACCTGAGGCGAGTTATTGCTTACCTTCCTCGTGGTAACCTGTAGGTGCTTAGTTTCACCATCACTTAAAATACTAAAAAAATCTTCTGTATATTCATTGAGTTTAGCAGCTGATAATGCTAGATGTTTCTCGGTATTAAATGTGTCAGTTCGCATCTTCGGTAACTTGTTCCAGCCCAGGGCACTCCCAGCCCACCCAGCTGTGAACGGGCACTTAACTTCATAGTTTGGAAAATAAGGGCTGTCGAGTACAGTGCCGGTAATTCTGTACCAAAAATACATTTCGTCTACAGGTCGCTGTACCTTCGCTGCCCCTAACGGACCATCACACTTATGGAACTCAAGTCTCACTTTCAACCAATACTATTAATAGCAGGAATTAGGTGGGTTTTTTCTTATATAGGATTGTCACTCTAAGCACGGTATCCATCATGTACGAGACAATATGGGTTCTGTGTTGTATCATTTCTGCTTTAATTCATAAACGTGATGTCGCTCGCAAAATGTTAAAATTTATTTTAGCATTAATTGCTTGTTTGTTTTTTAGAAGAAAAAAAATACTCTTCTCATCACGTTCTGTCATGAAAGCTCTCAACCTGGACGTTTACCAGGATATATATTTTGTGAAATTTGTAAAATTTTGATTGATCACCACAATGACAGTAGTCTCCTCCCTCATGGCAGCCAAACAACACCGATTACTCACATCATAATATTTGCAGATGAATAATTAAAAAAGTAAACTTGTTTTAGGGTTGTTTATAATTTAACATATTTTTCCCACATTCCGAAGTGTAAATAAGATTTCCTTTGTTATTTCATATTTACACAAAACGGTTTCTGAATATTCCAGTTTACAACCCTGTTGTCCTTAGACACCACTGAAAAATCAAGAACAGCAGTTCTTGATAATATCAGACATAATTCAGTGATGGTTTGTCCTAATTTACCAGAGTGTGAGGCGCCCGGAAGTTATATGTATAAATTCTTAGGCAATTGTTATATCAAATTTTCAAACAAAAAATAAAAATTAAAACTCGATCATTTAGACCGTTTTTAACATAACTCAGCGAAGTGTCCTTTATAAAGTACGTAGACAAATCCAAATAATGGGTTAAATTCAACTAGATTATTAATTTGTTTACTATTTTTTTTTATTTACAGGCCTGGTGGCCTGTTAGGGGCAGTGCGGATTAAGTACACTGTTGACTATACCTTTTTCGGTACGCCAAGTGGCAATGTGGCTGGCACTACACTAGACCTCCATCACTTCCCCAAGTGTTAAGGTAAATAACCAGGTATACAAGGAACTGACCAGCAACTGTAAGGATAGAAACAAGTGCTTTACTGTACACCAACCCTCCCCCATCTGTCTCCAGGTGCCGCGCGAAGTGCTTGTCCCAAAGACATGAGTTCCAGTGAAGGTGTTAATCAGCGATTGATCCATTTGTTTGTTTTCTTTGTTTTCTTGCTTGTCCGGGTGACATCTCAGGCACTTTTTAAGCTGGAAAATTTAAATTTGCACACACAAGTGACCAAATGCCTTGGCAATTTTGTTCTCCACATTTTGTTCATGGCAGCATGAGGATCGTGTAGTATTGAACGCACCTTTACTTATCTCTGTAAGTTTAATTAAATATTAAAAATAATGAAAAGGAAAGAAATTAATTTTCAGTAATTAGTGTTTTTATGTAACTTTTTTTTATCGACAAAGTTTATGGCGGGCGTCGTCATTGTTAACACAGGTAAAGGAATACCTCTCAGTGGTGTAAGTGTAAGACTGACCCTCGTTATTACCCATACAGTATATGCAGAAAAAAAATTACCATAAATAAACAATTTTAATAATTCGGTTATGTGTACAAAATGGCCGTCGTAAACTCTAAATTTTGTTATAATTATTTATTACAGAAATTACTAAACAGTGATAAGAAAATGTGATGAAGATGTGTGTGTGTGTGTGTGTGTGTGTGTGTGTGTGTGTGTGTGTGTGTGTGTGTGTGTGTGTGTGTGTGTGTGTGTGTGTTCAGTATGGAATAACTGACGCAGTGACGGACGGTCTACTAGTGTGTGTGTGTGTGTGTCATAAACCAGGTGTTCTTACCTCACCTAACACTAATTACTGGATATTAAACAAGTAATTACACTCTTACTGAGAAGCTGGTGAGTAAAGTAAGATTACCTGGCGAAATAAAGACCCTAAATAAAAAACATGAATTAAGTTTAGCTGGTAAATACAGATAATAAGAGTAAATTAAGATGAACTTGTAAATTAGGGCGGTGTTGTAAGACTAGAATAATGATGTGTTGTAAATTAATGAGAGTTGATCTAGAAATTTAGGTGAGAGGAATGAGGCGAAATGATGGTGTTGAGGTATGAGGGGAAGGAGTCGCTAGGGTGGTGTACATTCCACAACAGCATGTAGGGAGGGGAGGGTAAATTGTGTTGGCGTTAACCGGGCGTTCACATGACTGTTTTTACCAACACCCGGCAAACCAGTTGATCAGATACCAGATTATTTTATGTTGTTCTGGCCGTGATTTCCAGTATTTAATTTACTGTCTCACTAGCCTAATATATCCCTAATGCTTGCTGGATACATATTTCCTCTTCTGTCCTTTTTCTTTTACCTCCAGTACATTATTTTATGAGCACTACAAGCTGGTGGCTTCCCCTGCTGTTATGACAGACTCCGGTACTTGTTTTGTAAGGAATATCAGGTGACGGGGAGTGCTGATGAGAGAGTCACAACAACCCCTTCTCCCTGCTCCCTTCTCCCCGCCCCCTTCTCCTGCCCCTTCTCCCTGCTCCTTTTCCCTGCTCCCTTCTCCCCGCCCCTTCTCCCTGCCCCCCCCTGCCCCCCTTCTCCCTGCCCCCTCTCCTCCCTTCTCCCTTGCCCCCTTCTCCTGCCCCCTTCCCTGGTCCCTATTCCTTCCCCCAGTGAAACAGGTAATGAAAACAAATGTCTCCCCTACTTCCTCTGCTTATGGAAAAAAAGTAATTAGAACCACTAGTGAGAGAGAAATGACACCTGCCTGCCCCACCCCCTTTCTCTCCCCCAGGTGAGCCAGATAATGAGAAACTTACCACCCCCAGCACAGGTAATGAAGTTCCATTAAAACGGAAGCATCTGTGAGTGTGTAACGAACAGGCTACAGCTGCCGCTCTCACACTACACTCAACAACCTTACGTAATAACGGACTAAGAATAAAATAAACTGGTAAATATAAATGTGAAACTTATTTAACACGATGAAAAAGTATTTAGTGAGAAGTATTATTTTTGAAGGATATTTAGTGAGACAAAATAATGGAATATATGAAAATATTTAGTAAGAAAATATATTAAAATTTTGGATTAGTTTTTTACCAAGAAAATATATTAGTATTAAGTGCGTAGCGAGAGAAAGTATTTGTATTATGGGGAAATATTTAGCAAGAGAGAATATTAACATTATGTGAAGTGTGTACACCATAGGAAAATATTTAGGAAGAGACGATTTTAATATTTTGGGTTGGTACTAAATTAACATTATGATAGTGTTTAACTAGAGAAGATTTTAACATCACGGGAAAATATTTAGAAAAAATTAACGTTTCGAAAAAAACAATTAACAGATTAAATAAGAATTAAATAATGAAGAATATTAACACCATATAAATATATCTAACATATGAGAATATTTATTATTATTATTATTTTTATTATTATTATTATTATTATTATTATTATTATTATTATTATTATTATTATGGGAGAATGTTTACATTTTAATTTACATAAAAATATTAACGATTTGGATTTTTTTGTTAAATGAGAAACTTGATGATGATGATATATATACGTTGATGAAGAATGAATCAGGGAAGGTGAGGGCTGGGGAATGAAGGTGAGGGCTGGGGGGATGAAGGTAAGGGCTAGGGGATAAAGGTAAGGGCTGGGGGATGAAGGTAAGGGCTGGGGATGAAGGTAAGGGCTAGGGATGAAGGTGAGGGCTGGGGAATGAAGGTGAGGGCTGGGGGGATGAAGGTAAGTGATAGAGGCATCGGCGTGGTGTAATATCTACAAGAGGTAGGGAGGGAGGAGGGATTAGGTTGGGGTTTTCGCGTTGTGTTGTGAGGAGGTGAGAGGAGAGGTGAGGGGAGAGGTGAGAGGAGAGGCATTACCGAGACCTGATGAGAGGGTATTAGTGACGGTACGCGACACACATGATGAGTGGGATGAGAGGTAGTATGGGAGAGGGAACCGCGCCTCTCTCTCTCTCTCTCTCTCTCTCTCTCTCTCTCTCTCTCTCTCTCTCTCTCTCTCTCTCTCTCTCTCTCTCTCTCTCTCTCATCCTCCAGCAGGTGGAGCAGGAGGTGAAATTAATTACTGAGGGAAGCACGACACTTACCGAGTCCTTGCCCTCCTGCCCTCCCTTACCCCCTCCTTACCTCCCTTACCCTCCCTAGTACCCTCCTCAACCCCTCCCACCAGCATCATGTTAGCTTCAGCAGGGGCCCAGGCCCATGGTGAGCTGTGGGGCCCTTAAGTGTGTGTGTGTGTGTGTGTGTGTGTGTGTGTGTGCTCCATCAAGGTTCACAAGAGTCTCGTGTGTAAGGTATACTGTAGGCTACACTTAGTCTCACTCCCGCCTACTAATTAGTTATAGTCATGTTCTTTTTTTATTTCTAAGACAGTAGCAGTAGTAATAGCAGTAGTAGTAGTAGTGGTAGTAGCAGTAGTAATAGCAGTAGTAGTAGTAGTAGCAGTAGTAATAGCAGTAGTAGTAGTAGTAGTAGTAGTATGAAGAAAAACCCAATAATGCTTCCAGTATGATTTCATATATAAACAAATGCTATTCGTTGTGTAACATTGCAAAAAGTATTGTATAATAATAATAATAATAATAATAATAATAATAATAATAATAATAATAATAATAATAATAATAATAATAATAATAATAATAATAATAATAATAATAATAATAATAATAATAATAATAATAATAATAATAATAATAATAATAATAATAATAATAATAATAAACAAGGCGGATTGATACCAAACTTCCAGGCCATTTTTACTTTTTTTTTTTTGGTTAATGAGAATCTTCCTCTTAATAATTTCTCTTCTTTTCTTCCCCCTGTTTCTTTCTCTTCTTTTTTTATTCTTCCTCTCCCTGCTTCTTCCTCCTCTTCCTTCCTTCTTCCTCCTATCCCCCCTACTTTTTTCCTCCTTTTTCTACTCATTTTTCCTCCTTCGTCTTCCTCTTGGCTAGACAATATATCACAGAGGTGGCAGCACAAGTCACGGGAAAAATTAAATAATGTCGTTTTTCAGTCAAAGTATGGTGGACTTTGATCAAGTTCCCAATTTTGACAGCAGGAGTTAACGCCTACGGGTGGTGAGTGGTGCTGGGATGTGTGAAATAAAGGCATAAACGAATAATGGAATCGAATTACTTTGGTGGATAAATCTATATAAATATAGACAAATAAATGGCGGCTTGGATTATTACCGCTTCTTTCAAAAATGACAATATTAACCTAACCTAACCAAGCCAAGCCTAACCTAAGCTAACCTAACCTAACGAAAATAGATTTGAAGATGAGTTAGGTTATGTTATGTTAGGTAATTGTTGGTTTCTTTGGTGTTTAAGACCAATATATGATATATGTCACAATGAATATAACAAATATTATATAACGTTTAGGGGAAAACAAAAACAAGTCATGGTTAAAAAAATAAATAAATCAACCGTGACGTCACACACCTGGATAATTGCCCAAACAATTAATTCAACTCGCTTCAAGTGGTGGTGGTGTACCGTAAACTAACATGAATAAATAAATATATGAATAAAAATGGGAATAATTAAACAAACTTCAATATATTAAAAAGAACAAATAATTCAAAATACTACTATGCAAAATAGAAATGATACGTAATATGAAAAAAATACTGTGTAAGCAATTAGTATGTTAAAAATAAGCGTCTAAGAGAAGCTGATGAAAGTAGAGATAAAGGAAGAATTCTCTCCTTGGTGCCAACAGCAGGGAGGAATGAGGAGTATGACATATTATAATGATTATTAATTACTACTACTACTGTTACTACTCTTTTTATTTCTACTACTACTACTACTAATAATAATAATAATAAGGTAGTAAAGAATATATAGACTTTAACAGTAACTTGGAAATTGGAAAGAAATGCGACTCGTACAATTCCTGAATTTACTTGTACAGGTTTGGTTATCAGCTCACAGTATGTTTCCTCTTGCAAGCTAAACATGAAGTATAACCCACCCTGCGTACCCCAGGAGTATATCGGACAGGTGCTGGGTTATATATGAGGTATTACGTTGATATATTAAGGTTCTGGGTCTGGATTCTCAAAGGTTCATATACGTTCACTTACAGGAGACTCCACGTAATTTTTATCTAATGTTCACTGAGGTTATTTAGTGTAGGTAGAGGAAGAGTCTCACGTGTGTATTTCTTATGTCATTTGTGGTTATTAGTTTGGTGATTTATATAGTTAAAGTGAATCATTTCGATGTGTGTTTGTTGTTCATTATCTTAATATTTGAGAATATGTGTGTGTGTGTGTATGGGATTTGTGTAAGTGTTTATACAAAATATATGTGAAGTTGTGTTTACATGTGATGTACTGTATGAGTATTTGTTCATGCACGTCTGTAAAATATGTGCGTCATTTTATATGAAGTGGATGTAATTGAATGTGTATGTGCGTGTATATATATGCAAATTGTGTGTGCGTACGTGTGTTTGTAAGCAGATTTATTTATAAATTAAATCGGCATCAGCTTAAAGTAGAAGCCGTTCAGGTGATTGGTTTGTTCTTTGTTATCAACTATATTTGGGGTTATACAGGAAGGAACCGGATTACCCGATTGCAACCTGTCATGTTTGTTATAGGAGATCGAACTCAGGACGATGGCATTGATATTGATACAGTTTATTTAGCCAGAAGAATACAGATCCAGAGTGGATAATAACAATTGGCGAGAGAGACGCCCTTTACCGCTGTGCCACCACTGTGTGTGTTTTGTGAGTGTTTACCCTTAATTCACCCAGCTATAAATTCGTAATCTTATGTTACAGTTGGGGTAGTGAACATGGTCGAGTGCAGTACTAATCATTCAACCTTCATGTGTATAATACATGTAGTGTACAGTATCGTCCCTAATGAACTCGTTATTACTGAAAAGTTAAATGTGAAAGGATAAAATGGTGACACTTTTATATCGGTAAATGAATTATCAAAAGTTAGAATGTTAATATTTTTCAAACAGGAGATATGAGAGAATGTTGCACCGCCTCAAAAGGAACACATTAATGGCAGTAATACTACAGACAGCCTTAACTAAAGACATTTTCTTTGGAACTAGTTTTGTGGGAAACTTTTAACGTATGAGTCAGGGAGAATATGGGACAGCAGTACGCGTGCGAAAATTCATTCGGGAAAAACAAATGGGACATAAAAACTCACCAACCAACAAACAAACACAACCATAAACCACGTACATAATAATTGCATTACTCTCGCTATACGTAACAATTTTGTGCCGCCCATGTATGGTCCAGGACACGCGGGCCACAGGACACACAAGGTCCAGGGCATACAGGGTCCAGGACACGCGGGGCCTAATGTATGCTGGGTCCAGGGCATGCAGGGTCCAGAGCACACAATGTCCAGGGCATGCAAGGTCCAGGTTATGCAGGCCCGAGGGGGTACATCTGTCCTTGTCAACTATCTGGGTGTACAGTATATACCTTCACACGGGACAACAATAAAACATACCACAATAATATTTTTAAAAGTCGCCTGTCACGATTTGTTTAAGTTTTGTGTGGGCTGACCTGCAGGTACTGGTGGCGGTGGTCGACTAGACACTATAGATTGGTGGTGTGAGTACAGTGATGAGCGTTGCTGCTGTGGCTGTCTCTGATACACTTAGCAAACTTAAATATTTTTGACGGCATTCGTGAACTTGACGCCCGGTTTTCCTGATAATAACTTTATTAGTTTGAGTGAAACGCCTAACGGTTAAGTAACAGTTGTACCAAAGCTTTATTTCTGGTAGGAAGAAAATATGACACCTAGAAGATGTACAGTAGAAACACGTTATACCTCAGAGAATATAGAGAAGCCTATGTTAGAATAAAAAATTTAATTTATTTACATGTCTGAAGAAATTTTACAAACAATTATTAGATTTACGAAAGTTTTGCATTACTAGAAACGGAATAACACGAAAGCGCTTGGGAACTTCATGTTTTCTTGTTCCCTATGTGGTTATTTAGCATAATGCATACATGGATCACCCGCACCTAGAGTGATTTATTTGTATTAGGCCTTTATACTTATTGAGTATAAGAAGTTCTACAAAACGACTCTTTTTTTGTACGGGTAAAATATTGAGCCAGTGATGATACGTCTGTTAGGTCGTTAGCCTTGTGTTTATATAGTGAACGTCTTATTTATTCCTCCTCCATAATAATGAACGACGGTTTCCAAAGCCTCTTACGTCATATTGTTATTTTCTCTAGCTGAAGCACGTAACCCTGGATCTGCCTCACTGTAGCTGCCGAATAAGGAAGACGACCAATGTAGATCACTGAGTTTTACCGCGATGTGTAGGAAACCACGATTTTATTTTTATCATTATTAGTATTATCATTAGTGTTATTAATAGTATGTAGTGGTGGTAGTAGTGTTATTATTATTAGAAATAGTATTTTATTACTAAATTTGAACACCCTCCATTATCGTTGGAATATGCTTGAAAGTGCGAAAACATTCATATTATTTGGTGGTGTTCACTGCTGCTTCACTGATTATGAAATATATAATATATAGGCATAATTATGTCTCTTATGATGGTAAAGGACGTCTTAAATGATGCCAGGTGCACGTGGCAGACAGTGCGGCCCGGCTTACAACCTGTGTGTTATACCTGACGTCAGACCCGCATGACTGACGCAATAGGTTGACTCTTAAATCTTTCCAGTTCGAGTGTTGCAGTGTGCCACTCTGTGTCAGCAACTCGTGTCCTTTCATGTAAAAGCTGAAATTCCCGCCCTCCTGTCTGAAGGGATTAAGATATATGTATTGTTTCTATCAACAAAGACTAAAAATATTGCAATACAGAACTTGGTCCAATTTAAACTAATTCATGTGTAGTTAGACTCAGTTATCCTCAGACCCTCAGTGACAAGAGTTTATCAAGCAATTCATAAACAATAACAAAAGTGGATAGGCGTTAGAACCAGTAGCAAAATAGTAAAGTTGGATAGACGGCAGAAATAATAGGAATAATAGTAACACTCAATAGAGGAGTTAGAACCAATAGTAACACTGGTTAGACGTTAGAACCAATAAAAACCTAGGAACTGAGAGTGGGAATGGTTAAGACGTGTAAAGAACCAAACTTCTGGTTCTTTTCCCTTTCCCTCGATATTCACAGTGTGTCATCACCATGTATTCACGATAAATGCTTGTGTTTATGTTGCACGTTCATATTAAGTTGCATACACTTATATTAAGGTATGAGAGAGAGAGAGAGAGAGAGAGAGAGAGAGAGAGAGAGATACAGTTATGCAATGTGGATATAATATAATCTGACGCCAAACCTCCATGTGTTTGCTGAGGGATACGAAAGTAAATGAGAGAGCAAGAGAGATAGAGAGACAGGTAGAGAGAAGGAGATAGTATTGTATATGGTATAGCCTTTGGTGACTATATAACTAAGAGGAAGAGAAGAAAGAAATCGTGAAAGAGCCACAGATTGTTAGTGACCTGGAAACCATCATCAGTCATCATGGTGTGTAAACAAAGCCTACTGTGTATGGAAATAGCCCGTAAAGATAAATAACCCACGTACAAAAAGTTAACTCCTCTCTACGTATAGAATAAACAACATAAACAAAGGTTCCTCCCCACGTACGGAACTAATAATGTAAACAAAGGTTCTTCCTCACATACGGAACTAATAATGTAAACAAAGGTTCCTCCCCACGTACGGAACTAATAATGTAAACAAAGGTTCTTCCCCACTTACGGAACTAATAATGTAAACAAAGGTTCCTCCCCACGTACGGAACTAATAATGTAAACAAAGGTTCCTCCCCACGTACGGAACTAATAATGTAAACAAAGGTTCTTCCCCACGTACGGAACTAATAATGTAAACAAAGGTTCTTCCTCACGTACGGAACTAATAATTTAAACAAAGGTTCTTCCCCACGTACGGAACTAATAATGTAAACAAAGGTTCTTCCTCACGTACGGAACTGTAATGCACACATACAGTAAAAAAAACTAACCACGCAATAAGTACCGTAGTAACTCACCACACAAAATAAAAGAGCTCCTCGTGTATCTAAAAGATTTGTAACTTAACAACATAAAAGAAAGCTACTGTAACTCACCAGGTACAGAACAACAAGTCAACCACATACAGAATAAAAAAAAGACACGGAATAACCTAAGCCAACACGTATAAAAAAAAAGAAGCTTTAACCCAGCTAGCACAAAGGATATCCCGCTAGCAGAGGGAAAAAATAGTGGTGCCTCCATAAAGATGTAGGTTGACAAGGGAGTCAGCTGAGCGGTGCAGTGAGACAAGGTCGGTGAGGAGGGCAGCCACGCTCGTCCAATCTGCCAGATGTCTATATAAACCTGGACCCCCACAGACCCTCGCTGCAGGCTCACAGTAGCGGGGGCAGTTTGTGTTTTTCAGCCTCAACTACTTACATGTATTCACGCATTCATATACGCATACATATGCATATATTAAACGGATGCATTCATGAGGACCACCACACAAGCACAATAGACTACATCATGCAGCCACGCACATACACATCACCGGATATATATTTATATATATAGTATATTACACAGGCCGTCCATATTAAAATTAAATACATTTGAAACTTTATAAGTTTTTATTGAGAAATGTAAACAGAAATATTCACACAGGTCATAGTCGGTATGCTTGAGTTTCTTTGGTGTAAGGGGACATCACTCGGGCACCGTTCGTAGCAGAGACTAAGTCACAACGGTACTCGATTACCGCCCCACATATATTAACATCTCGGGGGTTACGGAGGCGCTCTTTCAGCTGAACAGTGTCCTGCACCTTTGTGGAGTACAGTTTGGACTTCACATAACCCCAAAGAAAGAATCGAACGGGGTAAGATCAGGCGATCTCAGTGGTCAGGAAGCTGTACATTGTTCTGCAGTATGAGAGCATCACTGAGGCGGTGGCTTCCGTAAGTCATAACTGTTGCCTATTTTTGTGATAATGCAGATCACCTTAGGTTTCTTGTCCAACTTTTGTTCTACAATAATACTGGTGTTTTTGCCATCAAAAATTATAGAAGTGATCACCACAGTGAATTTAATGTGCATGATAATTTAACAATGAGTAATTCATATGCAAATTAGGTCGTTTGGGTTTTTTAGGGGGGGGGGTGAGTCCTTGTCATAACCTCCAATACTTACCGGATTTCGTGAGGTTCACCATCTAATGTTACTTAATCTCTCCTCTGATAACAAGGTTACTATGACCTCTTTAGTGAAACAAGTGTCAAGTTTTGTTTTATCCCCAGTGTTGGTTCTACCTTATTACTTTTATCTGCCTGATCATATGACAACACCTGAACACGTCTCTAAAAATAACGTTTGTGTGATTTAATTTTAGAGATTAATGTTATATTTTATATATAATTATGTCTCTACTTTAAGGCAATATGTTACATTCACCAGCTTCTATGTGCATAAAATCCTTATAAGACATAATAAATACCTTGAAAAAATTAGGTCAACCAAGATCTTCTTTAAGAAAGTTAGGTGACAACTTCCTACATTAACTAGCCTTTACGGGCTTCATCAGTGACTCATACGAAGGGTAGGGCAGTGTGAGCTATTGGGTAGTGATGTAAGTCATGGTAAGTTTTAGTTTCATCTCTGGTTGTACAACTGTGAATCACACTGGTAATTGACTCATAAAAAACAGCTGATGACACGTAGTCACCTCATAAGTCCATACCGGGATCATTTTGGGTGGCAACTCTTTGAATCCCTGTTCCTGCAAAAAGAAAAAGATAAATTATGGGTAACTACAAGCAGGTTGAGGGGTTCCTCAACACCAGAGGAGTTGTAAATCCATACAAAGTCATGTGTGCACTGGAACGTCTGGTTTGGTTATGCCTTTTTTATGATAACTGTAAATAGATGTCAATGTATGACTTGAACGTCCTTCACACAAATAAGGAAAAACATTCCAGCCGCGTTTGTGTTTACAGTGTGTAACATGTAGAGCAAAGTATACCGTGTGGTGCAACACTCCAGCATTGCTGAGGCCTAAGACTGACAGTATTAAATAAAATTGTTAAAGTCAAGATTTATATAAGAATGGTTGATTAGGTTGCGAGTTCTCGTACAGCCGACTCACTTTACCTTAGGTAACAGTTTACCTGTGAGGTGCATAATGCTGCAGGCGTTGTGGAGGGGAGGGGGATGCTCCATACACAGCACACCCTATCCCTCCCCTTCCCATCGCCCCTCTCCCCTCCCGATTCGTTCTCGCTCCTCCCTATCTCCCACCTCTTCCCCATCTCTCTCCTACCCTGCCCTCCACTACCCTCCCCTCCCCTCCCCTTCTTTCCCTCCATCCCTCCTCTCTACCCTGCCTTGCCCTCCTCTCATCCCATCCCAGATGTTCTTAGACTGGGGCCCTCAGTGATATGATTTAGAGTTAGGCATACTGTATTAAGGTGAGAGCCCATTTTCCATTTCGTAATGCCCCAATGCCCCGTGCACCTGACTAACCACCGCCCGTGCCCACAGTTGCCCCCCGGGTGACGCTCAGACTCGGCTACAACCTGGAGACTCGACCCGTGACGGAGGGCGAGGATGTGTTCTTCGAGTGTAAGGTGGCCAGCAATCCCCCACCCACCACCACCAGATGGTACAAGGACGTGAGTAATACCTGAGTACACCTTAGAATACCTCTCCTCTCGGTAGTAGTAGTAGAACACCGACACAAATTAAGGCAGCTTGTCCATATGAAAAACAACAATTTAAACTAGAAAACACCACGAAGTAACTCTTGCTATCATACGTTGACCTGAGTGTTTTTATCTCTGTTTGACGCCACCTGAGGTTTTGTTAGACACACACACACACACACACACACACACACACACACACACACACACACACCGCCTCCAGCTATACTCCTGTCACATCATCACCTCCATTTCTCTCTCTCTCTCTCTCTCTCTCTCTCTCTCGTGTAGTATGTTTTACTCTCCTTGCTGCCTGTACTTGTCTTTTATCTTCCCTATTTATTATGCTCTGAATCTCCCTCGGTTATTTCTCTCCGCTGCCTGTGTTTCCATTTTTTTTATTCACTTTTTTCTGAATTCTTTCCTCATCACCTCGCCCTCTGTGTCTCTTTTATCTCGCTCTTTTATGTCTTTCTCACTTTCTTTCGCCTTATTTGCTTGTGTCTCAGCATTGTCCAATTTCCCTTGCCTCGCCCACTCCACGCCTGCCCCTCTTCTCTCGTTCCTTCCTCTGTTCCCATTTGTTACCTTTGCTCTACACGCTTTCATCAGACCTTTCCACTCTCTTCTTTCCCTCCAAACCGTTACCGTTCTCCTCTTTCTGTTCTCTATTTTACTTTTTCTTTCGTTTCCTTTTCATCCATTTGCTTCTTTTTCTTCCTTTAATTTCTTCTTTCTTCTTCTTATTCATGTATTTCCTCTTCTTCGTCTATATTTATCCACTTTCACTTCGTCTGGAGCGTCACAGCCTTCTTTTTCATTATCATCAGCCATATCATCACTTTTTTCTCCATATCATTTGTCATCATCATCATCATCATCATCCGGTTAACTCGTAAGAATGTGTCGGATCCCTTAACTGCCCCTCAACGATGCTATTATGTTCCTGGGAGCTCCTTGCAGTGTCTAGGGCTCTCTCGTGATGCCAAAGAGCTCCCCTATTTACTCTGGTTCATCTTAGGGTGACCCAGAATTCACCCAAGACACTCTGAGATTCTCTTGGCGCCCGTGAGTTCAATTTAACGCCCTGTCATCTGGTGGAATGTTGGCGGTATAGCAGTTTTTTTTTTCTTTCACAAATAAGAGTTGAAGGAAGATTAGTTAAGGAAGGAGAGAAAAGTTTGGAGGTTGAGGAATTTCAGAGAGAGAGGCAGTGGTTGATGGGCTGAGGTGAAGTTATGGTATTGGCGAACTAGTTAATATATTAAATGGGTAATGATTCTACCGTCTTACCACTATTGTTATAAGTCATTTGAGTCGTTGTTTACATTATTGTTTATTGACTTAAACGAATTAATAGTGATGAGTGGGTTTTTTCTGCCTCTTCACCCTTACTGGTTGTTGCGTCACAATACGACGTTATATGGTTGTTGATAATTTTCTGGCGGTTTACTTTCCAGGGAGACTGTCTAGAACCTCACTGGAAGGATTGGATGTGGCGATGATCTCACTGTTTGGCAGCTTGGAGGGTATTAGAACTGTTATCGTTTTCTGGCGGAAGTCCTTGGAGAAGTTCTTAACAGACTGAAAATTTGTTTTGCCTCGTTCTTTGTGTCAGGATGTATACGTGCTAATTGACTGGCTTCATCTTCAGGAATTTGTGGAGTTCAGTTGTGATTCTGCTATAGGATTTTCTTTTTCCTGCTAATTGTCTTACGACTTAGTTCTGAACAACTTGTAATTTCGTCATTTCATTGCTGTTTAGAGTATAATAGGACTGAATGAAGAAGTGACTTGTCCAGATATGGTTTGTGTTTTTTTTTTTTTTTATAGGAATTAGATCGAAATAGTTTTAGCGTGCTTGCCTCTCACCGCTGCGACCGGGTTCCGATCCCACTGGAGTTGCATGTGAGAAGAATGTTGTCGAATGTGGCCCCAACAAAGAGAACAACTGAAGATCTGGATACACTGGTGTGGAAGTCTTCATCCAGAACGTATTTAATATATCTATTTAACAACGTGATACAGGATGCCTTAAATATTCCTCCCGTGCTTCAAAGAACTCTTAGGTTCTATGATTCATATCACCACTTGCCCTGGGTAATTGAAACTCTCACAGTTCCCTTTGGTTATCCTCCCCCCCCCCCTCGTTCGTTTAGGCTGTTTTAAGTACTGTACCAGAGAACTTTTCGATTACCTTCAGTTACTTTAAATACTTCTAAGTTTTCTTAAATGTTCTTATATATCTTTAAGTTGTCTTTAATGCCTCAGGATGTCCCTGTATGTCTCTAGGTAAACTTATATGATATCTACAACATCTGACTTGTTGTTGTGTCTCCCTGGCAGGGCGTGGAGGTGGTGCACGACCTGCGGGGCGGCGTGCTGGTGTCTGGCCACAACCTGGTGTTGCAAATGGTGCGGAGAACCTCGGCGGGCAACTACACCTGCGCCGCCACTAACACCCTCGCCACCAGCAGCAGCAACACCATGACCCTCACCATCAAGTGTAAGTACTGTACCTCTACCACCATCATCACCACATCTTCACCATCATGTGTCAGTAGGGGTGAGGTCAGTGGGCGTCTGGGGGATGTGTCAGTGGGCGTCAGGGGGATGTGTCAGTGGGGTGATGTCAGTGGGGTGATGTCAGTGGGCGTCAGGGGGATGTGTCAGTGGGGTTAGGTTAGGTGGTACTAGAGTAGGGTTGTTTGATGTCAGTGGGCGTCAGGGGGATGTGTCAGTGGGGTTAGGTTAGGTGGTACTAGAGTAGGGTTGTTTTTTTGTCTGCGTCACATCGTGTTGACATTTCAAATTAATATAATTGGTGGTTGTGCTTTATTTGTGTGTGACTTTGTTCGTGTATTCCTCCGGCGTGTGTGCGTGTATGCACCTTTTTTGCTCGTGTGTGTTGGTAATTACATGTGTAAATACAGCGGTTATTGTGTGTGTGTGTGTGTGTGTGTGTGTGTGTGCTGGCGAATCCTTGCGTGTTGTGTGTTTGGTTAGGTTTGTTTTATATGTGTGTGTGTGTGTGTGTGTGTGTGTGTTTATAACTATAACACTCGTCTAAATATACCATTAGGAAATAAACGTGATCCAGTGTAATGCCAGCGGTCATATTTCCTCCTTATGTATTAAAAAAAAAAAGCCCACTTAGTTTACGGTTCGCTGTATCCGTACTGCCCATGGCACCCAATTTCAATTTCATTATCTCTACCAATTTCTGTCTGTCTCTTTGTATATATTTCAAAAAATATTTTAGTTGACCTGATTAACTGAAACCTTTGGACTAAAAATATAAAGCTGAGAAAAATTACAAACATGATTTGAATTTTCTTCGTTGTAGTCCGAAATATTAAGAAAAAAATTTGAAAGAATATCCAGTAGATTTTGATTAGTGAAGTGGTGTTCTAGGAGACACCATTAACCTCTCATGATGTTGTAGGAGACACCATTAACCTCTCATGATGTTGTAGGAGACACCATTAACCTCTCATGATGTTGTAGGAGAGACGCCATTAACCGCTCAAGATGTTGTAGGAGACACCATTAACCTCTCATGATGTTGTAGGAGACACCATTAACCGCCCATGATGTTGTAGGAGAGACGCCATTAACCGCATATTCTTGGAGATGAGAGAAAAGTCTCCAAAGACCACAAAACTCAAGTTGTGAATTGAAACCCAGTTAGGAACCATCTGTGGGTCAAGGCGTTCCCAAATATGTAGAGAGTGATACGTGGACACACACACACACACACACACACACACACACTTACAAATATGTATGAAATGTTTATCTCTGTGAGTGAGTTTGTGTGTTAGTGTTATGCATGTATCAGCCAGATCTGTACATAATATTCTTGCAGCTCATTTACGTATGTTCATTATATCAACTTCCGTCGAGTATTACCTTTTAACATCACAACCCAGAAGCTGTTGCAGTATAAAGTTGTCATCTGCAGCTGGATTGTGTAGGAAATAGACAGCTGGTGCAAGATGTAGACAGCTGGTAGATGGTGTAAGCAGGTGAACGATGGTGTAGACAGCTGGTAGATGGTGTAAGCAGGTGAACGATGGTGTAGACAGCTGGTAGATGGTGTAAGCAGGTGAACGATGGTGTAGACAGCTGGTAGATGGTGTAAGCAGGTGAACGATGGTGTAGACAGCTGGTAGATGGTGTAAGCAGGTGAACGATGGTGTAAGCAGGTGAACGATGGTGTTGTAGACAGCTGGTAGAGATTGTCAACAGCTGCTGGATGGTGTAAGCAGGTGGTAGATGGTGTTGTTTTTACCTCGCCCCTGGACGGTTTGTGGTATTGGAATGACCTCGTCTTTCTCTCTTTGTCTTTCTGTCTCTGTCTCCTCACCTGCCGTTTCCTGTCTGTCTGTCTTGTTTGTCTGTTACTGTGCAATCATCAATAATGTAATGTTGAATATTTTAACCGCATTAGCACTAAATCTGGGCAAATATCATGGATGACCTACAGTATGGACTTAAAAATTAATTTCTTTAATCAAAAGCAAATTCAAAAGTACAAGCACTGTCGATCATAGATTATGTTCATGGAACATATAAAACTATAAAAGGAATTGCAGGAAACAGGACACGAGAAGATGAAAGAGAGACATTGAACAGATTAAAGAGAAGCTCAGTTATGTCAGCCGGGCTAGGAGGGGAGGTGGTGAGGACACGCGGAGACCGTCTCACAGTAGGTGCACGAGGCTTTCCTAGATCAAGAGTAGTACTAGTCTCGTCTGACGATGTACTGTTCCCCTAATGAAATGGTCATTAACGTGAGTGCCTCAAGTTAGAGTCGAGTGAAAAAGTTCAACCATGCATACCTGTGTGAATCAAGCTTCCTGTGAGTGTTTCTCCGTGGTGTTGAGGCGCCGTCCTTGCCAACAGCCTATGACCCCATCTATCATGACCTATAGGGCAAAGACCTTCCACTCCATTTGTTGCATGTGACGTTCATATCCTGTTGTCACTGATTGGTTCTGAACTTCTCTGCACTTTCCTGGTCAAATGAATCTTGACTAAAAGATCTAAGAACTCGGAAGAGAATCACTTTTTCAGTGGAGGAGGTGTTGAGACTTCAAAGTTCATCTATTGAATAACTAATTATGATACAACTTAATTATTCATCTGGAGTTTGTTGGAGTGAACCAGCCGACAGTAGTGTGACCTTTACTAGGTCCTCACTGTCCCCTCTTCTGCTACCCTCTTTTATTCCCCGTTTCCTTCCCACCTCCCTCCCTCCTAGCCACCCTTTATCCTTCTCTCACCCACTCCCCTCTCAGCCATCCCTCCTCCCAGTACCGTCCCACTAAAGGTAATTGCCTTGTTTCACAGCACAGTAGCCAGCGCCACGAACCTGGATCTCACGGCACGGGCATAATTTTTATCTCCAGTATTAGCAGTGACCAGTACTATGTCACGGCCCAGGTGTGGTTTTTGTCCCCAGGATTAATAGTCTCTCGATTATAGATATCCAATCCAGCAAGTTTAGAAACAAATTAAAAAATATATATATACGAGAAACTTTTAAAGTTGTAGAGTAAAACCTTTTCTTCTTTTTCGTCAGAGTATAAAGGTCTCTGGCCTGACGTGTACATTTGATCTATTGGAATTCTTACATGTCGATTTGTGATTCGTGCTGGCTACAAGATATTTAGGTTAGGTTAGGCTAGGCTAGGCTAGGCTAGGCTAGGCTAGGCTTTGTGGTCGTTTTTTGGTCTTTGAGCTTAACATTTAAACTAGCAAAATTCCCCAGCTTCTCTCGGGTTAGGTATATATACAGTTAACCTTGACAGTCACAGTTCACCCTCCCTGACAAGGGTAACTATCTCTTGCAATCATTGTAGTGATATCTCAGTCAGGGAAGATTTTTGGTTCTTGCTTAGACCGCCCGGGGGTCCGTGGTCAATAGTAATACCAAGGCGCACAGCCTGGGACCCATGTTAAATGTGTATAAGGTTTCAGGACTCTAATTGCTCCCGTTTTGAAGGAATGGCTGGGACAGACAGACACATTCACTCACAGACAGAACGTCCTTTTATTATTAGAGAAGATTACTGGATGTTTGAGAGGTGGGCGGTCGTGACAGGTAAAGGTGGGTGATATTATGACGCAGGTGGAGGGTCGATCGCTTCGGTGAATAAAATATGTCTTTGAAGTTGAGGTGCCAGGCCAATATAATCACATACACTTCCATGGGTGAACTGGCTAAGCACATACTAATGAAACTGGCTCTTGTTTGGTGGGAAATACCCTGTATGTCTAAGCTTTGTGGGTAAACTGGCTTTTGTTATCGAGAAAATCATGTTTTTCTTTATAAAAAAATCCTTTGTTTCATGAACAGAGAGACTATGCCATAAGGAGCTGCCATTGTCTCATGGATAAATTAACTTT
The DNA here is from genome assembly GCF_018991925.1 of Homarus americanus. Lineage (NCBI taxonomy): Eukaryota > Metazoa > Arthropoda > Malacostraca > Decapoda > Nephropidae > Homarus > Homarus americanus. Next base: position 162,048 of record NW_024713151.1, on the reverse strand, counting down.
GTTTCATTTGAAACTTGTTTTCGTGTCATAATTAAACTTATTTGGTCCAGTCAGAACTTTTTTTTTTTTAAAAAGTGTGTGTCCATGTGCATGTGTGTGTGATACCTTTTATAAATAAAAAAGGGAAACTTCTGACTGGACAGTAGTAGGCAGCTATCAAACAGGGAGGTACTACCGTCTGGGAAGATATTGGAAACATCATGTATTGTCTAATGGTAGACCCTGCTGCCATATGGCATCACGAAAATTGTGACCAAGTCCCAGGTTGCTGATCTATCATTCTGCCTCATTTACAAACAATTGCAGGGTCTCAATTGTTTCTCTTACTTTGACAACACAACATATAAATATTGCTTCTCTTTTTTGTGGTTATTATTATTATTATTATATTTTAGCCCCAAGTCCTGATGTGGGTCAGTGACTTGTGCCTGTGTGGGTTAATGCCAGTAAATGAAGAGCTTCATACATAACCTAACGTAACCTACTTTAGATATTTGGCTCTCCTTGTGATAGTAAACCACGTCTTAAATAAAACAGTAAATGAGGGATCAGCTGAGCCACACCCCTCTATTTCTCCATGAATTTCCTTTGCTGTGGAATCTTCTGTCAAAGGAATTATATGGCTCAACTATCCTTACTTTGTTACCAAAAGATAATATAATTTTGTCAGACGTGATGTTTCTAACCCTCACTCTGAAACATTAATTATATCCCATTAGTCAATTGATCCAAACATTCCAGTTTTTAATACCCCAAAATCACAAACCTGCCTTAGCCTGAAGTACATAAGATAAAGGTTGTTGTGATACACTGCAAAATTGTCATCGTCTGTTGTTGTTTTTTCTTGTTTTAACCTTTAGTGTCTTTCTCGGTTTGTTCAGATCATATCCTTTGTTGTCTGATGGCCTCAATTCTTATATTATAGCTCCTTTATCACCTCCGTCAGTCTTGATTAGTCACTGTTCATATTCCCTGTGTGGTGAGGGTGACGTCTTCAGCTGCCCCAGAGAGATAGAGAGAATAATAAAACATGACCTATGTTAGGGATTGGTCCAAACACTCCTCCAGTTGACAGTACAACATGTAACTAGCACAGCTAATGAATTTTCTTGTTTGTTAACGGTCACCTTAGCTCCCAGCACCAACAGGCAAGATAACAGGCGAGTCTGACCATCTGTTTGTAACGACCCTCTGCTTCTGTTTTATTCACAACTGTACAGCTGTGTTTGTAAATGTCAAACTTTATTATGCCGGGAGCCAACGTATACACTAACATTGATTTTATTTGCCAACTTACCCAAACCAAACAGAACATAAGTTTCTCTTGCCAAAGGTAAAATAAGCGAGGTTACGGTTTATTGAGGGAATTTTTTGCTTCGTTAAGTGACTTTTATAGATTTGAAGGAACGATAACTAAATTATTTCCTTAATCACATAGTGTATAAGTAGACTCCGATATGAGTCTACGCTGTTGGTGTTGAAGGCAGTGTAAGGCGGCGTCCGTCATGTGTACTACGACGGCTAATTATCAGCAACAAGGCCCAACAGGACAGGTGTGAAACATAGGATACACTTAACAGGTACTAGGCCAGGTAACGTGGATGTCTGTGAAGAGTAACTTAAGTACGTGGGGTAGATTCTCATACAACAGCAACACACAGACAACTTGTATCGTATGTCAAGATTGTTTACCTGAACATTCTAGTTAGTACCTGATAGATGGGTAGACAAACAAACAAATATATACAGTACATCTCTCTCTCTCTCTCTCTCTCTCTCTCTCTCTCTCTCTCTCTCTCTCCACAGAATTAATCAATCCAGTCTATTATTCTGAAGAAATGTGACCAAATATAACGAGGTCAGTATTACAAAGAAAATGCCTTTTACCTGACCCATTGGTATATATGCAGTGTCATTTACCAAACACAGCGTCTTGGCGACAGTTATCTGACTCTGAATTATGCAGATAACGATCTTTAACCTACAGACTAACCTGAATATTACGTAAATCAAGCCAGAGTATTTCACAGACAAAGCCATTTACCAGCCACAGAATTATACAGACAAAGCCACTTACTCGCCACTACACAACTTTCCACACCATCTATCACGTTTTAACACGACACAAACACACACACAACGCTAGTTCACTCTCCCCTCCAACACACAATTTTGTCTTGATGGATGACACGCCGAAAACAAAACAAAAAAAGATTCAAACCAATAACAAAGAGAACTAACTGAACGATGAATAGAGAGAGAGAGAGAGGTGGGAAGAGGGTAATAATTGCGAAATGAATGTTTCATGAATGACTTTTCTTTTTCTTTACTGGGGTGTGGGAACTATACTCACAATCAGTCTTAAATATCGTTCGTAATCTCGTTTTAATAGATCGTCTTTTGTTTATATAGGTTTTGATTCTTTTTATTTTATTTTTTTTGGGGGGGTGGAGTGAGATTTGTATAGAGGGCTGAAATTTCTGATTACTTTTCATTTTTGTTGAGGGAGAGACGACCTTAGTTTTGCTTTTGGGGGCTGAGTCTTGTTTTAGTGACTCTCTCTCTCTCTCTCTCTCTCTCTCTCTCTCTGTGTTAAGCGAATACTGTAGTTAGTGTTACTGATAACAGCTGATATCAGTGAATGTGAACAGTGTGTGTGTGGTGAGTGTGAACAGTGAGTGTGTGGCGAGTATGAGTGTAAGCATTGAGTATGTGGTAAGTGGTGTTATAAATTCCTAAGTCAGGTACCGCTCCGAGAAACCTGTCCCGTGTTCTACCACAGTTTGAGCTTACCGGTTCCGCAATATCCCGCTTTCCACTCTATTCCGTGTTCCACAACAGTCTTGTTCCCGTGTTTAACTGTAGTACATGTTCTACCACAATCTGAGCTCAGTGTTCCGCCGTGCTCCTTGATCCGTTGCTTTCAGTGTTTATAAGTTACAAGTTGGTGTCACAAGTTACCAGAGGTGACACGTCTACCAGGAAGGGCTATTTACCAGAAGGTGCCACAAATTTCCAAGTGTTATCCCCTTCAAAAAACTACAAGAAAAACAGTCTTCAAGGAGGGTAGTACTACAATAACCCGGTATGGCGTGGACCACCTGCTGCCTCACGTCTCTCACTCCCATCACCAGGACCTTCAATAGTCAGAAGTTATTTTTTACCCTAAAACTGGAAATCAGAACACACATCTATCTACAGAAGCATCTTAGGCGCAATCTCGACGCTAATTTGGATTCCGCATTTTGAGTTCGTTGTTTTCGTGAAATTTCCAGTTATGGGAGAAATATTCAAAGTAAAAATCATTGTTAGTCCAGCCACAAGACAGGCGTTCTCTTAGAGAGTGTTGCTGCTGTATAATGTCGACACGGGAGATAAGCAGACCAAGGCGGAGGCAATGTGTGTGTGTGTTCCACCACCACAGCCAACAACTGTAACTGCTTCTGTGTGTCCGATGTTGAGTGGCACACACACACACACACACACACACACACACACACACACACACGAGATATTCAGCATCCCTCCTTGTGGCCCGTACGTTGAATGTCACCTCTTAACTAAAGAAGTAAGAAAGCTTCTTAAGATATTATATAAGTTAAAGGACAAAATTGGCGGCAAAATGACGTCGTAATTGGGTTGGTTGACTCAAACGTTAGACGATACTTCTTGTTGTCCTTATAAATCCTATTACTCTATTTAAATAGTATTCTTTTGATTCTTATAACAATTATCCCCTAACTAGGAAATGAGTGTTCCTAAAATGTCAATTACTGGTAAAAAAGATGAACATACAAATCTTTAATAATGTATGGGAGAAAATCCGACCACCATCGGTCTTTATTTAGGACGTGTACATCACTCGGTTTGGAAAGAGAAATCGACATACAGAATTACTGAAAATCTGAGCTCCGGTGTTTTAATCTGCAGATATAGTACACCGAGAGACAACTCTCCCTTTGTGGTATTTTCCGGGAAGCGTATTAGCACGCGTGAGTGGCATGAATCGCTCACACCCTCCCTCACACTGAAGGAACCTTGGCTTCATACAAAGAGGAGAGGAAATGAAAGATTGAGAAGCGTAGAGGGTAGAGGGGAGGAGAACCAAAGGAAAGATTAGAAGGTATAATGAAAAACTTGCTGGAAATTGACAAAAGCATTGGGAGGAATTGAAAGGGTGTTTGGAGTTTCTATTAGTATATAATGAATTGAGAATAAAAGAGTAGAGACAAATGTAACAAAAGAAGAGGCGAGAACTGATGTAAAGACCAATGAAATAACTTGAAAATAGAATCAAGTAATACAAGAATCCATATCAAGAAATAATAATAATAATTTCCTTCCTTTACACTGGATACGTTTAGCTGATCGTGTTACATGGTGAGACGAATGTCGGTACTGATGCCACAGGCTCCAAGCTAAGTCACAGAGCTCTAGGCTACACCAAAGAGCAGAAAACTAGATCAAAGATAAATGACACGGGTACAGGAGCACCTCAGATCAGCCTCACCATAAGCTACAGCTACTCGCCGGGCTGTACCAAGCTCTTGAGTCCAGCCTTTACCTGGGCATAGCTCCTCCTGTTTACTGTACTCTGACCCAGGTTGACCTCCTGCTAAGCTAATTATGCGACACCTTGCACCCTGGAGAGCTTCCCCAGCTATTCTGCCGGGGTGTGATGAGTGGTGTAGGCTGGTGTACATGGTGTAGGATGGTGTACATGATGTAGGATGGTGTACATGGTGTAGGATGGTGTACATGGTGTAGGCAGGTGTACATGGTGTAGACTGATGTACATGGTGTAGGCAGGTGTACATGGTGTAGACTGGTGTACATGGTGTAGGCAGGTGTACATGATGTAGACTGGTGTACATGGTGTAAATTGGTGTACATAGTGTGTATATGGGGTGTTGTCGAGTGCTCCTTTACCTGTGTGGGTCATGGAAAACTTGACCCATTTTTAGATGTCTGTCTGTCGTACCTCGGTGAACCCTGACTGTTGTGTGTGTGTCATCAACAGACCCTCACGCTGCTGAGTTACGTGCGAATATGTGTGTGTGTGTGTGTGTGTGTGTGTGTGTGTGCGTGCGCGTGTGTGTGTGTGTGTGTGTGTGTGTGTGTGTGTGTGTGTGTGTGTGTGTGTGTGTGTGTGTGTGTGTGCTACTGTGCGTGTCCATAGCTGTCTAAGTGTGGTGGAAGAGGTAAGAACTCTCATTAATTCACCCCTGTGTGGGTGTGCACGCGCGTGGGTGTGTGCGTGAAGTAGCTGGAGGGAGGCACCACGGGCAGGGTAGAGCTGAGCTATGTGGTGGCCGGCCTCGTAAACCTTCTGGTCTGGCCGCAGTCGATTTGTGAAATTGCCTACCTCTGGTGAGTGGCCGATGTCGGCTCCTGGTTTTCTCTTATTCACGGCTATTGCAAACTTATTTTTTTTCCCTTTCTTTGATTTTTTTTCTTATTTGAAGCTTTTGTAAATGTTTGGATGTTATTCGGTTGTTTGAGCGGCTTGTTAATTTTCATTTTTCAAACTTCCATCTTTGGTGAACTTCAATTTTCTTCTGTTTTGCTTTCCATTTCCGATTTTTCTCCTTTTATCTCTTTTGTTTCCTTGCCTTTTTATATTTATTGTATTTTTAAGAGAATCACTATTTTTCTGACACTGGACCTCGTGTTATTAACTCACACCAGGAGAACAAAGGTGCTGTAAGTTTAGCTTTGTGTGTGTGTGTGTGTGTGTGTGTGTGTGTGTGTGTGTGTGTGTGTGTGTGTGTGTGTGTGTGTGTGTGTGTGTGTGTTTCTATCTGTAATTAAATGAATACTCGACACGGAGCTGATGCTTGACAAGGAAACACTGGACCGAACATGGAGACCGTAGGTTAGGTTAGATTAGGTAAACAGTTCAGAAAGTTCAAGTTCAAGCAAGATCAATCCTTCTTTAATCTGCTCAGTAAATTTGGCCATTATTCATCGTCGTATGTTAATTTTTCCTTCATAAATTGGGATGAAAGAATACGTAGAGTCACCATGTAGTTTCGACGTCATATATGTAAGCCAGTTTTTTATTTAAAGTAAATGAAAAAGCTCTTCTACTGACCGCCGCCATCTATAAGCTTTTGAGGTACGTTTATTAGGTGAGTCGATAAGAGAACGCGTAAGTAGCACATATCCCAGGAGTTCGTTTCTAAACTTGTGAAAAATATTGCTCAGTTAAGATTTTTTTTTTCGATTAAAATAAGTATTGTTGTCCCTGAGAGTTTGTTGTGTTGTGCGGCTGAGAGTTTGTTGTGTTGCGGTGGCTGAGAGTGTTTGGTGTTGTGTGGCAGAGTTTGTTATGTAGTGCTCCGTAAAGTTTACCAATTACAGAAATAAATCTTTTCATTTTAGTTTTTTCATCTAGGATATTTGATTAATAGTAGCGGAGGTGCAAATGTATTAGGATTACATTGGGATCTCGTGCTTAAAATCTCTCTCTCTCTCTCTCTCTCTCTCTCTCTCTCTCTCTCTCTCTCTCTCTCTCTCTCTCTCACGAAATACACACACACACACACACACACACACACACACACACACACACACACACACACACACACACACACACACACACACACACACACACACACACACACACACACACACACACACACACACACACACACACACACACACACACACACACACACACACACACAGACCAATATTCACGAAATCTTTTTGAAAATGTCTTCAAACACTTTATGTGAAACGGGATTTACCTGTAGTAGGAAAAAGTATTGGTTGTAAACTTATTTTTTTTAATAAATTCAAAAATCTTTAAAACATAGGCTCTGAAATTGTTCCTTTTTGGTAATGACAAATATCGCTATACAAAAAGCGGTAAACTCACTCGATTTTTTTTTTACTGACTGGAAATATTTTCAAAACCCGGATATAACATCGGATACAGTCGCAGTAGCATACAAAAATATCTGACAACACCGGATATGAAATTCAAGTTAGGTTTAGTAGAGGGGAAAAAATGGTAATAGAGTGAGACGTAAACTTATTATTTTTTACCAAGTTAAGAGTTTTGGTGTTGAAGTTGAGGTGTTTGAGCCTGGGGCGAGGGAGGCCAAGTGGAGGTTTTCTGAAAACTTTGTAGTTTGGGGGAAAAATCATTTCGTAGGTGCTCCTCGTGTTTTAGGCAAGTTTCCCCCAAGTAATAATAATACAGGGATAGTTTCCTTTGTAATGGTGACATAATAATTACGCTCTTTTCGTTTTCTGTTATATTGACATATGTTTCATCCAAAGCATATATAACAGAAGGAGAGAGAGGAGTTTGTTGGCTGGTACGTGATATTAATTCATTTGTTTAATTTTTAGTTTGGTCACCTCGTGGTACTGAGCTTTGTTCAGGTGTACAGTGCATACGATAATATCACCATAATATACTGAATCATGTGTTGGTGAGGGTTAAGAGATCTGTTGATGGTGGTGATGCCGGGTTATGTACACAACTAAACATTCACTGCTCTGGAAATTCTCTGTAACACTCAGAACCATAATATCCTGGTCCTTCGGGTCTGTTAAATACCCTTTATGACCTCAACTCCGTAATCCTTTTTTTACGCTCCAGCTCACAGAATGAGTTTGGGGAACACAATATATTAGCTGCTAAATTTAAATTAACTGTGTAGCAGCTGTTATAAATTTAGTTTTCTTTCTTGAAACATATGTAAACAAAAATCCTGCACTGACTTAATTTATAACTGGCAAGACTGAAGCAAATTGGTCACCAGACTCTCGAGAGTAGCGCGGCTGAGGAGAGGTAGCCACTGTCTCTGGTCTTATTTTCTCACTTGACAATGTTTGGTACTTCAGTGATTAAGGTAGTAGTCCGGTTTTAGATATGCTCGTATACATCTTAGAGTGTCTCTATGTATGATGTCACTTGGAGGTATTACTGTAACACACGATATATATATAATGATTAGGTTCTGTAAACAAATTAATTAGTGTAACAATATGATTAATAATGACATCAACAAACAGTAAGGATAAAAAAACTTATAATATTACCATTAATAATAATAGTGAAAAGTCAGACTAATAGTAATAACGCATCAGGGGTTCTGCTCAATAGGTATAGACAAGGTTTAGTGAAATGTTCCCCCATTTTTTTTCAGGTAAACTTTGAACATAGGTCACATAACTTTGTCCATATCTCCCGGGGCTGAGGTCTTCTCTGTCCCCTCTACTAATGTATATCTGTCCCATTTATCCCCGGGTTTTTTTTTTTTTTGCTTCTATTTTGTTAAACGATATTCCTGTAAAGATTTTTAAGTTCGCTTCGGCTTTATACATTGTTTGGTAACTGACTCACTCACTGACGGAACATTATTGAGTCAGATCTGTGTTTGCGTGGTGTGTAAGTAAACTATGCTTTTCTGTAGGTGTATTTTTGTATGTGTGGGTGGATCGTTGAGTTATGGATGGTGTGTGTGTGTGTGTGTGTGTGTGTGTGTGTGTGTGTGTGTGTGTGTGCGTGCGCTTATGTTATTGGTACCAACAGAATTTTACTCAAAAAATGTGCGTACTTAGTACATTTTCACCTAACCTTCACAATACATATAAACCAGGAAGGGAGTGTAGTAGAATTCCCTGAATTTTCACGTGCTATATAATTTATTTTCAACAAATATTAACGATGGAAGCGGTAACGTGTCATAGATAATTTTTATGTGCTTTACTATTTCAAGGCTTCGTGAAATTATTATTGTTGCATTTTGAGTTAACACGACATCACTGGTCCCCACAATATACCTCGATATGGGCAAGAACTACCGTGTCCATATTTGGTGTATGTGTTTATCATAATAACTCCTACAGCTGCTGTTTTTCTAATGTCAAATATTTATTGATCAAGGTCACTAAAGGAGACACCACCCGGCATGAGTTGATACCTCGTTCAAGTGCAAAATAATCCAGATATAGTCCCCATCTACAGGTAGGGAACATCTAGGAGCCTTACCTTAAAGAACATGTGAGGCAATAAACAAGATGTGGAAGAACATATCATAGAAGTAGACTCTCTCGTATAGGGGCGACCATTTTGTTAGATGGCTACCATGGTGCTCAGGGAAATAATACTCAATGGCTGTGTAGCTGAAAATACTTATGAAGACGTGACCTAATAGTGTGTCAATTCCCATGTTTCTATCATTAATACCACAACTTTACCACCAGTCTGCCTGACCATTATTACTGGTATTAGTTTGAGGCTCGAGACCTTTAAAGTACAATAAGAAGATAATATTGAATTAGACTTGTAGGTTCACTATATGGAAACAAATGTTGACTCCTTGTGACACATCCATGAGTAGTGTAACTAACTCCCCCTATTATCGCTCACCTGAGGCAAACAAATGTGTGATTAGTGTTCAATTAGTTCAGAATATGTCTTCTTACAGTTATTTCTACCCTCTTTAATGATCTTCTTATCAATTCTTCAAGGCGTAATATGGCATCTTTCCTTACACGAGACAGCGGAAAACTTTTAGTGTCAGCTATGGCCACTTGGGGCTAGGTGAGATGAGTCCCATTAAGAAAAGTAATGAGCATATAGGCCTATAGGTAAATACTGATGCCAATTTTCATGCTTATGTCACAAAGTACACAATTATTTCCCTTATCCGCCCCACGATATGTAGCACAGTCCTTTCATTAGTTTTAATATTCTTTTAATTTGATTACATAGTATGTTTACTATTGCCAGTTTCCTTTTGTCGAATGTAAAAAAAACACAGGGCTGCCACACTGACGAGCCCCTGTAAACGCACTAGTGAAGGGACTGTACATCATCTCCTATATATAGACACCCGTGTGTACACCAACGCATGTGAGCATCCACATATATGCATAGCCCCGTTAATGTGAACAGTATCATTTGTGTACGTTCTCAGGTGTATACACATCTTAATATGATCCTCCACTCGCCTACACATCGTCCTTTCCTAGCGTGTGTGTATAGACAGTTTAACTCTTCTGTTTAACTTATTTACACTTCTGCACTTGTACACATCCTTCTCCTACACTCTCACTCCCTCACACCCACACACCCTCACACCCACACACCCTCACACCCTCACACCCACACCCTCACGCCCACACCCTCACACCCACACCCTCACACCCACACCCTCACGCCCACAAACCTGCTAGTACGTGTCTACGCGTGGACATAGTAAACATCTCACTACCCATCCTTTATCACGCCCACAGACCTGCCAGTGTGCGAGGGCGGGCCACAGACGGTGACGGTGGCGGAGGGTGAAGACGTACGATTGACGTGTCGGGTGGATGCTAAACCTGAAGATGACCTACGCTTCACCTGGTACTTCAACAACACACTCGATACCGTGGAGGTCGAGCGACACCGCATCCAAGTCCGCAAAGGGTTCAGCTTCCTCGACTACACCCCCAGGTACTGTACCACACCCCTAGGTACTGTACCACACCCCTCCAGGTACTGTATCACACCCCCAGGTACTGTATCACACCCCAGGTACTGTATCACACCCCAGGTACTGTATCACACCCCCAGGTACTGTACCACACCCCCAGGTACTGTACCACACCCCCAGGTACTGTATCACACCCCAGGTACTGTATCACACCCCCAGGTACTGTACCACCCCCAGGTACTGTATCACACCCCAGGTACTGTACCACACACCCCAGGTGCTACTGTAGGTACTGTACACACCCCAGGTGTATCACACCCCAGGTACTGTATCACACCCCCCAGGTACTCATCACACCCCAGGTACTGTATCACACCCCCAGGTACTGTATCACACCCCCACTGTACCACCCTCACCCTCCCTACTCTAATCCCCAGGTGCTACACCCCCCAGGTACACTGTCCCATCCCCAGTGCACAGGTGTCAATAATGTCCAGACCTGTTGTAGCTTCATTGTCATCGTGTCCCATGCCCTCCCCGCCACAGTGTAGGCCTAAGTGTTGCTTGAGTCTCATCTATTTACATCATTACCTTGAGTGCCCCTTGGCTATCTGTATCATTGGTATTTGGATTATTCTCTGCAGGCCGCCAAAGGTCCAAGGGAACAAAGGTAAACGCGACAACAATACGTTATAGTAGTTTATAGGCACCAATATACTGTTTTCAATTTATCAGAAAATATATAAATGAATATATGGGCTAATGCAATGTTTTTTTTAAAGTATATTATTACGTTACGTAAATTACGAGCACTCACATGAACTTTTTACCATAAATTTTCCAATTATATATATAATTGCCTGATGAACCAGTCAGCTTTACGAATTTAATTATACCCAGTTGTGTTTAAAACAGCGATATACCTAATACACTTCATCACTATGCTAATGTTATTGACAACGTTGCCACACTAACCAGCTATGGATCACTGTCTCTTCACCCCTCTCCTCCTCTCCCCACCACTACGGGCAGGTCGTCGCGGGACTATGGGATCCTGTCCTGCTGGGCCACTAACACCGTGGGCACACAGGCCGATCCTTGCCAGTTTACCGTCCTCGAGGCAGGTCAGTGTCCCCTCTATGTGTGTGTGTGTGTGTGTGTAGTAATCCCCAATGGAGGTTCACGTTGCTTAACAAAGACGAATGAACAGGCTTTGTGTGAAATAAAACAAAGCCTAGAATTGCTTTTGTTGTCCTTGTGGCGCGGTGGTAGTGATCCCTGTTCACACGCAGAGGTCCAGTTTCATTAATGTCTGTTATCATCACCATCATTACATAGGACTGACATGGTAACTAGTCTTCAGCCATCAATTGCCATAATTAAGATAATGATTGTCAGTAATCAGCCATAGGTTGCATTAGTGAACCGGAGAAACTGTATGGAATTCATCTAGGTAAACTAGTAGCTAAGTCACACTGTGAAGGTAGAGAATGAAGGAATAAAACACACGAACTCCTTCTCTGGCAGTGGGTCAATACATACACTAAACATTGTTTTAATGACTTTTAAGCTATACTGCAGGGTGGCCAGACCAAGTGTAAACACACTCATAATTTGCTGCTATTTATTCAGTGTTATTGTTTTAGCTTCCTTCAGTCCACTTATACTCTTGCATTAAGCTTTCCTCTCAGTTGTTTACTAAGCTGCTTCCTAAATGTCCACCCTTCTCTCTTCTAGTGTGTTCGTCACCTCATCTCTCTCTCCTTCCTACCTTTATTATCCACTTTTGCATTTTACGCTCCTTTTACGAATTTTTATCTTCTAATTCTCACATTATATACATACCACTTGAGCAGACCTTAACCTGTTCTTTGTCCAACTCTTCTTTCATTTTCATAATTCTGATTCGTGTTCTTCTAATTCTTTGTGTCTTATTCATCCCACAAATTACTGTCACACGCGTCATTTCTGTAGTTTCTAATTTGTCTTTTCCTACTTCATCTAGAATCCATGTTTCTTACTGCTCCCGTGACTGCTACTCTGTGGTTCAAATTATTGTTGTTTTTTCCACTCCCTGATACATGCACTTTGAGGAATTTGAAGCCTCTCACATTATTTACTTTATCTCCAATCATCTCTAATATTTAATTCTCATTGCCTATCTTCTTTACATATCATTACTTAATTTTTCTTTTCACATTTACATTTGTTTTCACTTGTGTACACTCACCAAGACTTTTTCACTCTTGTTTACAACTTTTTTTTTCTTAATCAGAGCAGTGTCATTTGTAAACAACAGCTGACTCATACTCATTTGTTTTCTCCATCCCTGCTTAACAAACTTTCATTCCTCTCCAATATTCTTGCGGTCACCCCAATCACTGTCTCACCCATGTATGTGTTGAACAACTATGGCGACATTCTGCATTTTTTAACGTAGTCCTTCTTGCGCTGCCACATTCTAATACCTTATTCCCTTTCTTCATGAATGTACAGTACATGACATTCAGCAACTGTTCTCTTATTCCATACATTTCCAATATATGTCTCGTCATTTGACTAATCAACTCAATCATCTACTTTTCCGTGATACAGAAACACATAAACAGACAATTCTACATCTTCAAAACTCTTCACTCATTTTGCTCACTTCAAAAACTTCCTATAAACATCTTTTTCTTTCCTGTACTCACACTACATATCTAATATATACTCTAGTTGAGACCTTTGGTGTAATGGTCAGCATTCTCGCTTCGCAAGCGAGCGGACCCGGGTTCGATCCACGGCAGGGTGAAACTATGAGCAAGTTTCTTTGCTCCATATGCCTCTGTCTACTCAGCAGTAATTGGGAACCTGGATGTTAATCGATTTGCGGATCGGCGAGTTGTCCGGTCATCTCGGACTATTCCTTGACACTGGGTAATGCAGCTCGTTAACTTAAGGTGTGGTTGCTGTGTTGAAGACAGCTTCTACACCTTAAACAAATTCACGCCTAGGTGGCCCTTGGGCCGGCCATCCTCGTTACACGAGGGGCAACCATTATTATTAATAAATTCTCTGATTTGGCAATACACTATTTCTCTCCGTAATCATTTTATCACACACATATTCCCTGGTATCCTCAACATACAGTGCTGTGCAGAGGTGAGACATAACACAGGGAAGCGTACAGAGGTGAATGACAGTGAATGTGTATATTACCCTTTACAAACAGAAAGTGATGATAATAAATGCAATATATATCTGTACGCTTCCCTGTGTTATATCTCACCTCTGCACTGTTGTCATCCACTCGAACAGTTCTCCACTTCCCATCCTTAACACTTGAGTTCAGTGACTTAACCCCTTAAACCCTTCAGTACGATGACTTAACCCTCTTCAGTACGATGACAACCCTCTTCAATACCATGTCTTAACCCCTTGAGGTATCATAACCTATTCACTTAAGTAACGATAATATTATACACCAAGGGTTAAAGTCATAGTATTTAAGGGGTTAAGTTTGCTACCAGTTCCCCCTCCTCCCCCCACAGCTCATTGTAATTCTCTTTCACTTAGATACTCTTAATTTCCCTACGTTCCAAACCAGACAACTCCTCTCATCTCTCCTCCTTTACACTTACAAGTTACGTAAAGTATTTTCTCCTATCTCCGTTATATACCAATTTTTTCCTCGCAAATATCTCCTCTTTAATATTTAATTGTCGTTTCTATTTGTTCTCTTGGTTTTCACCCCTACTCAGTTTCCATAAGAACAGTTTATCGTTTCTTCTTAATCTATGTGGTAACTTTTATTATTGTCTTTACCCCATTCTTCATTTGCTAGTTTTTTGGGGGGCATTCTTTCATAATTTTCTTTACATTCCTCCTAATTTATCTGCACTTCCCCTACATTCATTAACATTCCTCACTTGCACTCGCGCTTATATCCTTCTTTCTTCTTCTTAATTAACAAAGTCAGTCTCTCATCTCTCTCTCTCTCTTGATCTTTCTACCTATTATTATACACCTACACCCCCCAGCTACACTCTTCCATGATAGCACTATTAATTTTCTCCCATTCCTCTTTAGTCCCATCTACTTCATGTCCCCTATTTACTTGAACTAAGTGTCTAGAGTTTCTTTAATTCCTTAATTCACATTTGTTTTCCTCAGCTCTTCAGTTCTTTGTTTTGATTTTTTCCTCTACCAGATAAAGTGTCAGTGACTCCGTTCAGCTCATCTTTTTTTAACGTTCTCATCCTCCATCTTGTATTTCAGTGTTCTAGCTATACACATGTACTTTAACGAGCTACTTATCTTCTCGGCAGATTAACAGTTGGCGTTCGTGAGACTATTTAATACTGAATCAAGTCAATAAGTTAATGGAAGTATAAATAAAGATTCAGTAGATTTGAGTAATATGAAATTAAAGAAAAAAAATAACAATTCTAACAATATTATTTCCTGTAAAACTGCATCATGACAGCTGACAAAACAAAACAAAAGAACAACGATATTGGATCCTGTAACAGAAGGATCAAAATAAAAAATGAATAACTTTACTGGGTTTTAGTTTTTTTGCTAGTGAGAAAAAAATCCTCTGCCTCAATACCTTGATTTAATTTTGAAATATGTATTAATAATTCATTGAGGTGTCCTAAATTGATAATAAGTAATTGTAATTTAAGGCAAATATTTATGTCCAGTTTACTTACCTAAATCAGTATGAGACAAGTGTTAGACAGACAGACAGACAGACAGAGAATGAGAGATGAGAAAGTGCGGTGAAGAAGCATGATATATGAGTGAGGGAGGAAGATAAAGACCAGGGTGGATGGAGGTTGAGGAGCAAGGGGCATAACTTGAAGAGGGATGGGCTAGGGGAACCTCCCTCCTTATACCTGGGGAATTAAACACAAGCAGAGGGGAAAATAGAGACAGACAAGCAGACAAAGGGACGCGCAAGAGGTCAGACAGAGATAGACAAGCAGGCATATAAATAGAATTTGAAGATTTATGAATAACATAAAAATGACATAAAAATAATAATAAGGTATGTAAATATGACTTAGAGGCACATTAGTATAGTAGTGAGGAAATATCTACTGGTATTACCGCCGACACTACTGTGTATACTAAAGATATTCAATTTCAAGCGTGAGAAAATATGCATTATCACATTACTGCAGACAGAGAGGTGTGTGAGTGTGTGTGTGTGTGTGTGTGTGTGTGTGTGTGTGTGTGTGTGTGTGTGTGTGTGTGTGTGTTTCAGAAACAATAGCATTACCTCTTATTCATCCAAGTATTAACTTTCCATTTTCCTTCTGTTTTCAGCTTGACTCGTTAATACCAGGGTGATTGTGTTATGATGCACTTTTACGTAGGTGTAAGGAGAAGTTTTGGTGTATTAGTATAAGTCCCCCCCACCCTCTCCCTTTCTGACCATCTCCCCTCATACTTTCTCACGCCCACACTACAACTCAACCTCTCTCCTGCTCACCCTCTCTCACGCCCACACTGCAGCTCAGCCACATTTCTGCCACTCACTCTCCCATGCCTATATTCTACGTGCTCACCCACACTTTACTTCCAGGCCCGCCAGAGCGGGTTGAGGACTGCGAGCTGGTGAACCACACAGGGGGTACGCTGGAGGTGGTGTGCTCGCCGGGAGGTGACGGAGGCCTCCCACAGTGGTTTGTAGGACGGGTGTATGACGCCTCCACCCACACCCTCCTCGATACCCTGGAGGAGTCACATCCCAGGTTCCAGGTGAGCGGGCTAACACCTGGCCAGGACTACCTCATCACCATCACAGCTATCAACCAGAAGGGCGCCAGCCAGCCCGAGGAGATTGATGCCATACGGCTCAAGGTGAGTTGCCCCATTAATTTTCTCAAATACAACCAATACAAAATGAATTGAGGGGTGCTGTAGCAGAGTGGATATGTAGTAACTCTCATCTCCTGACCTAGCGGTTGCCAGGCCTAGTCTCACAGTAAGCTACTGCACGGTGAGTTGAAGAATAGTTACCTAATTTTACCGTTAGAAGAGAGGAAAGCGGTGTAGTGCAGTATCGGTCACGGTGTTTAAATGTGTACTGAAGGCTAAGTCAACAGTGTGCTGTATCCATACTGCCCTTGGCGAGCCTCAAGGCGTTGGGACTCACCTTCAAGTTTTTCATCCATAAAATAAATGTATTTAGTAAAGCCTGTTAATAAATACAAATAATTGCCATAAAATTTATAGAGGGCCAGGTAATACAGGCTATCCTCATTGCCATTTAGTAAGTATAAAATGTACGCATTAACGCGTGTTAATAAATAAAAAAATGAGCATCGGGAGAAGTGGCATCGACGAGTATAAAATTGGTCATGCTGTAATGGCTCCGTTAGTATATACGTAAATAAACATCCTTTTCTCACTCGAGTTTAATCTGATAATAACATTATTATACAAGTGAATAATGCAATGATGTTTTCTGATCATGTTATCTGTGTATGGTAGTAAAGAACGTGGCGTCATACTGGCCATCAAACGTCCGGAACACTGTACAATACGTACATTAGTGAGTGCCGGTTACTTAACACCCTCTAAACAACGCCCTCATATGTCTTACCGGCATCATAACTTATAATATCATCAAAATCGTCACATTATGCAAAAATTAAGTAATTGATACTGTGGCAAATTTTCATCATTGGACATGGTTATCCTGACACTTATTGATGGTGGTGATGAAATACTGATAATCAACTATTGGCTGCTGGCGAACCAATCATTAAGCTCCAATTATACCTGTGACCTACGTATGGTGATGCAACACCAGCTGGACCGGTGTTCATAATTACGCAAAAGCTGTCGATCAACCAGAGTGTATAATTAGTTTATGCGTACTGTAAACAAGACAATTGATTATAGAAAGGGGGAACTAGAAACAACCAGATATACAAGTGAAAATGAAAGAGAGACGAACAGTAATTACTCGAATATTTTAAACAAGTAAATGGTGCAGGGAGGAGAGATCAGATGAATGTCATTGTAAAATTTATTCACCCCTTCCCAAAGACTGACGATATATGAAGCAGGATCATTTGAACTAGTGAAGGTTATATGAGAAAAAGTAAAACATTGAGGCAGCGAATTCCACAGAGACTAGTGCGGGGTGTAAATGAAATAAAGTCTGCCAAAAAAAAAAAGTTTTGCACGATTATAGAAAGACTAATACGTATAGTGGAAGCATGTGGAATTGGGGAAGTTCTAAACTGGATTAGGGCGTGGTTACAGGACAGGAAACAGCGAGTAAGCACTAAATCCGATTGTGGTAACGTCACTAATGGAGTACCCCAAGGCTCAGTACTTGGGCCATTACTATTTATTATATGCATAAACGACATAGATATAGGCGTAGACAGCAAGAAATATGAGAATTATCGTTCTTTGTTTTGTAAGTGTACATCAAGACAAAGTTGAATACACTTCTCGGGCAACACAATTACTACACCCATCCATTCACAGCCTTTCACATGCACACTTCTTGCACCCCATAAGTACTGCCACTTACACACATACACTCAAACTCCCTCTCACCCAATTTATTCGCACGCACGCACACACACACACACACACACACACACACACACACACACACATATCCTCCCATACTTTCACATACTTGTACTTACCCTCACATGCCTTTACACACTTTCACATGTTCCCACATATTCTCAAATACCATCACATTTCCATACATGCCCTTACATATTTCCAAATACCACACATACTTTCACTTACTCCATATACCTGCACATATACACACTTTCATATACTTTCACGTACCTTCACCAACCATAAATTATGTTCCCTCTCACACCCTGACGTGCCTGGTGCCTTACAGGTGGCGGAGAAGCGGATGGGGGAGGTGTCGTCCGGAGGCGTGTCGCCCTTGGTGGGGGTTTTCCTGGGACTGGTGGGAGGCTTCGTAGGCCTCCTGCTGCTTGGTGTTTCCCTCACACTACTACGGACATACAGGTAATTACTGGTGTGTGCGTGTGTGTGTGTGTGTGTGTGTGTATATGACTGCTCAGATGCCAAATATAAATATATACATATAAGATGCAATAAACATAAGGCAGGAGGGATCTTTAACCATTTCTCTCCTCCTAGATGCAGATGTCTACAGCTTGGGGAGAGTAGAGGGGGTGAGGGCGTGGTGGGTGATGTTGTAGGCCCGTCCTCGCCCACCACTAAGACTGGCCCCACCACTCCCACCCACCACTCACAGGCAGACCCACGGGCTGGCCCGGACGTCCTCATATCTGCCAATTGTGAGTCTCATCTCTCATGTGGCTCTCGTGTGATCACTTGACTCTCTATCTCCTCCTCCTGTTCCTTCTTCTTTTACTTATATTATCTTTTTATTAACTTCCTCTGACTATTTCTCTTCAACCTCATTTATCATCGCCGCCTCCTCCTCCTTCTCCTCCCACTTCTTCCACTTTTCGCCTCATCTGCCTATTTTTCCACTCTCTTATATCTTCTCTTTTCCTCCCCATCTTCTATTTCCTCTCCTCCTCATTTTGCTTTTTCTTTCTCTTCCTTTTCCTCCTCCATCTTTTTCTCCTCCTCTGTTACATCATAGAGCAGTCAGTCAGCACAATGGTTCCTGAAGACATAACAACACCACACACATCAACTTTTCCTCCGGAGGTAAGAAGTAATTGACCCATTTACTGTATACTTCCTTCAGGGTGGTGGGGCCCTATCTGCAGGGACATGTTTAGCTTGAGCGGGGCCCAGGGCACATGGTGAGTTGTGGGGCCCCTTAAGTTCTAAGCTAAAGAAATGTGAGTGTGTGTGTGTGTGTGTGTGTGTGTGTGTGTGTGTGCTACGTGCAAACTATCAACAGGTATATTGGTAGTAATGTCCTCTTTGCTAGTAATTGTTACACTACTAGTATAACACAGTCAACAACTGCTATTGCTACTAATAATAAGTTAACGTGGAGAATGACTATTACCTATATGTCTGTTGAGCTTTGTTTTGATAAAATACTGCAGAAAATGGCTCATGGAAAAAAGTATATTATAAAACATTCTAATTAATGGGGTTTTCTGCAAAGTCAAATGCATAGGGGTACAACATGTCAACTTTCCATAGATACGAGTATATTCTTTCATAATTAAAGGAATAATCAGGAAAAAAATCAGAGTCTTTGCTTGCACAAGGTACATTAAAGCAGATTCAAGTGAAGCCTTTTTGGTAGATTGTATCGTCATCAAAGTTGACCTTTTGTGAATCAAAAAATTTCATATCACTTAAGCAGAAATTGTGTAGCTGGCGGATAAGCGCAACACTCTTGAAGATCAATGTTTTTAGCTCCAGTATCCTGAAATATATTCTAGTTAAGTCTATTATATATGGCTGACAGGGTATGCTATAACACCTGAGCAGTCGGATTTTGTTCATTATTTTGCCGAAATAATTTTATACATTGAGAAATAACTGAGTGAGATTTTATTGGGAAGCAATTTATTCAGTGGGATTTTGTCCATTGAGGTATTGTTCAATATAAAATAGCTTGGTTGAACTTTCTCCAAATGGGATTTTATGTTTTAAATTTGTGTGCACTTATTAATTTTCGTGGGGCGTTTTTGCCCATTGAGAAATTATTTGGTAAAATTTTCTGCTGTAGGATTTTGTGAGGGAGAAAGTTAACGTTAGTTTACCCACAGCAGATCGAGTGTCCGCCTCCAGCTCCACGCCGCGAGTCAGGGTAGTGAGCAGCTACTGTGATGACCCTGACGACGACGACACCACCCAGTCCAGAGCTCTCACCGCCCTCTGGCCCAGTAGGATGTCCTCCTCCGTCTGAAGTGAGTGTGATGCACCAGTCACAGTTACTAGTGTGATGCACCAGTCACAGGTACTAGTGTGAGGCACCAGTCACAGGTACTAGTGTGAGGCACCAGTCACAGGTACTAGTGTGATGTACCAGTCACAGGTACTAGTGTGATGCACCAGTCACAGGTACTAGTGTGATGCACCAGTCACAGGTACTAGTGTGATGCACCAGTCACAGGTACTAGTGTGATGCACCAGTCACAGGTACTAGTGTGATGCACCAGTCACAGGTACTAGTCACAGGTACTAGTGATGCACCAGTCACAGGTACTAGTGTGATGCACCAGTCACAGGTACTAGTGTGATGCACCAGTCACAGGTACTAGTGTGATGCACCAGTCACAGGTACTAGTGTGATGCACCAGTCACAGGTACTAGTGTGATGCACCAGTCACAGGTACTAGTGTGATGCACCAGTCACAGGTACTAGTGTGATGCACCAGTCACAGGTACTAGTGTGATGCACCAGTTTGAGAGAGAGTGAAGACAACTGTGAGGTAATAATTCAGTGATACCGGTTTAAAGTTTTGTGGAAGAGGCTAAGTAAAAGCTTGCAGTAAGAACGCTTGTATGAGACACCGGTAAAGCGTGTTAGGTTAGTCAAATCTATTGTGAAACATAGTACAAGACAGGCCAGAGTTAGAGGACGAGAATAAATGATAAAAACTGACATAAAGAAAAGAACTATAATAGGAGGAGTTCGTTTAAGAAATTTATTTGACGCAATGTGAAGGACGAGAATAATAAAATCCGTACGAACGTCCAGTATAACAGGTCAGTGGATCAAGATGAGGCAATATTGTAAGGGAGGCGATTGAGGTGTGATGGTGTGTGTGGGGGAGAGAGGCTCAGCCATAGGGAAAAGTCGGAGTAAATCCTTGCCTTCGTGGTGATGGAGGGCTGCGACGCTGTGTGGACGGAGCACAGAAGGAAGTTTAGTGGTGCATAGGAGTTGTTTGGGCATTACTGGCTACAGTTGCCAAATGGTATATTAAATTTAATTATATTCTAAGAAGTAGATTTTTTCCCTTAAGAAATGACGTTAGATATTTGTTAAAAGCAAATTGTTGATATCTCTACAGTGTAAATTTTATTAGATATTCCGATGAGCTTAAGGGTTCTTGTTCTTTAATTTGTTGTTAGATATGAAAAACGTAAGCTTTGTGTCCCTCTTAATTAAGCCTCAACGTTGTTTTCTCAATACCAAACCTACACGCACAGAATCAGAAACAAGTAGGTAATAATTATGTAACTTATTTTCATTTGCAAGACTGAATGTCTTTATTTTTTCAACAGATTTAGGAACGACTAATGACTTCGGGCCTGATGTAGACCGTCTAATCACCAACACCTCCAGGATGTAACGGATCTTTGTAAATCATTCCAACCCAAAACGAGGCCCTGTCGGCCTCCTGTCAGTGATCCAAACGTGCTTCTCTGAATCGCTGCTTCAAGATGTAAACAACTAGTGGAAAGCGTTGACCTAAAGCCCAGATGAACCAATGTTTAATATATCCCCAAGACCTAAACAAACCCATATGAAACTTTATTCTAATCCTCAGACAAGGCTGTATGAAACAGTGCTTTGAGACCCGAACAATTTCACATGGACTCAACTCACCTCCCCGTCCTTCATCTTGCCCTGCAAATCTGTAGACAAAACCTTTCAATATGTTAACACAAAAGTCGTCGTTTCCTGTATTCAAAGAACCGCCCCGCACCCTGCCACCTGTCGTCTTTACGAAACTGGCTGTGTCGCCATCTGCTTGAATGCATAACCAGTACACAGATTGATATTTAATGATTCTATGGTTAACTTAATTGTGTGCTTTCTCTTTATTATCTTTATTGGTTATGTATAGGATATTTGAAAATGTATAAACCCTTAGACTATACAACCTCTTAGTCACCAGCTTGTATTTCAACTTCCACATGAAATATTTCGTCCAAGACCCTCGATCCAACACTCCACGGAGTTCTCCTCAGTGCACTAACAATCATTTGCTTATGTTCCAAGGATCGTACATTACATCTGCAGGTTTCTCTTATAATTCCTCCGTCATTCTATATGATTAGCAAAAACTGTTTTCCTAATTTTCCAATTGTTCAGGTATTCTTTCGTTTTATCTTGTTCTGGTGTGACACCCGTCGACATGTACTGTATGTCAAAGCTCCTCAACATTTGTTTCTCATCACTATCACGATAAAGCCCTCCATGTGATCAGACCTGACAGTATCACACACATCTCCCCTTCAGTAAGACTTCATTGTCTCAAAATATCGTATATTTCATGCAAACAGTGACACAGTAGTTAGATGTTGTAAGGCGTTAGCGAAACCCAAAGTTGAGCTCAATTTGATAAAGAGAAATAAATCCTAGTTAAATGGTGAACAAATTTCAATAATGACAATATAACTGCTCAGAAAGTATAATACCTTATTTTTCTAATTTGGTCCAATTATTCGCGCCAAACTAAAGACCATCCATTACTAATACCACAATTATTGCCTCATCTAGCTACACGAGTATCTCATTAAGTTTTCTCCTCATACACCTACCGGGAATTTCCAGGATAACTTTCCTTAGTAACAATTTTGTGAACCATTCAGATTACCGTATGACACCTCGTCTGTAAGGTCAAGCCCCAATATCCTATCGAATGCCATATTGTTTACAAATTCAGGTGCTAATAAGAGTTACGTATTATATCCTTATATTCCTCGCTAAGAAAGTACCTAGCCACCACTGTCAGGTCTTACAGCCACACACATTATTTACAACAGGTTTAGCTTTAGGGAATTGCAATTACTCCCACTGGAAATTGCATTCTAATCTTTACCTCACAAAGACATTTTTCTGCGATTCCCCGAAAGGCGATTATAGTTCCAGCTTAGCACAGCGACAAACTTCAAGAATAAGTCAGAGAACCTGGAGTATTTTGTGTCGTCCGTGGTAGGGGTGAGGCAGTTCATCCTGAATAATTACCTGCAGGATACCAAGCCCCCTTTTATAATCTGTGACGTGTTCAAAAGTTTAGGACGAATTATAATGCAGACTTTTGTAACAAAATCCTTTCCGTCAGTAAAATAATACTGTTAATTTATGTCATTCGTCCTCTTTTAATAACTCGTGGTAAGGCTCCCGAGAAATGGGGCAACATTATAAAAAATGAAAGTGATAAACGCCACTCATTGAGGTTCTGATAGAGGCGCGGATCTGTCTCGCACCACTGGGAGCTTCACTGGGAGCAAACAAACGAGAATTGTGTTGTTTGCACAGTTGTAAACAACGGTGCATATCATTAACACATATTTCATGGTAGGGACTCTACAACTTTTTTACTTGTTCTCACTGTACATGTGTCGTACTCGTCACACAACATATCACATATGACATGTTTCAAGCCTCATTTATCATTCGACGTGTCTGAAAAGAATAAATATGTGTACAGGGATTTTTATGTACGAATAATGTGTTGCCAGAAGTATGTATGTGTCATATAAAAGAGTGTAATAAATATAAGAACTGTGTTGGTGGTTTTTCTTTCCTCCTCAAAAAAAATAGTTTAAAAATATATTGTGGATTTTCTAATCCTTTGTTCATAATATGCTTCAGGTTATTACAATTGCCTGATGCTATGAAATATTTGCGTCTTCCAACTATAGAAATGATAATAACGCAACGCAAAATAATGTATGAAGAATTAACAGACCCGTTTAAGTAAACAAATGCTGGAACATTAAACTACCGAATCAAATAGTTACCTTCACGGTGTTTACATTCTGATCAAAGTTCTATCTCTCAAAAGGTTTAATTGTTGATGTACGTGTTATTGTTAACCTTGCTACGCGCAGTAAGAACAATATAACGTCAAAGTCAAAAGCATTCTGATTCGAAGCCTAGTACTGTCTCGTTCAAGACTCTTCGAACACTGCTGGAGACAGCTGCCAACTCGAGGCCGTTTGTTTACTATAGTACGTAGTAAAAATTACAAATAAATGTAAATGTGATAGGTGATTGGTTACTTAATCCCCGTTGCTTAATTTAATGGTAGGGATTTGTTGTTTCGTATTATATTATACTACGTACTATAGTAACAAACGGCCCCAAGTTGCCAGCTGTCTCCAGCAGTGTTCGAAGAGTCTTGAACGAGACTGTACCAAGGAATATATACTTTCCTTGTTTAGACCCAAAGACTATATAAAAAAGACGGGAAAACAAGGCGAAAACCACGTAAGCCACATAGCGGGACCAACAGATGGCGTTAGTGTGCAAGGCGCTGGTCGTCTGTACGTCGTCTGTTTGTTTACACGAAGACTGGAACCTTTAACCATGAGTGGGCGTCACCATCACCCGTGTGCCGTATCCACACGTACATACAAATACAGATCACCCTGAGCTTGTGTTTCACGTTTTCGTGTTGCTATATATCATTGATCATATAGAATTTACTGTGTGATATTGTATGTGTTTGTGTCAGTGTGTATGTGTGTGCATATGTACACATTAAGAACGTCAAGGCAAAGACGTCAAAGTAATGTCAGCTCACTCCTCTGGTTACCATGGACACGCTACCCTCACGTGCCCCGGGCTTTTAGTTAACCGAGTTACCAACAGATGGTGTTGATCGGAACTCAGTGTCTCACGTTTTTTTTAGCGATAAAGGGAAAAGCTTTCCCGGTTTTCTTGTATAGTCTTTGGCCTAGTACCGTAACACATTCTCTGCGCATGCGCCGCCTGGAGCCTGCCGCAGGCGGCGGCGAGCTGGGTCAACAACTCAATTCTGCCCCTCGCCCTCCCGTCACATTCAGTAGCTCCTTAATTGCCTTTTCTGTCATTGAGGGAAGCTTTGATGTTTGTGCAAAGTTTGTCGAGTGTGAAATAATGTTAAAAGTTTAATTGTAATCTGTGAGTGACAGAGACGCGACTTTTTTCTCTGCGTCTGTCGAGTCGTAGAGAAACGAATCTGAAAGTGAGTAGATGTAAACCACTACTCCGTCATTGTTTGTTTAGCGCAAAGCATTCTAAAGGAAACCCCAGGACTATTTAGCCATTTTTGTTTTTTATTCTGCGTTAGTTACGTAGACTGCTAAAATTACAGAGGTAAACTGTTGTGTGCTGATTTGTGTTTTCAACTCCCAGCGAAGGCCTTAAAGTTTATACTAGCTGCCAGCCGATGATAGAAAAGAAATGAAACTACGGACCGTAACCCATTTTTTGGCTGGGCAGAAGTATTTAAATTGAGATTCGGTGATATTTTGTGGTGATCTGAATTGCCTTAAGTGATCGGTGAATGCAACCAAAAAAATGCAACTTCGATCCTCTGAATCGGAGACCACAAAGACGAAGAGGAACAATGAAAGCATTGCCTGTCAACATTCCAACCATTCACCGACAGATCGTGCACTTGTCTGGCCACGGACTAGTTCGACCACTGAATGACGAGTGCTGTTCAGGTATGTACTTTATATGCAAATAATAATTATTTATTAGGTCTTCTCGGTTTGCTGAACTGTTAATTTTTGTAAAGGAAATAGATGATTCTATTGGTTTTATGTGTTGATTTCTAAAATATTTTGTATTGCTTTGGGGGAACGATAATGTGCTGAAAATTACATTCAAATATCTATTAATGATTCCCGAAAAGAACACACTTCAATGGAACTGCTAATTGGCATTAGTTAGGTTAGGTAGTGTTGGTCCTTCTAACCAGGTTCCGGATCTTCTCAGTTTAATAAAGTTAATGTTTTGTCAATAAATACACGAAACGATACTCAATCAAGTTTTACGCTATTTAACATAATAGGGTGGGAGGCGATGGTTGGACAGCACACCCGTCGTCCAGTATGGGTGGGCGGACTTTACCCCATCCACCTTGAGTCCTTGACTGTAGTGAGAACTTTCGTCCGGGACTGTACGTACAAGAATACATATCGACAAAGACCAACGCTCAATAGGTGTTGGCTTCAGCCTCTATACAGTTCCTTGTTTAGTAAGAAAAGTAATAGATGACAGGATCTGTGAGCAGTAGTCAATCAAGAGGCTTTTGCGTTCAGATTCCAAATACTGTAGGAGTGTAGGTCTCCAGTGGAAGTGTTAATCACGTGGTGCAGTCCTCCTCCCCGCTGGTACAGGTGATACTTCCCTGATAAAGTTAATTATGTTGATTAAAAAACAATTTTCATCACGTTAATTAAAAAGTCCCAACCCAAAGGATATTGAGAGAAAAATCAGTTCCACAAAAGCTGTTGTTATTTTACAACCACTAGAATAGATCCCTTTATAAAACAACACAACTGGAGTTGTCCGTCCTGCAAATCAAGAATAAGATCAATGAATTAATTCTGTTAACAAAATGTTAGAAGACTACTTTCTTTGATAACGGCAACAAAGTTTCAGGTGTTCAATACAATTTTCGTGATCACAGCAACTAATAAAGCTAACAAGTGTGGCCACTGTTATGACTCGTCTGTGAATTGCTTAAAAATTTACCACATCTTTGAAGATTAACATTGTGATCAGGAGACTGTTCAGGAGGGAGTCGGGAAGGTCGTGGGGGCCCAGGAAGTAGTCGGGAAAGTCATGGGGGTCCAGGAGAAAGTTTGGGAAGGTCGTGGGGGTCCAGGAGGGAATCGGAAAGTCGGAGGGGTCCAGGAAGGAGTCTCGAAGGTCGTGGGGATCCTCCTGAAGACACTCGCCAAAGATTCGTTTGTTTTCACCCACTAGTCGATAACTTCCTATTGATACAATACTTTGATATTAATTTATCTTCGAAATTTTATCATGATAGGCTTTTGCTGAAACCAAGTAGGTACTTCTAACGAAATCTTTATAATGCCAGAGATATTCCCATTCTCGATTGTTGTGGGAAGCGCCATTTCCATTAGTTTTCGTTTATATCTTCACCATGACTTTTACGCAAATAGATAAGTAAATATAATATGCATATATGTCAAGTATATTTGAACCAACATTTTTTTTCTGTATACTGTATACTATGTGAATTGGCGTATCAGTGTAAATAGCTCATCTGAGTTTTTGTCCTCGGACTTTCTCTCATTCTCTTTAGCAAGCGTTCAAGTGTTGATTCTACATTTGATGACGAAAAGACGCGAAACAAGTTAGGTATAGATTTTCATGCTATTTTGTTCAGTAAAACAACTAACAACTCCATCTGACCAACAAAAAACGATACACGTACACAAAATTCATATCAAACTGAAAGCAGAGAAAAATTAAACTTTAGATTTCAACTTAAACTCATCTTCCAAAACAAACGGCAAGAATAAAAACTTTGAATTTGCACGTCAATGTCTTCGACGAACTGACGAAACCTTTTCGGAGTGAAATAGAAGCTAACATTTTAATCTCCATATCATATATATCATATCATATCACTCCGTCTTCAGCCTTTATAGGGTGAGGACGTCGGCGCTGCCCGTTGACGCGGCCGTGGTCTCTTGACCACGGAGACAGCTGCCAGCCTGGATTGTCGGGCTTTCCCCAGCTGGATTTATCAACATTCTCCCACCAACAGTACAGTGCAAAGATTGACGGTCAACCCACAACTGATATACATTAATTAACCCTCACAAAACTACAATTGTTGACAATGAAAAAATATTAAGCTGAAATTCCCATGTAATTTAGCACCGCCCGCCTGGCACTGTAAGCCGGTAGACACTCGACACAGTAATGGGATTTCAGAGAAACAAAATCTTCACAGACTTCCCTGCCACCTAATTTGGCCCAAGACCTCAATGGAAATTCCAAATGTTTCATTTCGAGGTTAATTGGTTCGTCTGTGTGTGTGTTTATTTGAGTGTGTGTGTTTGTTTGTCTATGTGTTTATTTGAGTGTGTGTGTTTGTTTGAATGATTGTGTTTGTTTGAGTGTGTATGTTTGTTTCAGTGTGCAAGTGAAACGGAACAGAGGAAGCGCGCGCTAATTTTTTCCAGGTGTACAGTGTGATTTGTTATAGTTCTATGTTCATCACATAAATACATTCACAATGTTCTTATAACATGGTCAAAGAAATATTAGATAGTGAACCCTCTTCACATAATGAAAGCGGCCAAATAAATGAGAGGATACATACATACCAAGTAGGTAGGTAGTAGGCAGCTACCAAACAGGGAGGTACTACCGCCTGGGAAGATACTGGAAGCTTAATGTATTGTCTAATGGGAGACCCTGCTGCCATATAGCATCACAAAATTTTTTTCTCTTACCATTGGCAACACAACATACATATATATTGTTTCTCACAAATGAAGATGGTCTACACCTATACACCACCTTTCAAGACACACCCGAGATCGGCCTTCTAAACATCGGAGAGCCCACCCACATTAGGGGAGGGAGGCTAGATCTTGCACTACAGCCTTCGGCCTCCTGGCAGCTACACCCACTCTGACCAGCGACCACTTTGCCACCCTAACAACACTCAAGGTGAACAAACTCCCCACTCCACCCCCGCCGAGATGGAGATACAATACCCAAAGGGCAGACTGGGGACTCTATAGGAAACACCTGGCTTAGTGGCTATGAGCAATCTTGACCCCTGTTATATATGCATATGCAAGATTTCGTAGAGATGAACGACAGCAGTTGATTGGCTGTTTCGTTAACCAAGGAAAGTCTCAATCGCAACAAACACTTAATGGAACATATGCAGGCAGAGTAGTAAAGCACGTTTTGGCCCTGTAAACACAAAAGAGAGAAATCGCATAGTTTTATAACCATCGTGGAACTAAAGCTTGAAAAGTTAATACATTAAAGGTGATAATGGAAATGTCAAATGACAAAAATGTTATCGTATTATAATGTAAAACTTAATTGAAGTTTCTCTCCTAAATTAAAACACCTAGGCAGAGAGATGGCGATACTTCAGTTTACTTTAATGCAAAACTTAAATGGTTCTCGAGCTCTAATTATATCTCGCTTACCTGCAGCATGTACTCTATATTCTGAACTGCAATCACGTTCTCAGTGTTATCGAATCAGCTGATCAGTTGCCATAGTTAGTAGCTGTTATCCATGTACAGACAACGGGGACCAGTTCAAGGTCCCTATTGATTTTTTCTCCTTTTATGATTTAAGGAAATACAGTAAATTATAGCTTCAGCTGTTATGTGTACGATGATGATAATCCAGAGCCGCGCAGTTTAATGGTAAAGAATATTTTCGGTGTTGGTGTTACATTCGTAGCCTGACCCCTCTATGGCGGTGTCAACAAAGAATCACTGAAGTTTATGGCGAGGGTGCAAGGGTTCAATATTAAAGGGGCACATCTAAGTTTTAAGCCTCGTTCACACAACAAATTACACACACACACATTATATATATATATATATATATATATATATATATATATATATATATATAAAATCACAGGGAAAAGGGAAACAATGGAGAACCTTAGCTTTCGTCTTTATTCAAGACATCTTTGGAGGCAACTGAATTACAAAGACTGAGAGAGAGCTTATGTAAGTACACAGGGTTTCCTTACAAAACATGGTCAAGTCAAAAACATGACATCCACTAATCCACACAGCAAACATAAGAAGAGATTATAAGAACGGGCAATAACTTTAATATATTTTTTTAACTGACTACCTCGACAATCAGATCACTATACCAACCAGTCAGTCAGCCATCTAACCAACCAACCAGTCAGTTAATGAAGTCAATTAGCCAACCAACAAACCAATCAGTCAGTCAGTCAGTCAACAAACCAAAGTACTCACGACACTTACTCGAGTTTACAACATTTTGGGGGTGAGAGTTGAAAGCATCCTCAAGAACTCCTGTGAAGGGAGACGTCAGAGACAGTGTGGGTAAAATATTTATATGTATACGCGGGGGCCTGAGGAGAGGCTCTCACTAGTGCCCGTGGAGGGTGTTCAGATAATGACAAGGTCCATAGTCATAGTTTAATATATACAGCACATTTCGTTCTTGTTTGTGTCTGTCTGTGTGTGTCGTCCTTGTGTGTGTGTAATGTTATCGCGCGTGTGTGTAGTGTTTGTGAGTGTAAACGCGTACTCTAGTGTTTGCTGGTGAGTGTGTAGTGTTTGTGGGTGAGAGTGTAGTGTTTGTGGGTGAGTGTGTAGTGTTTGTGGGTGAGTGTGTAGTGTTTGTGGGTGAGAGTGTAGTGTTTGTGGGTGAGTGTGCATTAAAGGTGTGGGTGAGTATGTTCTACGTGGTATCAGTACATATATGTGTCTAAGATCTCCAAGGTATGTGTGGTCTAAGTTAGTGTCCTCTACACATCTTCTCCCCGACCTCCGCACCTCGGTATAATCTACAGGTACATCGAATCACATCATCACGAGTATCTGTTTACATCAAATTTTAATGTGGCAGTGATAGGAAATCGTAGACCTCAATTAAATAACATTCATTGTCATTCCCAAACATAAAATCAAGGGTTTCTTTTTTACACACGTGGATGAAAACTAGTAAAATATACTCGCCGCAGTAAAATAAATAATCAAACACGTTGTAAACTCATGTGATACTGACTAAGAGAGAGAGAGAGAGGGCGCTGACCCGTGTGCTATGATCCTTTTGTTTAGGCAACAGTTCCCTGCATAAAGGAGGTTAATATTTACACTTATGTCACCAACGAAGGTGACATCCATAATAACTCATATCATTGTATCATAGCTGGATGATCGTCATACTCGATTCCGAGCGACAGCAAAGTAGTAGTAGTAGTCACTGCCAGGGGCGGATCCAGGAATATCAAGATGGGGGTCCAAAAAGTTGTGGGTTGGGGAACACAGCGGGCATAATGAGTCCCTCCTAGCTGGAAGTTTTTTTTTGGGGGTGGGGGGGGGGGCGCTATATGCCCACCCAGAAAAATATTTGAAATCTGACCAATATCATGGGCATTTTGAGGCCATTTTGAAGCCCTGTGCAACTTGATAAGAGATATTCTGAGGTCAAAAGTAATTACCCTTAACTATGCAAAACGCCTGAATACAATACTGCATGAAAGAAAAAAATATTGGAGTTTTCTGATGAGAATGGGGCTCCAGACCTCCAGGATCCCCCCCTGTAATGTACCTTGACCCTACCTGACATTGCAGGTTTTCTTTCATAAAATTACGTTAGACAATAAAGTTCATTTTTTTTAAGGGGATTAGCCCACCTGGGCACAGGTCACTGACCCACATCGGGGCCTGGGGGGCGAAAATTTAATAATAATAATAGTAATTCATAGTAAATAAAATTTATAATTAAAAGTGAAATAAAATAATAATAACAATAATAATAATAACAACAACACTGTAATAATGATAATAAAGAAAAAATAATAATAATCAATAGTTAGAAACGCTATATGTAGGCTACAGTATGTTGTGTTGTCAATAGCACGAGAAACAATTGAGATCCTGCAATTGTGTGTAAATGAGGTAAAAAGACAGATCAGCAACCTGGAACTTGGTCACAATTTCCGTGATGCCATATGGCAGCAGGGTCTACCATTAGACAACACATTATGCTTCCAATAACTTCCCAGGCGGTAGTACTGTAGTGGATTTCTCCCCTACAAACGCTGTTTGTCTCTAAGTAGCCGACCCCACTAATTCCCCAGTGTATGCCTCGTGGTCTAGGTCAACTACTAAGCCACGCCTACCCCCGCTCGGTGATGTATGGCGGCGCTGGTTGACCTAATCCACGAGGCATACACTGGGGAATTAGTGGGATCGGCTACTTAGAGACAAACAGCGTTTGTAGGGGAGGAATCCACTACAGTGCCTCCCTGTTTGATAGCTGCCTACTACCTACTAATCGTAACGTAATCAAGAAAAGACCAACAATAATAGTTAAAAAATAATAAATCAGCAATTTTCAAGTAGTCAAGTAAATAAAATTATAAAATTACAATATTCATCTGCCAAATGGCGGTGGTTACGTTGCAAATCAACTTATATCACAAGAATACTAAAGAAATTTCGAAATATGAAAAAGCTAAAAGAATATACTACAAGAACGCATAAAAAAAAAACTTTACTCCTTCGTACTTCATATAACATCAACCCAAAATACAATTGATACATTATTTTAGTGTATTTGTAAGGGTAACGTTTGTGGGGTTGTTATAGGAGGATCATCCTTGGTGAGGCCTTACCGGGCGCAGGTGCTGGCGGGAAGCATTGGTCTTGTTTACCTGTGCATCACTGTCTTGTGTATCACTCACTTAATGCCGTAACTATTCCCCTGTAATTGTTTTTATTGTGTAATAGTTATAATTTTATTAATATATATGTTTGGATAAGTAATAAATGCTTGTAATTATGTTGGTAATTGATATCTCGGGTGAGTAATGGACTATACATGATGGTTATAGTGACCATGTTGTGGGGTACCATACTATAGGTAGCTTCTCCTGGTTTTCTGTATCGTTCTTTGTCTTTCAGTGCTATCAATTGCATAAGATGTGTCTCATAAGCTGCTAATGAGGGATATTATTCTAAGTACGTAATGACTGCCTAATTTCATGTAGGAAACATATGGTGTAAAGTGTAGAGAAGGTTTAACACCTTAATTAATTGGTATTATTATCGTTTTGGTCATCCAGTGATTTTTAGGATTAAAATTTTTGGAATCAGTAGTTTAACAATTCTAAGACAACTATCAATTTGTGATAGAAGCCAGGTTTCGATTTTTCCATAAAAAATATGGTTAGTGTGTAGATTAATGCTGCCAACAATTCTAGCATGAACACACTGCATTTCCACCATAATTTTTGTTGTTAATTGCTTGTAACTGTGTTCTCTTTTGGGGAAGTGTTTCTTTTTTATAATTTATACGATAATACAGCATTTAGTCATCGGTGAGCCATGGGAGGGGGAGTGTGTAGTGCGCGGGTCATCTGAATCACATTACCATGCTATATAATACATGACCAAACTCTGAAAAAATAGTGTTTCCTCAATAGGTTAAATAAGGGTGAGTTAAATACTGACAACATTATATAACCTCTCAGGTGGGGTTGAGGAAGGGCAAAGGCCCCCCTTTAGGGGGTTAGGTCAGGCTAATGTTTGACCATGATTGAAAACATTAGTTTTTTGTTTTCCTCAGAAAAAAAACTATCTATCTCCAATAAAAAAAGCAAAATTCACGCAGGATAATTTTTTTTCTGTAGAAATTGCATGCAGCACTTAAGTAAGCGTTTACCCAAAATACATTTTTCCTAATGTTCTTGTTGTGATTTGAACAAATCTGACCATCAGGAA
Source organism: Homarus americanus (assembly GCF_018991925.1). Classification (NCBI taxonomy): domain Eukaryota; kingdom Metazoa; phylum Arthropoda; class Malacostraca; order Decapoda; family Nephropidae; genus Homarus; species Homarus americanus. The sequence goes on along the minus strand of NW_024713151.1, from coordinate 128,473 downwards.
CCAGTGCATGCCCAGAATCTGCCAACAGTGCGTATCAGAAATGTGACCGATCGCCCAAGCGGCTTACGAGCTGATCAGTGGCGAAGAGGATAAAAGTAAAAGTAAACAAGCACCTTATAGGATATTGTTAATGAAACATTTGGAACATCTGATGATTAGACAACACAGCATATTTCACCTGAAGATTAACAACCTAATCAAAATCCTGGTAGCATTAAGGTGGTGAATTTTCACGTGAAATAAACATGGGGTGTCTAATCTTCAAGTGATTTAAAAATATTATGTACCTGTACTTGATTGTGCTTTTAGTTTACATATCCATTGTTGGGACTATGAAAGATGACTGAATGTACAAAGAAGTTTTTAGAAAGTTGATAACTTTGGAGATTTGATGTTATCTACTCTAGGAACCCATTTTCTACTGTACTGTACATAACTTGGATCCACCTATAGGAAAAAGAGTTTGTACATGTATATCCCAAGATCACATAAGAACACAAGAAAATAAGGAGTCTACAATAGGCCGGTTGGCCTGTGCATGGCAGCTCCTGTCGAGAGTTACTACCACTCTATTATCCATGAATCTATCTAGCCTCCTTTTGAAACTTTCCAGAGTTCCCGCACTTACTACAAAGTTGCTAAGCTTGTTCCACTCGTCCACCACCCTATTTGTGAACCAGTTTCTTCCTATCTCCCTCCTAAACCTAAACTTATCCAACTTGAATCCGTTGCTCCGAGTCCTATCCTGCTCGGATATTATAAGAACTTTATCTATATCCCCTTTATTGATTCCTTTCACCCACTTAAATACTTCTATCATATCTCCCCGCACTCTTCGTCTTTCTAGGGAATGCAAGTTAAGTTTCTTTAACCTATCCTGATATGGAAGGTTTCTAAGTCCCGGAATCATTTTTGTCATTCTTCGCTGCACCGACTCTAGTGAATTTATATCCATTCTATAATAGGGCACCAGAACTAAACCGCATAATCGAGGTGCGGCCTGACTAGCGCAAGATATAGTTGCAATAAGACCTCTGCACTCTTGTTACTTACACTTCTGAGATATAAACCCAATACTCTGTTTGCCTTATTTCAAACATTAACGCACTGTTTTCTAGGCCGTAGGTCCGGGCTTACAAGTACCCCTAGGTCTCTTTCACAAGTCGACTTCTCTAGGTTGATGTTGTTAAGGCTGTATACATTATAAGTATTTGTTCTTCCAATATTAAGTATGCTGCACTTGCTGGTGTTGAATTTCATTTGCCATTTTTCAGACCACCCCTGCAGTTTATTTAGATCCTCCTGTAATGCATTTGCATCCTGCCCTGAATTAATTTGCCGCCCTATTTTGGTGTCATCCGCAAACTTGCTTATGTCACTGCTGATCCCAGTATCTAGATCGTTTATGTAGATTATGAACAAGAGTGGGCCTAGTACTGACCCCTGGGGAACCCCACTGGTTACACGGCCCCACTCAGATTTAACACCATCTACGCTGACCCTCTGCGTTCTCGGAGCCATGATTTTATCAATTTAAAACTTTCCCCGATACCATGAGCCTTAATTTTTCCAGAAGCCTCTGATGCGGTACTCTGTCAAATGCTTTGCTAAAGTCTAAGTAAATAACATCGTAATTTTCGTCATTATCTACTACCTCGAAGACTTTCCTAAAAAACGTTAGCAGATTTGTTAGACAAGATTTTCCCTTTGTAAACCCATGTTGAGAGTCGTAGATTAATTTGCTTTTCTCTGGATGCGATCGGATGCTATCTGCTATAATTGATTCAAGAAATTTCCCAACTACTGACGTCAAACTGATCGGCCGGTAATTTGACGCTGATGCTCTGTCTCCCTTTATGAATATGGGTACTACATTTGCCTGTTTCCACAAGTCTGGCACAACTCCAGTGTCTAGTGATTTTGTAAATAAGTTTACGAGGGGTCCGCTAATCTGTTCCCTACACTCTTTCAAGACTCGAGGGAAAATTTCATCCGGCCCTGGGGATTTTGTTTTCTTTAGTTTATTTATCTTCTTAAGAACATCCTCTTTTCTGATAGTGATATTCTTTAATTTCTCTTCTTCCTTTCCCTTAAATATCAGTTCCACCTCTGGAATTTCATCGCAAATTTCTTCTGTGAAAACTGATAAGAAGTAGCTGTTCAATGCTTTGCTTATTTCTTCACTGCCATTTATCACTTCTCCCCTCCCTGACTTTAAAGGCCCAACTTTGTCCTTGACCTTTGTCCTATATACCTGGAAAAATCCTTTGGGATTCGCTTTGGATTCTCTTGCTATTTTGATTTCATAGTCTCTGTTTGCTTTCCTTACATTTTTCTCAACATTCCTAGATAGTTCATTATACCTGTTTCTGAGCTGCTCCTCCCCTCCCTTTAATTTCTTATATATTCCTTTCTTTATTCCTATGTCATGTTTAAGTTTTCTGGTCATCCACCTTGGCTCATTCTTATTTGACCTAATTTTTCTGTATGGTATATTTTGTTCTTGTGCTTTATGTAGTATACTAGTGAATATATTATAGTCATGGTCAATTGTTGTGTCATCTATGACCTCACCCCTTCCTACTGGGAACTGACGTGACTGTTCCCAGGTGACCTCACCTAGGTACCTTCTTAACCCCTGATAATCCGCCAACCGAAAGTTTGGGACTCTGACCATATTGTCATTGTTTTTCGTTTCCCAATTTAGGGTGAACCTGATTTCTCTGTGATCACTGTTACCTAGTTCTTCCCCCACTGTGATATCTCTGATAATATTTTCTTTATTTGTTAATACTAGGTCTAATATATTGTCACCTCTAATAAGTTCTGTAATTAGTTGTTTCAAAAAATTGTCCTTTACTGCATCTAGGAAGTCTTCAGATTCATAGTCGCCTACAATGTTGTCTCAGTCAATATTTCTGAAGTTGAAATCCCCCATAATGCATAGGTTGTTATATTTTGCTGCCCTACTCATTTCCTGCCATATGGGCTGAGCTGCTTCTTTGCCAAGACCTGGGGGCCTGTAAATCACTCCCATAATTAGTTTTTTTCTTCCTTCCGTGATTTCTACCCACACAGACTCGGTTCCTATTTCACCCTTTATTGAATTATTAATACAACATTTTAATGTATCCTTGACGAAGAGTGCGACCCCTCCCCCCTTCCTACTTTCCCTGTCCTTGTGAGAAAGGTTGTACCCTTCTATGTGGTACTCTGATAAAAAAATTTTGCTCGCCAGATTCATCCAAGTTTCGGTGATTGCTATGACGTCTACATTCTCGGTACATACAACCGCTCTCAGCAAGTCTATTTTATTTCTAACGCTCCTACTGTTTGTATAGTATACATTTAAACCTACCCTTCCCTGGTCCTGTTTTACCCCTTGTCCTGAGCAACTAATTTTACTTCCCAGGACCTGCTTGTTTTTTGACTCCCACTTTCCCCGACCTCTCTCTACTGGCGAAACCCCCCCTTCGGAGTGACAATTTCACGCTCCAGGGATGCAGACAACGTCTTTACCCCCTCACGAGACAAGTGTACTCCGTCGCGACAGTACAGGTAGTCGTTGCCATAGAATCGTTGCCAGTTATCAATGAATGCCCAACCATTGTTTGCACAATGTTTTTCCAGTCGGCAATTTATAGCAATTGCCCTGGACAGCCATTCACGACCAACCCCTCTTCTAGGCAAGACACCACATACTATTGGGATCCCTCCCCTATCTCTAATCTTCCCCAGCGCCTCCCTATACCTCTTGAAAAGTTCCTCACTCCTAACCTTACCTAATTCGTTTCCTCCCACACTAAGACACACTACTGGATTGGCACCCTCCCCTGACAAAACCCTGTCTAACCTCTCGGCTACATGCCCTATCCCAGCCCCAGGAAAACACACCCTAGTCCTATGTTTCCTATCTCTCACACAAAAAGCCCTATCTACAAACCTCACCTGGCTGTCCCCAACTACCACGACCTTACCTGTGGGCAGGGTTTGTACAACTGCCCTTTCCTCTCCTTGATCCATACCGTCCTGCCTCTTCTCTTCCTCGCCAGCTTCCTGCAGCACCTGGTAAGAGTTACTACACTCCACACCCTGGTCAGCTTTCCTGAGCCTGACCCTAGTCCCCTTGGAGACAACCACTCTCCATGCCTGCTCCTCCTTCGCAGGTGTCCTGCTAGGCAGGACACCTACCTGAAGGAGTTCCGTCCTGAGGGCTTCATTTTCCCACTTTAGAGTGTCAACCTCACTCCTCAACTGCCCCAGCTGCCTTAACAGAGTGGCAAGGAGGTCGTCTTTCCCCACACTCCCCTCCTCTTCCCCCAAGACACAGCGATCCAAGGCGGCCATTTTCCTTGGTCTCTAACGGGAGCACTTTCGGGCATGACCTTCTCCAAGCTGGGTCAGAGGTCAACTGAACAGTAAACCCTTGTTATTCACATGGGTTGGGCTCCAAGGAATGGCACAAATAGGGAAAGCCGTGAATAGCAACTTAAACTACCTCAGTGCACTGATGTGTACTTTTATATACCAAACAACCGATCACCCGCAGCAGCACTCGCCCCTTTTAACTTTTCTAATAATTAAACTTTCTTTGTTAGGGTCATCACTGATTTCTGCCTTTTACATTTCACTCCACTAGCATCACTAAAGACTGACACTAGGCAGTCTTTTAGGGGCCATTTCACACAGAAACACTAAAGTTTTTGAGAGTACAACACGAGATGCGGCACCACAGGCAATGGTTGAGCACAGAAGGAGAGGAAACGCTTCGGGCGCGTAGGGTAACTTGTGCTGCGGGAAATGGCTCGCAAGCTAACCACCATCTGCTTACCGTGAATCATTGAAATTACGAATTGCAAACCCACGAATGGCAAGGGTCTACTGTTTTGCACTTTATATAGTAGAAGGGTGTACCTCACCACAGACAAAAGGGCATTGCCAAACGCACACATCCATACCGGTATATGCCCACTCACATAAAAATTTACTACATGTGAAAGGTAAACGGGTTGATTTGACCCTAGCAGACCATTTTACTCGGAAAATAGGATTCAGTCAGCGGAAATGCACCTACACTCCATTATGTTCTGGCACATACTGTACCAAAGGTACCCTGGGTGGCATGGATCTGCCATGTGCAAAAAATAGGATTAATAGACGGTGGTAATAACTTTTCTCTCAGAGTGCAGTATCCAAATTAAGATACTGGCATTTAAAACATCTATCGGAGACCCGAAGGAGCTATTGATGGTTTGGTCGAGTGACAGGAACTGCGAGGATTTCTATAGGAATTTGTTTTTTGTGGCTCTGACAAGTTTGAAGTGGATGAACTACTAAATGGGTTTTAGCTCCAAAACTGAAACATAACTTGTCCCTGGAGTTATTCATTGGATCAGTTGGGATCAATTCATCCCTATTTCAATCACAGGATGATTGTTGTACTGCAACAGAAAACATTATCCAACCTTGTGAACTTATACTGTATAGTTTATTCTGCCTTTAAATGTATCTTGCTCCTTGTCTAAAGGGTGTTATCTTCCAGGGGTTAATGGTGTGTATTGTACAGGTTATTCTGTACACTAGAGTACCCTAAGGAATATCTTGTTTCAATTTTTTTTAGTGCTTGAGTCATGCAAGATTGACTGGATATTGTTTGGCATGATATGGGTTTCCTGACATGAAACTCCCTGTATTAAGCTGATCCTTCTTACCTGGAAAGATGCAACTCTGCCACATGAGGAAAAATATATGATGGTCTTCTTTGGGCCATTTTGACCTTTGTTTTATTGTGTGAAAGCTAAATACAGACTTGAATTAAATTTGTGGAACTCTACGAATCTTTAGTAATTTTTGTTTTCATTATTTTTCCAGAAAACCTTAAGGGCTTTGGGCACTTTTTTTCTATATTGAAGACGGAGAGGAAGGTGCCACTTCCAACAGCTACAGTAATATGAATGGAAATATCCCCCAAAAGAAAACTTTAGGGGGTGGCCTTCGAAATTTTCGTATGGACAAAGAAGATGCAAATAAAGGTCAAGGTAGTTATGATTTCCTTGAGTCTTGGAATAGTAAATACCCTGTAAGTTGGTAACCTATTTCTAAGGAATAAGAAATAAGAATTTTTGCCTCCATACGGCTTCTGAACTCTGCTTGTTAATGATTTCTTTGGGAATGGTTAAGCAGTGTTACTTAATGAAGTGGACACACTGCAGTTTTGAAGTCTTTGCTACTTTACCCCATCATATCCAAAAAGGGATTGTTGTGATGTATTTGATGGTACACTCAGTTCTCTTAATCTGCAGTAATTTAAACCACCTCCCAAATGGCATCTGGCAAGTGTTGAGGCGGCCAAGCATTTAGCTTATCCATTATGGTATTAAATGCATTAATTTTATCTAGATTGGGAAATAACATAAGGTAGGTGGCATGGTTTATGAATGCTGGGAAATACCTGTAGGTATATACTGGGAGTTGTGAGTGCTTCAGCCATTTGACTTACTGTGAAGGCCATTACATTAAATCTGTAATAATATTCGATTTTTTTTGGGCTTTATCAGTATTTTATATTAGTTTTGTATTTGTGATGGTAACACAAGACTCATCACTACTGTATAGCCACATCCCCCTATTCCTACCATTCTAGGCTAAGTTGTGTGTTATGTTATGCTTACTGAGTTACATGCACATACATTCTTACATGTAGAATGTGCAAAAAGAAAAAATTATGATAAGATCAAAACCATAAAAGGGAATAAACTTTCTTCAGGTGTTAAAAGTTCATGCTAAGTGGAGGAGTAAGGGATCTCAGCTGTCTCTCGTGTGTAGTGAAATGATTGACAAATTCTGTTGTCCAGCAGCCAAATGGGAATAGAGTATTTTTTGTGTTATTGTATTTATAAGTAATATTTTGATCCATTCCTCATACTGGTATTTGTTATTTTATCTTATTCCTCATAGGAGTTTGTGACTGACAGGAATTTAATTTAAGAGTTAGTAACACTGTAGACATGTTGTACTGGGTTCGGCAAAAAAGTAAACTCCTAATATCACCAATGTTACCTTGGTAAAGAGACTAGTCTTATCAGTGCTGCATTACATCAGAAATAGTGGGAAAATATCAACTTTCCTAGTTGAGTGAAACACCTAACCTGTCAGTCATGGGAAAAAGAGTGGAAAATAAAGCAATAAGCCAGAGATATCCATTAATGGTGACTGAGATATCCACCGTAGAAAGACCGGGTAATATAGTGAAGGAATTGAAATTGAGCTGGAACTTTTTGGGAAAACTCTCACCATACCATGGGAACGAGTGTCTGAGGATGAAATTCAGGCACATTTTAGGGAGATATTCCGAAAAAATCTATCCAAACCTCTCTCTTCCAGCCCTGAGAACAAATTTTCTGTGAGTTCTGAGAGATTGTCATGTATTGTATAGTAAAAAATTAGGTGTTTCTAACGTACTTGGAACTGATTTTATAGACTCCAGTACCATAGAAACATTATTTTTTTCATAAAAGCATCGAGTCCCCGTCATTATATCAGGTCAAAATATTTTGTTTAAGGATCTTTTATTGAAGCTGTCTTGTAGAGAATTTATTCAGGATCATTATGGCACCAAATTTATCTCTCTTAATACAATTAGAATAGATGTGAAAAAAGTTTATACACTTTTTCGCATGCCATTAATATTTTCTCTTTTAATTGCAACCTAAATGTAATGGGAGAATGTTTGTCTGTGCAGGAGGTGTTGTTTAGACATTTAGACTAAAAGAAAACTTTCCCCAGCACCTGTGTGTACAGTAGTTTAGACTCTTGGAAAACTTTCCCCACTATGCCAGAAATTATTTTAAACATTGAGCCAAGGGCACTGGTGATAGCCACAGCTCATTCTTCCTTTTCAGAATGCTTTAGCATACAGTGCTGTATCCATTTTCACATCTAAATTAACATTTTGTCTTCTGTGTATGACAACATTGTTCACTTGTTTACTGTTTCAAGTTTCTCTGCTCATATTTCATCCTTCTCTCATAATTGGAGACAATTCATTTAAAAAAATTGAGAGAAGGAATGTTCTGGGGCATATCGCAATATTTAAAACAAGATTATATAGCATAGAGAGCTGCCATTAGGTAATTCTGGCTAACCCATATATGCATGGAAAATGTCCATGAAACATTGATAATGACGATGTTTCTATGGGAAATTAATGCCTGCTTAACATATTGGTTTTCAGGAACTCATCTTGTATGTTAAGTGAGAGTTGACTGTAAATGATCTCTCCCTCAGAAACATTTTTAAATGCTTCACCTTTTCTGGACATATGTCTGATTTAAGTGGAACTCTTGGATTATAAAAACTAATCATTCTCAGAGGATTCACAAAACATCCGATATGAACGTTAGAGAATGATTCTGACCTGGTGAATACAGTTGTGTCAAATCTTGTAGAAGGTGTATGGTGGTCGGATCTTTAAGTTTTTCTAGATTCTCCTCCTTCACCTTGTTTTAAATGGCTTTGGATTATGAGACTTGGTCCAGAAACTCTTTATTTTTTTTCTGGCAGTCCTAAGTCAGATTGATTCAATAAGCTTCCTGAACTTGCATTCCAGCAATTTCTAAAGGGCAAACTGTCACTGTGGTGGTGTTGAGTGCTGATTGGTTGCCAATTGACTCTTACAAGATCTTGGGGTAGGGATGCAACCATTGTATTAGTCAGCTCATTTGAGGCTGGCAGTGCAAGGAGAAAATAAGTTGGTCAGAATATCTTTTGGATTAATAGATTAAAATTGACTGACACTTGTGGACCCCATCGCCGGACTTATTGACCCCATAATAATTTGCCCTGCATTACAAGAGGTTTACTTTCTTCCAGAAATGTTTATTTCAGGATTAATCTTCCATATACTGTATATGAAACAGCTTATACATACATATTACATAATACAATATATATTTTTTTCATTTCAGCAACGCTCTTAAGATATTTTCGTAGCGAAGTTAAAAAAACCCATGGGAATGAAAAACCAGCTGGTGCATCAGATCAGGACAGCATTTCTGATTCAACAAACAAAGGTAAGTTTTAAAATGTTAGTACAGTATAAGTATTGGTTGGATGTATACAGTCAAGTAAATTCTTATGTACAAATAGTTGTGGATATCATGATTGACAGTGCAGAATACTGACATATAATTTCAAGATACAAGTATTAAACCGTGACAGAAATGGTATCTTCATAGGTAAGGTATTTCACTTTACATACCCTTCTTAACCAAGGTGTGGATGGTTGCATCAGGGGAAATATGAAAGTGGCTTTGGGCCCTACATTGTTAATGTAGTGAATCCTTGCTCCTAAGCAAGGGGTGTCAAAATGGCCCAAATCACCAAAGACACAAATATCATTTGCTGACTGGGAGGAGGAGGGGGGACTTTGTATTTGCCATTAGGAAAATCTTAATTTTTTTTACCTGTACTGTTTGTGTGTGTGTGTGTGTAGCCACACACACACACACACATGCAAAACACACACAAATAAATAATAATAGGAAAATCCTCTCACAAATCATCAGAAATAAGACAACAAAATGTATTGAAATGTAGAAAATTATGTGAGTCTACCCTCAAGTCAACTCCATGCTTTGTTATTAAAGTTGGGTTGGTTGGGTTGCCATACAGCAATTTTTTCCCTGTAAAAATTACTGTCTCGAATGAATGGCATCTGAAACCCTGCAATTGTGTGTAAATGAGGCAGAAAGTCAGATCAGCAACCTGTGACTTGGTCACAATTTTTGTGATGCCATATGGCAGCAGGGTCTACCAATAGACAATACATTATGCTTCCAATATCTTTCCAGGTGGTAGTACCTCCCTGTTTGATAGCTGCCTACTACCTACTGCTAGCTTGGTTGTAGAAAGGGACTTCATGATTAATCTCTCATGCTTTGATTTGTTCACCAGAGTAAAAATTATTGATCTAATATAACTTCTTTGCTCCTTTTTTTGTATGGAGTGAATTAGGAGGGGAAATAGTATACACAATGTGGCACAACACAGGTATAGATGTTACACTAAAGGGGTAAGATAATAAGTAGAATTAGAGGGTACTCCACAAATACTTGCTTATATCCTTAACTTATTTGTGCATTACAGAGTGGGAACCTAATATAAACCTAGCAGATATTAAGTACAGATATTACTTTCGCTAACCTGTGCAAGCATGGAAAATGACTGTAAAACAATGATGACGATGACCGTGTTGCTAGGTACAGTATATTGGTGTTATGTACAGTAATCTCTCTTGAATTTATGAATTTGAGTGTATCTCTGAGTTTCCTTTTTCAGCTGAGTGTTCACCTCGCCCAGTATTAAAATCTCATATCCCAAGTACCAAGTCAATTGATGATAATACAAGTGATTCGACTCAAAAACTTCAGACTTGTAATTCAAGTACTATTACAACTACTGTTATAAATAAACCATCGACTACTGTTTCTTTTCGTCATTCGAATACCTCACCTGTAACAACAGCAGAAGAAGCAGATGTCAGTGAAGATGAGACTCTAACAAGTAAACTTGATAGAAAAAATAATAGCAAAGGTATGTATTTGGGTGTGTCTGTTAAAGTAAAAAATAATGGACCATTTGTATCCAAATTATCACAAAGAATTACGGTAATACCCCATTAACCTTACCCTGCATAACCATGATTCATTATAGAGCTCTTTGGTCCTCTCCTGGAGTTATTTTGTAATAGAACAAAAAATGAAAATACATAATACAAAGCAAAAGTTATAAGGCAAAACGTTTGAGACTCGCTGACATTGGCCGTGCTTGTTTGCAGCCTCTCTGCCCATGAGAGCAGTGTACCTATGTACACTCGGAGCCAATCAGCGTTTTCCTCCTTGTGAAAAAAACATTTATCGGTAGCATTCAATTTACTTGACACGCGCTTTTTGTATTACTGATTTTTGCATATTATTGTGAATATACTAATCACCCCATATTTGCAAATTCACTTATTCATGAAAAATTATTAGTGACCCTATATTTGAGATTCTCAATCAAAATTCAGCACCGTCCTCCCTCTCTCATTCCACCCAGTACATGGACATGGGAAGGGAGGGTGAGCAGGTGAATTCAGATCATTATTGCCAAAATTGAAGTTGTTCCAGTATCTCATAAAGTAGTGATATGAGTTTTTAAACCTGAATTAAATTTAAATGAATGAATCCTATTGGCATGATGGATTTGAAATACAAAGAAGGATTGCTTCTGAGCACTACTTTCCGAGTGAATCATAACTATGGCTGCAAGTAACATTATGTAGCAAACATATTTTATGGAATGAAATGAATAAAAGGCATCAGCATGAGCTAATCATTTTATCCTTATTATGGAATTTTTGCCTTAATCAGGGGAAGAGAGGAGGGCAAATTCCCCTCAGTCCTACCCCTGGATCCAATTTTTTTAGATAACCTTTTTGGCAATTCTTAAAAGTTTGTAGGGTGGTAACAACTGAGTAACAATTATACAGTATAACTATAACAAAATTTGTGAGAAATTTGAATACAGTATTTGGGGAATGGACAAGATGTATAATAATAATGAAAATTTCTGTAAAAATATTTTCTTGTATGAGCACTGACAAATGTGACAGTTTTAGTGATGTACCAGTGTACAGCAGTAAATGACCTTTAGGCTTTGAATATGTGAATCATACTTTCATTATTTTTGCAGGTGATAGAAAAGAAACGAGCCCAGTATTGCAGAGAAGGTTCAGGAGAGACATGGGTAAATTGGACGACAAAGCTTCATCCAAATCATCTGCAGTGCCCAGTACTAGCATATCTCAAATGACAAGAATTGTTCAGAAGCCTTCTAGTATAGTTTCTCATCGTACATTGTCCAAGCCCTTGTTTGTTGATGCACCAAGTCCTGAACCAAAGGAAGAGGAGGATGGTAGTAATAATGAAGGTGATAATGATGAATCATCAACTGACAATCCTTTAGGTGGAATCTCGATGAAGACTCTGATCAGCAAGACTACGGTACCAAAGAAAGGCGTAAATTACTCAGAAGCTGAAGGGGATAGTCAAGACAGTCATATTGTTCAAATGAAGGTATGTTATTTCTTATTAAATGACCATGGTAAGGAGTACAACTAATTATAGTACAATAGAACCTCTATAAATCAGACTAATTGGGGCAGACCCCATTCCGAAAAATGCAAAAGTTTGAAAAAGCGAGTATATGGGGAGGGGATGGAGATAACACTTGATTTAGCAGTATATAACTTGAATTGCTGGAATTCTTGCAAGACCGATTAATTTCGGTATAAACATCCCAAAGTTTGCACTACTGTAGACAAAATGTTTAGTAATTTACTTAGTACATTTGAGTACAGATTGTGATAATTTATGCGGTTGCAGATGTGAAGCTTCGTGACATCACTAGTGTATAATGTGTCTCTGTTTGCCCTGGTTTATGCATTGATCAGTTGTCTAAGCACTAAAGTAGCCAATTCAAGCCATCGCTTATCAATTAATTTTTAAATAGAAATTATAAAGTAAAATGTTATAATCATTGGTTTAGTAGTACTGTTCATGTGTGTGCGCTGTGTAAGTGTCTTGGCATTATCACCTCATCACCTGATTCCTGAACATTCATCAACTTCTTCAAAAATCCTACAATTTGCTTGGCAAGTTCAATAATATTTCGTTGAATGTTTGACACACACACACACACACACACACACACACACACACACACACACACACACGGGAATTAAGACAACAGGCATCCAGTGAGGGTCTTGTTGTGTGACTGCATGGAGGCGAATTAAAAGATCAGCTGTTGAGGAGCTTATCGCTAGGCAACACTGCTGCATGTTACCACTCCTTTCCACGCCATATCTCTAATCACCCACACATGTTTGCTTTCTCACTCCATATTTTAAATGTTATGTAATGTAATGTTGAAGGGATACAACTTTGCTCATTTACACTTATACTTATCATAATCTCCCTAAAAATACTTTAGCTTTTGTGCTTTTTCATGAAATGTTCAGGTCATGAGACCCACTTATTCCACACCCAAGAAAAGGTAAACTGACATTCCATCAGAAGGTCAGTAATATGAGACCACTAATCTCCCACCCTACCTCCACCTGACCTTAGGTCAGGTCAGCCCCCAATAATACTTTAGCTTTCATCTTTATTTAAGACATTTTCAGAAAATGCTCTCGATTTTCAACCTCGGAAAATTTGTTCCCAATGCTGAAATGTTTTAAATTCTGGCTTTGGGAATGATCTTCCAAGCAAATTTCAATTCCGGATATCGGAGAGTTCCGGGTATGAGGGAATCAAGTTAACGGAGATATTACTTTCCTTGTGGTTATCAGCATATACCTAGATCACGCGCACCTACAGTGATTTACTTGCATATATATATATATATATATATATATATATATATATATATATATATATATATATATATATATATATATATATATATATATATATATATATATATATATATATATATATATATATATATATATATATATATATATATATATATATATATATATATATATATATATATATATATATATATATATATATATATATATATATATATATATATATATATATATATATATATATATATATATTCTGTTTGTGTGTGTGCGCAAGCATGCATGCACATTTATGCACGGTGTGTGTGCCTGTGTGCCTGCATTATTTGGAAATTCTATTTATTTATTCCAGATGTGTTAATAATGGATTGGATTATTAATGTTTCTATCACCCTTTAGATTTGACATAGAATGCTGTTCATCTTTACTACATAAATTTATCCAGATATCTGTAAAATTTAGGTTGCTCTTAGTTTTGAATTCTAGTTAGAGAAGTGTATTAAAAGTATGTTGTTACAGGTTATTAAGCGTGTGCGACTTGTGGCATCCAGTGATGAAGATGATGATGCAACTCCTCCAGCCAAGAAACAACAGCTAAATGGTCACAATAGTTCCTCAGATGACTTCTCTGATATGCCAGATGATGACACAATTCAGAAATTCATACTAATGTGGGAATCTGTATACCCATTTGTTGAAAAAATGGTAAGTATATTTGGAGCTTTCCTTATATTTTCTGTTTATAAACTACAGTGGTCCCTCGGTTAACGAATGGTTCGATTAACGAAATTTCGGTTAACGAATTGCCTCCCATAAGGATCTTCAATTCGGTAAACGAACAAAACTTTGATTAACGAAATCCTTACGAACATCACATTTTGTTGTGAGCATCAGCTGATCAGCTAGTCTGCCAATTCAGTAGTCTGTTCTATGTTTACATTTGTTTCCAGTGGAGTAAATATCAAGAAAGTTGTGCTCTTTAATATTTTTGCATTTTTTATATTAAAATTATTAGTCATTTTAAAATTTTGTTAACATATTGATAATATATGCAGTACAGGGAACTAGTTTTTTGTGCGCCTATCATCAGCTTGACTCAGCCACCAGGCGTTAGTGTGGCTTTGTTGACAGTGGAGTGAACATCTATTTTGTTGGTGTCTTGAATATTTTTGCATTTTTACATTGAAATTATTGGTCATTCTGAAATTTAGTTAACATGTTGATAATATATAGCTCAGTGCAGTGTTGATTTAAATAAAATAATCTTGAATTACACCGAGTGAACTTAAAATTTTATTGGTGAAATGACGGCATCAAAGATGGGTCCCCTGAAAGGTGATTTCTCTTCCATCCCCACTTCCTTCTATTCTCCCTTCTCCTCCACCCCCACTTCTAATTCACATCATCATAATCAATCAGGAACCTTCTACATACACACCTCAAAGTAAGTGTACTTTACTGCATTTTTTTTTTTTACTTTGTATGTACTTTTCGGTGAGCTGAAACCAATTACCCAATATCCCATTAAAACAATGGATTCGGTTATCAAAATTTTTCGTTAACGAACGACCCTCTGGAACGAATTGTGTTTGTTAACTGAGGGACCACTGTATGTGAAATGAAAACATAACTGTAAATTTTAGACTACAGTAAAACCTCGATTAACCTACTTTCGGATTAAATGTCAATCCCGAACCCCCTAAAAAAAATAATAATTTTTTTTTTTACGGGATTAGCCCACCCAGGCACAGGTCACTGACCCACATTGGGGCCTGGGGGGTGATAATGTAATAATATTATTTATGATAATGATGATAATAATAATAATAATAATAACAATAGTAATAAAGAACCATAAAGAAATGCAAAAATGAAATAATCAAGAGTGAGAAACAATGTACCTGTATGTATGTTGTGTTGTCAATAGTAAGAGAAACAATTGAGATCCTGCAATTGTGTGTAAATGAGGCAGAAAGTCAGATAAGCAACCTGGGACTTGGTCACAATTTTTGTGATTACATGTTCTTTGACTTTTCCATTTTTTATTCACGGTTTCTGTGCTGGTTCATATTTATTTACTAAAGTGGTTAATGTTTTAAAGCAATTTCTATTGAAATATGAATGTCAAATGAACAAAAATGAATAGCGGGAATTAAACGAGGTAGGTTAGGGAAAGGTACTTTGAAAAATGTATGTTTTATTTCCGTAGACTTTATGTACTATTAACCGACCTTTTGGATTATCCGTTGGCCCCTTCCCCCCATATGTGGTCGGTTAATCGAGGTTTTACTGTATGTGCTTTGAACATTCCCCTTCTGGAATGTTACTAAAGAGCTTATTGATATAAGTTCAGTCAATCCTTACTATCGCATACACACACACACACACACATCAAAGCGACACCTGGATAACAACACCTGTGGCTCTCAAGGCTACTAGAGCCAGGTTTCAGCATCTATAATCTATTTATGTCTTCCTGTTCTGTCTATCTGACCTATTCTTCCACCCAGGATGGGAGAAGGGATGGTGGTGGAGGTACTAGAGGGGTGAGGAATCAACAAGTAGCAATGTACGCTTCATCTTCTTAGGACTTACACAGTATCTACCAATTACACTTTCCAAAGTAGATGATCTCCCACCAATCACATTTCAGGACACAATCATTTTGCCAAATTCTAAAATAGATATGCTACACTTACCATTTCTTCTAATATGTCATGTAAGCCACACATCTATAATGAATGTGCAACATATGGCATTTAATGCATTTTTTTTTTGTATCTGACATGCAATACCTGATAGAAAATAATATAACCCCATATACAATGTATTTTTAGTATTGCCAGAAGTATCCAGAACCCAAAACACACATTTGTAGTTTCAGTGCGACTACTTAAATACACTCTAAATTGAAAACTGCGCATTGCATTAAATTTTTATTGTGGTTATGGACCCTAAAATCTGTTTATCTCAAGAATTAATTTTGATTAAATTTGCTCATTTAGGGTTTTGGCCAGATTTTCTGGGTTTGGGCCCACTGTGCAGCGGGTAAAAAAAATGGCCGTGGAATCAAGAGTGGTAGATCACTGGGATGTTTTTCATAATATATTTTAAGTGCTCTATGGTTACCTTGCCTTGCCGACAATCATTGGTTTCAGCTGGTGGGTGCCGTCTGCACAGCAGAGGATGGAGATGCGATCTTTGGCCATCTTCCTACCTGGTGAGTGGGTCTCTTGCCTGGCAGGTTTTGTGTTGGTCAGCAGAGACTTCCAGTAGAGGCCCGTCTCAACTGAATTGTAAATCTGGCTCAGGAGGCGTACTGAGCCTTCTATAATTTTCTCAAGCTGCTTCCTGAAGGGTTCAGCGCTGTCATGGTCAATGTTGACTGACTCCCCTACAACTTTATGGTTCATTAAGCAGTGCCAGCTCTGGGAGTTGAACAGCCAGCCCCCACTAGCTGTATATGTTCAGGTGCTGTGCGAGGTGTGCTGCAGTGTTCTGAATGTCCACACCTCGTATGGGAACCCCAGATGCACACTCTTGCTTCTACTACTTGTACACTGCTTGATCTAAGTTGGCTTACTTAGCAGACTTGATCCTTTTGGGGTTTTTTCTTGCATCGTACAAGATTAAGGTATGTGCCTTAATCTTGTTCTTCTGCTTCTTTGTTGTAAAATGAGCTGGGTTTAATATTAAACTCATCACAAACCCTATGCATGGATGCCCCTGTATCCACTCTCTCCAAAACCTTCATATTTTCTTGGAGATTCAGGGTTTTTAACATTCCCCTCCTTCTAGGCCTTGATGATGGTGTTGAATCCATATCTATGAGGGTTGAATAGCACTTTGCACAAAAACGTGAAAATAATGGAGCGACTGCAGGTGGGTATCCACACTAGGGTAACTGAGCAGCAGAGCTTTCTACACAGACCGTGTGGGTACCATGTGTTGCACCAAACCGCGATTGTATCATCATGCTGTACCTAAAAATATTCTGAGTTATGTAAAAAAATAATATACAGTTGAATAATTTACTGCCATAGCGAGTTATAGAGAATTAGGAGTTCTTGAATTCCAAGTTGATCAAAGATTCACTGCACACCCTACGTACAAGTTATGCCATTGTGCTGATGTCACCTCAAATATTGCCACTTGCCTCACCCTTCGTGGCATCTTTGTTTCTGCCATCACTTCTGCCACCACCATGACACCATCTGTAGTGACCACCAGAAACAGAACCCATATTTAGGTAAACCTGTTTTTTATTTGTTAATTACAATGTTTTCTTCCTTTTCAGGAATTTTTAGATATGTATCGAGACAATAAGTGGGATGCCAAGCAAACTATGACAGAGTTAGGAAAACTTAATAAAGAAAGAAAAAATCAAAAGAAACATCAAAAAATTGAGGAGGAAATTGCAAGAAAAAAGGAGGCGGCAGAAAAGAAGGAAGAAAAGAGGAAACTGAAATTGGCCGAGAAAGAATTGGAATCATTAGCAAGAGCAGCGATGAAGGAGAAGTTGAAGGCTCGAAAGGATGCTTGGAAAGGTAAAATAAAGAAGCACTGCTATTGGTTGTGGTTTAATTTTTTATTCTGAAGGTGAACTTGGCTCATTCTGGGTTTTTATATTCCATGCATGCATCCAACAAACAAGAATTCTCACTTATAATTACAGGGGTACAGAATTAAATTTTTAACTGCAATAGGGATACAAAACCACCAATGAATTGCAAAGTACTTTAATATTATAATTTTGATAATTAATCTTAATAACCTTATATTATATTTATATGATCGTTTTAACATATGATTTTAATTTTTAGTGTCAAATATGCACTGGCTGTAACATCAGGTATTTTACCCAATCAATCAATTGATCAAGTTACAATTGCTGTATATACTTGTATATAAACCATTCTCATATATAGTTCGATCCCTAATTTTTTGGTAAAGAAGGCTTGTGTTTTTCATATAACTCTTGTATACACTCTGTGAGCCGGATAATTTAACCAAAGATTTGAAATAGCTGATGCCGGATGCTACCTATTGCTTAATGTGGATGTGTATCTGGGTCACAGGAATAGATATTACATATCTTTTTATCATGTTAAAGGTTTCAAAGAAAAAGGCTTTATCCTTTTCTTGGTAGGCACTCAAATATATTTGCTTTGTATGTATTGAGCATCATATAACTTTATTGTAATAATAGACAACTTTGTATTACAGTGAAGGCAACTATGAAACACGATGAACAAGACTTGGAAGAGGATGAGGAGGACTATCAGTTTGGAGGTGCAAAAGTTTATGACAGGTTAGTTTTGTTTTCATGACTTGGTTCAGAGACCACCCACTAGAATACCCCTGACAGAATCTGTCATGTCTAGGAATTACTTGTGTTTTTGAGGTATATACATTGTTCATACAGAATGATGCAAATGCTCTATAAACAGCATTTGAAAAACAAAGAAACAATATTCTTTCATGAATGAGGCAGTACAGTCCTGTAGTTGGTGACAAACAATCAGCGAGGCGACCCTTTGCGGAGGGGGGAGGTAGGGAGCAGAGCAGTCACATTCCAATGAACCCTTCCCCTCTCCCTTCCTCACAGCATTTGTTATAAACTTCTATTTGTGTTAGAGAGATGAATTTGAAACTATAATGATCCTGAATAAATAATCCGAGACATTTCCAATATGATATCCTCAAGTTACAAGCTGAATAATAAGGCAAAAATAAGTATTGTACTGTATATGAAGGGTACTGGTATTAATAAGCTCAAAGTATTACAATTTCTTTCCCCAAGTCTCTATTTACAGAACTAAACGAAGAATTTATTTGAAATACTCTTAACATTCGAAGAGGGGGGGTGGGAGATTGGGTGTTGACAGCCAGGAGGAGAGATTAACACCTACTCAAGGATTAAAAAAGGCACAGAGTTTAAGTTTTTGCTTATAAAATATCACTGACTTAGCAGAATTAAATTTGCATTTCTGGAATTCTTGCTAAATAGAGATTTATTTGAGTATGAACATCTCATAGTTTGCACTAGATATTAATTTTTTTAATTAACTTAGTCCATTTGAGTACAGGTTGTGATAATTTATGCGGTTGCTTTGCAGTTGTGGTTGCACTTGCGAAGTTTCGTGACCTCACTTGTGTACTGTATAATGTGTCTCCATATGCCCTGGTTATTTTACTGATCAGTTGTCTAAGTGCAAAAGTAGCGGAAGTCGAGCCATCATGTATCAGTTAATTTTAAAATAGAAATTATAAAGTCAAATGTTATAAGACATTGGATTAGTAGTGCTGTTAATGTGTGCTGTGTAAGTGTCTTGACTCCGTTAACTCATCCTTAGCTCAGCATTACATTGATTTATTGCTGTATTATTTTACCTATTTAGTATTGTATGTACATTTAAAGAAATATTTATATTTGCACAGTAATTATAAATAGACCAAGAGCAGAAAAATCCAGCGTTACCCAAGTGGTTGGTCTTCCCACCCACGCAACCAACCAACCATGTGAGGATGCAGCTAATCATATGCAATCTTTTATAGCGCCAGGAACCCTTGTCCCCAGACCCTGAGCAGAAAGGTTTGAAGTGATTTTCTCTTTTTTTTTTTTTTTTAAGATTTTCCGGTAATTGTGCATCATTTCATAATCGATATTTGCTCCCAGACCCAGAAATAAAAATTTGGACAGATTTTCCAGAGTTTGTTCATGAATTTTCAGAAAATGTTCCAATTTTCAACCTCTGAATTTTTTCCCAAACCCAGAATTTCAGGAATTTTCTGGAAAAATTTCTATCAAATTTCAATTCCGGCTATTGGAGAGTTCCGGGTTTGAGGGAATCCGGCTAACAGAAATATTATTGTAATTAGGTAGGTCCACTGTACGAAAGTTTTCGGCATCAAATGACCACAGGCTATGACGCAAGATATTTACCCAATCAATCGACCATACAAAAGTAACAGTCATCATATTGGTTAGTTGGCTCTCTCCAAATTCGAGGAATGTAAATGTCATACACTTCTGAGTACCAAGTAACCATACTTCTAATGTTGATCATCAGCTTCCACAGCAGAAGTGAGGTGACCATGATTTGTCATGGTCACACATAACCATGCCAAAAAAAGCATGATAAGCAATATAGAATTTAGCGTTTGGTACACCCACTAAAAAATTATTCGGCGCCCTTACGGAGTGATACAATATGACACAGGTGCCAAATAATTTTTTAGTGGATGTACACTCTTGTGCTTGACCTGACTATGTGTATTTAAATTAATTGAATATTTATAATACCGTACTATGCTATTTATTTTATAGTTAAACAAGCTTGTGAAAATTTTGTGTTCTGTACCCAATTCTTAAAGGCATCATTGTGATTTCATCTTTCAGTGTCATTTAATTACATTACCTTTATTCATTAGTGAGGAAGATTCTGGAGGTGAAGAGAGTACAGCAAATACAGGAGATCGTCAACTAGTGCTCCAGTTCTTTAACGAAGCTTCTATTGGTGAACTTAGTGCAGTTGGAGGCTGTTCCAAGAAAAAGGCAGAAGTCATTTCTCAGATTCGACCCTTCAAAGACTGGACAGACATTGTGAGTTTATATGGTGAACTGTCCTTTAACCAGGTGGTTCATGTAATTTACATCTCACTGGACCTGTAGATTTGTATCCCAGAATACCCAGGTATTAATAGTTAGACAGCTAAGCTTATTAATCACCAACCAATGAAATGATGAGGATAAAGAATCAAATACATATAATCTCTTCCTGTGACAGCCACTTTTTTTTTCATTGAGAGAAAACTTGACTGCCTAGGTTGCCATTGGAGCATGAGGTCTATATAGAGCATATGGTGTCACTTGGTGAACATGCACCTTAGCCAGCATTTCTTTTAGGGGTGTCATATTGACTGGTAAATTCATCACCATTTCCTTTTTCTTTTATTGTTGAAAGTAAGTGCTACTTACTCCATACTGTTTTGAAATTTAGGAGAGCTTTGAGCTGCAGCAGTAGCAAGATCATGTACAGTGGTAGTTGCTAAAACATTAAATTTATTACATTCCAGGTGTACAAATTCCAGACTGGGAAATATGTAGGTCCTGAGCTCCTAAATGAGGCAAAAACTATTTTACATGTAAGAAATACAGTACAGAGGCTTATGAAGAGATGTGAGAATATTGCCAAGGAAATGCAAACCATTGTATCCAGAATTGTAAGTGGGGAAGAGGATGCAGGAATCAGCAAACAACCTGAATCTCTTAATCCATTGTGAGTACTGTATGTCTCTGTTTGCTTTTGCTTTTGCTTGTACTTGTATTTGTAAATTTAGCTTAGGATACTGAGAGTCGGCTGCATTCACTTTGAATATTGTTAGGTTGAGTTTGGAGAAAAAAAATGGGCTGGAATGCATCACTACTTGTAAGCTTGGAATTCTATGGGAAAATGGGTCCTATTGAGGAAGATTTCACTTCACGAAAACTCTTTTAAGAACATTTTGCTCCTTAAATGGAGCCTTGCTTTATGTGTTACACAGTATATACTGTACCAGATGTATTGAGCTATATTGTTTGTAAATCGAAACCCATTCCCCAATTATGTAACTGTATATTTTCAACTTTCTGGCTGCCAAGCTCTTTCAATAAACCGTTAATTATTATTATTATTATTATTATTATTAT
Organism: Homarus americanus; assembly: GCF_018991925.1. Classification (NCBI taxonomy): domain Eukaryota; kingdom Metazoa; phylum Arthropoda; class Malacostraca; order Decapoda; family Nephropidae; genus Homarus; species Homarus americanus. The sequence goes on along the minus strand of NW_024713151.1, from coordinate 106,364 downwards.
TATTATATTGTGTACCATAAATATTTGTAGGCAGAGTAAATGACACCACTGGCCATGAAGAGGCAGACGTCTGGCAATCACTGTCATAAGCAATGCCTCATAGTCCATAGGCATTTAAGTTTGTGTTTGTAAGAAAATGCAAAAATGTATTTGTGTAAAGTATTTTTACAGTCACTTAAGAATCTATTGTTTTATCTGCTTGATTATTTTGCTAGTTTGACCGATTTAAAAAAAAAATTGGGTATTTATTGAAATTAAGATTTTAATTTATATACCCTGCATTTCATATAAATGTACACACAGTAAAAAAAGTACCGCACGGATTATGTGCGAAACAATATGACACCACGGACGAGGGAGAGTTGAATATGCGTGTTGGTCTTGTATTATGGTGGTTTCCCTGCTTTCCTTGCCTGAGGGTGTCCTCACATATCAGTTGCCCTACCATAGGTAGGTGGAAACCTTTGCCATACAGGCACGCATACCAACCCTCCTGGCACATCAGGTGATGTGTGGATCATTACGGAAGTCAGCAGACCCCATTCCCCCCTGTACATATAAAGAATAAATTTAAAGGTGTAATTTCAGGTTTTGTTTTGTTCTACTGGTTTTGAAAATAACTATTCATTGAAACTTAATTTTATACAGGATGCAGTTGAAAGGCTATCAGTTAATTGGCCTCAACTGGTTGGTGCTGATGCATGAACAGGGATTAAATGGTGTTCTGGCTGATGAGATGGGGCTTGGTAAGACAGTCCAAGCAATCTCATTTCTGTCTCACATAAAGGAAGTGGAAGATCCTGAAGAACTTAGCCTGATCATTGTTCCATCATCTACATTAGGTAAGATGTTTTTAGAGTTTTCATATAGAATTTGAGAAGTCACCATAATCATCATCATTTATTACAACCTCTTCCATTGTTATACTTAGCCTACCCTCCACATTTAGACTCGTGCACATCTTGATTCAAACAGTCTCCTCCAGTCTCTTCACATGCCCAAACTATCTCAGCCAACCTCTACCTAATATTTTGCCTATATCCTCAATACCCAGCCACCTTCTAAGCCAAGAACAAAGTTTCCTGTCCTTCAGTATCATATATCACATTCACCTCATCATTTTCATTACAGCTATCCCAAGCCATCTCTTGAGAGTTTAATTAATTGCTGGTGTAAATTTAATTGCAGCAAATTTGTACTTGACTGTTCAGTGTGAATTTATGTACAAGGAAACTGATTTTAAGTAGCCTATACTTCTGTGATCAGGTAGTTGTATTTGTGAAACTTGTGTGCTCCATTACTTGCATAATATGTGAACAAATCCATATGTTTTAAGAAGATAATTTGTACACAGGTCATTAGGCTTGTTTCATGTGTGTCATTAAATTGGCTTGTATCATCTCAATCTTTTCATCTTCATCTTATTATTTTTTTTTATTTATTTTTTTTTTTTTAGGAAATTAGCCCATACTTCTTCCTCTCCCATACTTTTTCCTCCCTCTTACACTGTCTATTGCCATAATAATCTAAGTACAATATATTAGTAAAAATGCAAAGAAAAAGAAAACATGAGGGACGGAAAATACCTCCCCGACGTTGAGTATGCAGCGTTGCCGCTTGTACTAAATAAACATTCATATGTTTATTGCATAAATCTTTTTTAGGTTCATTTGTTATGCTGCTACATTCATATGATTTTGTTTTTGTTTTTTTGCTTAAAAAAATCCATGTACAGTAAGTCCTCGCTTAACGTCATGGTTCCGTTCCTGAAAACTGCAATGTTAACGGAAACAACGATAACGGAATAAATTTTCCTCATGAGAAATAGATAAAATACGGGAATTACGTTCCCCAGCCTCCCTTTGCCCCATAAAATACATTACATATACATAAATGCAATGGAATTTTTATAGAATATTGTATATATTATACATCCAAAAAGATAAATAAACTAAATAATTTTGTATTGTACTCACTGATGGGCGGAGGTGGAGTGAGTGTGTGGTGGGTAGTGGAGCGGAGGAGGGTGGTGAGTCACTGATGGGCGGAGGTGGAGTGAGTGTGTGGTGGGTAGTGGAGAGGAGGAGGGTGGTGAGTCACTGATGGGCGGAGGTGGAGTGAGTGTGTGGTGGGTAGTGGAGCGGAGGAGGGTGGTGAGTCACTGATGGGCGGAGGTGGAGTGAGTGTGTGGTGGGTAGTGGAGAGGAGGAGGGTGGCGAGTCACTGATGGGCGGAGGTGGAGTGAGTGTGTGGTGGGTAGTGGAGAGGAGGAGGGTGGCTCCTCCTCCCTCTCTGACTGGGTGATGCGCCGTACAAATTAGTCCGTGACGACGTTATAACGAATCGGCGGGACGTTGTCGGGGGCAACGTTAAACGAGGACTTACTGTATATACAGTACATGGCTGCAAGACTGACTGGAAGTACTGTGACAGGACTGGGAGCCAGTAGGCTTGGCAATTCTGCACCAGCCCGGGATTTAAATGCCAAGTAGCACTTTAAAATGAGGCGAGTTGCCACTTTTACAAGTACAGTGGTATTTCTTGTTTCCTTAGGTCATTTGGGGTGTTTGGGCCATAAAACAAAAATTCGATTTTTCCTGACCAAGGGGTATCATGTATGTTTAATAATGTGACCTTTTATGGGTTAAAGGTCAACAGATTGTGAAACTTAACACTATTTAATATACTTATTTCAGACAACTGGGCTCGAGAGTTGGAGTTATGGTGTCCTTCTCTTGAGGTTCTTCAGTATCACGGAAGTCAGGATGAACGACGAGCTATAAGATGTGGCATTATGAACAATAATTTGGAGGAGGATCCAGATGTCATCCTGACCACGTATGTTTTACTTTATTTAAAAATTTTTGCTTAATGCCCTCTGCTGAGCCAACTTTATATTACACATTAAGCCTGTGGGTTGAAACCCTACATAATCCCTTACCATTAGCAGCTGTTATTAATGTCTTATCTCCTCATTGCAACCATAGCCTTTAACTAAAGGGGTATTAGATGAACTGTCCCCAATTAAGGTCACATAATATTAAGTCTTATATCATTGGGTATCTGACTTGAATGGACAAAATTCTACAGCTGGGGGATTAATATAGTATATATGTCTAGTTCTTTGGTTTACTATACCCACATGGTTCTTAATAGTCAGTCAGACCTATACCTTAAAAAGGAACTTCAAGTTCAACCCTTTATTTTATATAGCACATTGCTTGTTATCAGTGCATTATCTTCAAACCCACAAGTAACAAATTACATTATTGATTATGACTGGTCACTAACATGAATAATTTCTTGTTCTGAATGTTATGCAGCTTTTTCTCTTGATGCTGAATTGTCTGTATTGGGTATCAAAAATATAATTGCAATAGTTGCAAATATGATAAGATTTTAAAATTCATTGAAGAAATGTATTATAAATAGTACTGTACTCTTTAAAACAAGCTTATGCCATGCTTAAAGGCCGTTTCACACCAGATGCGATGCTTACTGCACTGTGGATTTTCGTTCGCGATGTTTGCTATGTGAGTGTTCACACCGGATAATATGCAAGCCATATATTTCGAGACACACTCAGTATTGTTGCATTAGTCAAGATGGAAGGCAGAGCACAGTGGTTTTATGAGGAACAGGAGGAGAAGGAGAAATTTTACTGCTGACTCTAGGAATGCCTCAGAAAGAAAAAAGTGGGTAATGAAACAAATGTGAAAAGACCAAACTTTGGCAATTACTGTACAGTACATGGGTCAGTTGGTACCAGCCCTCACCCCCTATAAACCCCATAAAAAATTACAACCACTTGTTCACACATTAATACTGCATGTAGAGTTAATAACTAATGATAACTCACCTTTAGACACTCATTGAACTGCTTAATGAGACTGTTTGTTGTCATCTGAGACAGGGGAGTGGTGTTAGTGCCCCCCCTGCTCCCACACTCACTGCTTCCCCAGTACCACCACCAACTGATCCTTCAGTCTCAAAGCTAGTGAAGTCTAGTGGTAAATCTAACAGATCACACACGAGTAGAGAGGTTACACAATACTGTCACAGATAAGTGAGTAGGCTGCACAACATATCCTGTTCACACTTTCTGATAAAACACACCAACCGGCTGGCTCGCTGACGTCTTCAAGATGGCCACCTTTAGTTACCATCAACTTGCGCTACTGATCGTTATTGTGTTGAAATAATTGTTAATGTGTTGAGGTGTCACATTTCATTACTGTCGTTATTGTGATGAATCGTTAATATGAAACTCGTTAAAGTGAAGTATGGATTGTAATGCTATAAAAGTTGTGGAAATTCATTGCAATTGTGCTATATTTTTGGTATCATTTGTTTCTGTTTGCTTTACGTTTGGTACAAAACAAAGAAATATGAAAAGACTTCATTCGAAAGCAAATTTCATCTTTGACTTCGACCTTTTATGCTAAATATTTAAAATTTTCTAACATTCTCTCTCAAGTGTTAATTACTTGAAAACATTTGCATTTTGATAGTCCAGTTATTTAACATTATTTTAGAGAATAACAGGTCTGCTTACCAATTGTAAACATATTTAGTTTGAATAAATTCATAGCTACACGAACATTTTCTATGAATCAATCGGCTATTTTTATAGAAGGGGGGCGTGACTTATGGGCCAGGTTAGCATGGGAAGGGTATAGCTTATGGTCAAAATAAGCAGTGTTCTCATTTTTCTATGTTTTATCTTCCACAAATATACAAAAATTACCATTTCTCTATTCATATGTGTTTTCTGGTAAATTTTCAGATACAATATGGTCACTGTGAGTCCAGAAGATAAAGCACTCTTTAAGAAGCTGAGGTACCACACTGTGATTTTAGATGAGGCTCACATGCTCAAAAATATGGCTTCTCAGCGTTATGAAAACCTCATGAAAATTAAGGTAAAGGTTATAAGTTGTAATTTGTTTCCTATTGTCTTCATTTCGTGCTGAGTGAGACATTAAACAATTATTAAAACTTTTGTCACAACCCTAGGCCTTGAAAGTAGTCTGGTAGGTGGAAGTTTGCCACTGAAGGCTTGAGAGCTAATCGAGTCTTGGTGCTGCAGCAACTTGTGGGTTCATCTTTCATTGTGTTTTGTCAACCACACTGGGTTTCTAGTACAGTACCTAGCCTTTGTCCAACCATCTGCTCACTTTCGGTAGGTTGTTATACAAGTGGTAACCTGTTTTGTAGAAGCAGCTGGACTCAATTGTAGCTTTTAGCAAGCAACTTAAGGGAGCGTGTGGCTGAAAATCAGAAAATTATGAAAATATTAAGAAAAGTTCCTGAGGAAAGCTGTTGCCTATGGCTATATGCCGACATATTTTTATTGCGTAATTCATAATATTTATGTAGCTATGCATGATTGTTCTGCCCCTCTTTATTTAGAGGGCCCTTCTGTTTACATAGGAAAAGCTGTAGGAAAGTATTTATAATGATATTTTGGTGTAAAGTAATACCAATCACTTGGTAAAAATCAGTATTTGGCACCTTTCTCAGCAAGCTAACCACGGGAGATCTTATCACAAGTCAGTTACACATCAAACAGGGATAAAGATATTTTTCAGCAATTATCACTTGTTTGAAAATAAAAAGTACAAACCAGCCACATTATTCCTGTTGTGACTAATGGTACACTGGGTATGATAAGGACATAAAAGGGTTTTGTTTCACTATTAAAAGAACAATAAGAGCTGGATCATGATGTGATAAAAATGTTTTGCATCGTTCTTCAAGAGGTACTGTGTGCACAGTCTTTTCCACCAGAGTTTACACAAGTGATGACCTTTGTGAAAATTTTTAACAAAATAATAAAATGGCTTAAACCAGTGACAGTTTCATGAACTTCTGAAAGAGATTGATGGTCAGTGTTCAGACCTTCTCCTTCACAACAAAGTCCAATGGCTTGTAGGGGGGATATCTGCTTGAACATTTTACACCTATATATGGAGTAAAAAGTGTTTTACATTGTTTTTAAATTTTTATTCACATTTTTTTCACTGTGGCTCCAGAAGCACTGCTTTTTCTGCCAGATTTGAATATTTTGGGTTGCCAACCTCTGGCATAGAGTATCCCAGGGAACACTTAAGGTCTGGTTTTATTATAATAATTCCATATTTTTTGTTCTCTTTTCACAGGCCAAGCGTCGTGTTTTGTTGACGGGTACACCTCTCCAGAATAATTTGGTGGAGCTCATGTCTATCCTCATCTTCGTAATGCCACAACTATTTGACAGTAAAAAAGAAGAATTGAAAAGAGTATTCTCCATGTTTCCTGTAAGTTTTCAAAAATATCTTAATCCAAGTAATTTTTGTTTACACTTGTACTGCCAGAGTATTAAATACAGTACTGTACTCTTATGGTTGAATAAAATACGAGAAATTTTAAGATCTTTTTGCTCTAAATATAATATAAGGAACTTCTCCCATGAGGGTTTAACATTTTAGATTACAGCCAAAAATGAGAATGAAGATTTTAGCCATCCAACTTCAGGGCAAAAAGTGTATACCTGTATGATACAAAGTAGATAGGTAATATCAAATGCTTTCTTTCATACTTGGCATTAGTACAGGTATCCCTTGTTTAGAACACTTTCTTTAAAACATTTTTGTTTCAGAATACTTTTTATATTAGGGCACACTCAGGTAAAGAACAGTAGCAATTTTTGACTGAGGGCAGTGTGAAAATTTTTTTCTTCAGTAGGCAATTACTCTATCATGTGCCATGTTTTATGCTTGTATGAGTTTCTTATAATTTCCAGAAATCGGAAGGAAATGGCAATAAAGGTCGATTTGAACGTGAGAGGATTGAGCAAGCAAAGCGTATAATGAAACCCTTCTTTCTTAGACGGCTGAAGTGTGATGTTTTGAAGGTACAGTTAGTTCTGAGGTTTTGTATTACCCTCTTGAATCATCAGGTTGGCCGATTTAAACCAATGATTCAAACTAAATAGTTTAAACCGTGCCACCACCCTATATTTACTCTCTCTCTCTCTCTGTTTTTAATTTACTTGTATTTATTATTTTATATGATCAGCCTCTTATGGTGTATGTTTTATCCTCTTCCCTGACCACTCACTCCCTCCCTTTGTAAGGAGAGGGTGAGGGGTTGGACTTGCTGTGCCGCATCTGCCAGTGTGTTGTTATTGTTTGTTCATTATTATATTCCCTTATGATCGTCCTCTTATGGTGTATGTTTCTCCATAATTAATGTATTAAATAATAGTAAAAAATATGTTATAATATAATTTGTAATATAACTTTAAAATAAAATGACAAGCTAAATCAGTGTTGGTGGTGTGGCGGTACCACAGCAGACCGAGGGATACTACAATCGACATTATCAGGAATTTATATGCTGCCGCCAAGCTCTCATCACCACCTTTTTTATGACTCGATAATTGAAGGAGAATCCAGTGATGATGAATCTGTCGCTCTGGATATTGCTGATGAAATTAAAGCCGCTTTACAAGTGTCTGCAGTTGATTTTGAATGCTTTGAATCTGACTAACCTTCACCCTCTGCCTGTGGTGGAGAATCACATAATTAACTTCCTAGGCTATCTTATAATATTGATTTAATAATGTAGATGCAGTTTATGTGACATTGTGTAATTTTTGGAAAGGTAAGTTGGTTACCCAAAGATGTTCTAAGAGTAGGTTTGGGGAGTCCAGTACAATACAGGTACAGTGATTTTAACCCGCGCAAAATTAGACCCCACTGTATATGGTTTGGAATATTATACTGAACTTTTTTAATCATTGATGGATTATCATGTTGGTGTGATTGAAATGAATTTATATTGTCATAAACTATTTACTTTTCTCTTTACCTCCTTGTAGGATCTGCCACCCAAACATGATGAAATTACATTTACTCCAATGTCACAACGTCAGAAGGAAATTTACTCGGAGACGGTGTCCTTTCTGAGTAAAAGAGCGCAGCAACACCAAGTGAGTTACAGCTTTATGTTAAATAATACATAAAATTCATATTAATTCTTCAGGTAATACAGTAATCTTTCCAAATAACAGATTAAAGTGTGTCGACTGATTCCACAAAAGGGAGGATTCTGCTAAATCTAGCAATGAAATGGATATGCTCATGAAATCCACTTCATTCCCAGAAATTTTGTAGCCAGAGTTGCTTTTAATGGGAATGGGTTCCAGTCCTTCATTAAGCCCGCCTCCAATATGTTGGAGGAATTTATTATGTTATGAGAGTACAGCAAGAGAATTTGGGTATTGTGGACATATAAAAAAATTTTATATACTGTACCCATAAGTGAAAAGTCCTACCAAGTTAATGATGAGGTTACATTCCTGAAAAACCTGATGTTAAGCAAAATTATCACTAAACGAGGATAACAATGAGAATCGATCTTAGGGGAAATTTTTCACCTAAATATACTGTAAAGTATTCATTGATAATTTGCTTTAATAATTATAATCTACAATACACGACAGTAAAGTAACACTCACTAAGTCCACATCATAAAGAAAGTCATCATTTTATGTCCTCTCCAAGGCTGGAGAACTACTCTGAGTCAGAAAATGTGCATTCATAATGATGATTGACACCATTGACTGCAAAAGGCCAAGTACTTTCACAATGTAGCATGATCCTTCACCACTCTTATGAGTCATGATGCCTTATAATGTCAAGCTTCACGTTCAAATTCAGTGACTTGTGGGAAAACTTAGCCTTGCAATATCACAATACACAAACCTTCCATACAGTATTCAATAACCCGTAAAAGTCATAACGATAACAGTGATGCACAGCGATAATGTATGCAGCAGAAACAATGAAACATGGAAGACAGTGATCAATTGACAGGTGTGGGTAGGTGGGGATGCCTGTATCTGTTCCACTTAACCCCTTTGCTGCAGCTTGCAGTAAATTTGTCATGTATCATATGTGCACTTAAAAAGAAGTTCTTGAAAAGCACACTATACATTAAAAGTACAAATAAGCATGCAGACTAAGGGATATAGAAGAATAAATAATTTACATAGTTTAGTTTAGCCATAGTGAATAGCTGTACCATACAGAGTGGATGGTTTGGCTCGGTTCTGTTCTGGAGATGAACGTACTTCCTCCATGACAACTGTGTGTGTACTGAGACACGGCTAGAAATGCAAGTGTAGTGTAGGGGGGGGCCTAAAAGGCTTATGGGATACAGTCTATATAAATGCATCACTTGGCTTACAATTTTAGAAATTGATGATAAAATCTTGGCTGCCTGCTGGCATGTTACAGCCTAAATTGCAGACCACTCTATTGTTTGGTTTTTATTTGCAGCTACTTTACTGTATAGAGTTAGTACCTAATACCAGAAGCTGAATTAAAACAGAATCCTGACCAAGTATTTTTTGTCTTACTGAATTTTTATTATGTTAAGGAGTGCAGTTAAGTGGTAACACAACTACATGTATTTGGGAAAATTCTGCACATCACCCCAGTTTCAGTATAGAAAAAGATATCCACGATGAAGCAGTTTTTTTGATAATTTAATTTGGTTACAAATTGGAAATGAAGTAAGGTTGGCAGCTAGATATGTCTTCCATTGATAGATTTTTTCCACTCCTGTAAGCCCCTCTTTACAGCACAGGGTGGCCAGGGTCAAAAGCAGCACAGACTCTGCCTTTGCTGCTATTCATTCTCCCTAACTGTTGTTATAGATGTATTTTAGATATTTCTTTGCTCTGACACTGGCCTAAAATTTTCATTTGGTGTACCGCTGTTACTTGCATTCCAACATTATCCATCATTAACATGTCCAAATTGATAATACAAGTTGAGTTGTAATGTAGATACTGTACTGTATAAGATAAGAAACTCTGTGCATTTCATTTTTTAATATTAATATTTTCAGTTAGAGCTCGAGAAATTGAACTTTAAAGATCTGACAGAAGTAGATGAACTGGAGTCTACTGGAGGTGCAAACAAGACCAGAGAGAAGACTAGAGATGCCAGTTCCAACATGGTTACAACTCTTCGCAAAATAGCCAACCATCCATTATTAATAAGGTTTGTACTACTATCTTAAACTAGAGTACAGTACATTCATTTTTTAATTTTGAAATTAAATTCAGAATACGTAATGTGAAAAATATTTTATACGACCATGGCCATAGTATGTCCAGGTTGTCGTAAGTCGATGAAAGACTGTATTCTAACAAATCCCAGGAAGTTAATTATACTCTCCAAATGATGGGGGTGTGGGAAGCTCTGGGAGACGATGGGGGCTGAGACGGAGATTAAATTCTGATTGAGTTGCTGTTTAGTTTTGATTTCAAATTATTATTTTTTCTTTATTTAATATTTTATATTATTAATGATAAAACATACACCATAGGAGGCCGATCATAAAAGAATATAATATTAAATAAATAAAACAAACTGACAAATGTGGCACGGCCAGTTGCCCCAAAGATAGTTATGTAATGACTAATAAGTGTAGCACTTAAAAACAAGGGAGACGAATCTTAATAACCTTACTGTGCCCTCAACTAACCCAAAGAATTCAAGTCATACTGAATGTCAACCAACAGGATATTCTTATGAAATGTAATGTGAATCTGTATCATTTATAAATGTGTAAAACAACACTTTGAAAAGTTAGTGTCACTTATGTACTAGGTCAAAGGTCAAAGCCTTGTCCCGTACATAACTTCTTTTTTTTATCCATTTAGACATCTTATGAAATTTCAGATAAATATTTATGATCACTAGACAAAGTGCAGAAGTTCATGTACCTGTATTTGTCAGGGTTTTACCTTCTTTGATGACTTGGGTGTTTAGGGAGGCATATTAGGTGCTCAAAGTATGAATGACAACCTCTTGAAAGTATGGATGTATGGCAAGTTGTCATTTGTGTGATGAGCACGTCATAAGTAACTATAGACACATTTATAAAATTTGTCATTCATCTTTTATTCTTGAATTCTGTATGGTTTGGAAATAGGTATCATTTCCATATACAGTACGGAAGTATAGAAGGGTTGGAATTAGTGTACTACATGTACCCAAGTTTCCAGCACATTCTACACTAATTTTGGGTACAGTAATCTTTTTTGCCAAGACTCGGTAGACATATGCACTTCCTCTTCCTTGTAATGCTATATTTTCAGGATCTGCTTTGCCATTGTCAGTTTGTAATCACAATACCTCCTCCCTCCCTCCTTCCTTTGCCAGAGTGCAAAATTTATCTACATACACTTTTCCTTCCGTAAATCATTCATGTTTCTCACCAGAGAAGGATTCACTTATCTTGTATTGTACCGCCTTCAAGTCTGAAACTATGAAGAAACATGAAACTAAAATAGAGTATTTTCAATTTCTTTTGGTATTCCAAAATTGATGAGAGAAATATTTGAAATTATTTGCTAACGACTAACTATTTATTATGTTCTGGTTATTATACAGTACTATATTATATACTGTATCAATTAGTCGGAATAATTGCAGAGCACTTTCGGGAATGAGAGATTACGGGTAATGAGACGATTCTCTTAAAGACAGAAAGAAATCTCTCGTTCCCGGATACCAGAAAATTTTCCAGAAAATGTGCCCCTTTGGAAAATTGATCCCAAATCCAGAATTTTCTGGAAAATTACTGGTTTAGGAACAATTTTCCGAGAAAATTTAAATTCTGGCTATCAAAGAATTCAGATTAAGAGGAATTCCGGCTAACAGAGATGTTAATGCATTTGAATATTTTTTTTTCCAGACACCACTACGATGATATAAAGTTAAAGAAGATTGCAGAGACTCTAAAGAGAACCACCCACAGAGATTCTGTACTAGAGTACATTTTGGAGGACTTCTCAGTCATGTCAGATTTTGAGATACATTCTACTTGCAACATCTATCACGTGAGACTCATTTTTGTTTTAGTATTAATGTTGTAGTTATGCATTTGATTATAAATGTTGACTTTTAATTTATTCATCTGTGTGACAGTCATATACATTGGGTCAGTTTATTTGTATATCTGCATATTTCATTATCTTTTTTGCATACACTTGGGTCTTGATATATGCAATGGTTATGTTCACCAAAAACTTCACATAAATTGAATACTTAATCCCTAGGCTTTGGGTCATGTCCCCTCCCAGGACTGCACATATTTATATTGAGTTTTATCAGTTATATAAATGACTTGGGATATATCCAGCCATACAAACTGTACCTCATTGCCTATTGTGCTATATGCTTGGAATCATTTGTTTCTGTTTGCTTTATGTTTCGTACAAAACAAAGAAGTAATGAAAAGCCTTCATTTAAAAGCAAATTTTCTAACATCTCTGAAGTTCTAATGACTTGAAATCATTGGAATTTTGATATTCCAAATATTTAACATTATTTTAGAGAATAACATGTTGGTCTGCTTACCAATTGTGAACATATTTAGTTTGAATAAATGGACAGCTACACGAATATTCTCTATGAACCAATCGGCTATTTGCAGCTATAGACGAGGGGTGTGGCTTACGGGCCAGGTTAGCATAGAAATAGTACAGTCTGTGGTTTCTTTAAACCTAGAGAAAGCCTGGAGATTTGGCATCCTTAAAGTGCTTCACAGTTTTGGATTGCTGGGAAATTTACCATCAATATTATGTTAGCTTTTGTGAAGTCACATTTTTATGATCAACGTAGCCACAGACATGTCAGCACCACATATTCAGGAGAATGGGGTTCCTCAGGGCAGTATCTTGAGTGGGACTCTATTTGCCATTGCAATAAATTGGGTAGCCGCATCGGTTGCAGGTTGTGTATCAATCTCATTGTATGTAGACAACTTGGCCATTTGGTATGCAGCTTCCAGCATGTCAGTGGCTGAACGTCATATGCAACTTGCACTAAACAAGGTTTCACGTTGGACCACAGAGCATGGTTTCAGATTTTCTCCCTTGAAGACCATTGCCATACATTTCAGCCACCTTCAAGGTCTTCGTGTGCAGTGTGTGGAGGAGTGGATAGCATGGGTGGGGATGTCATTTCTTTCAAGGAGGAAGTTGGCCTTCTACACAAGCTTTAAATTTTATCTATTAATGTTTAAATAGTTTTTATGAAAGTTTTATGTTATCTATTACTTTTGTGTTTACCATACATTATTTGATTTTAGTCTTTTTAGCCTTCATTTTAATTTGGCAACATATGACCAAAGCTGTTGCTTTGCCAGGAATGTAATGATACGATTTGAAGATAAATGATAAAGATAGAACTAAGAAATGGTATAAATGGTTGGAAGTATTGAAATGGGTAGAGAAAATGAGATTGTAACTAAATCAGTTCATGGTTTAAATATATGCTGTATTGGTATGCAATAAACATTGTGTAGAATGTAAGGATAAGCAACTTTGTATTGAGTATCATAGTATTTTAGCAGTTTTTACAATTAGATACTATGTAAAATATAGAACTTGATACTCATTGCTTGTTTTTTTCCTGGCAGTCCATCAAGAAGTTCCGCTTGCCAGATGAGTTAATTCTCAGTTCTGGCAAGTTCCAGCAGCTAGATGTGTTACTCCCCCAGCTGAAAAATGAAGGTATGAGAAAATTTGATTTCACTGTCAATGTATTTAAGTGACAAACTTGCTTTCTTATTTAAAGGAAAGTTAAGATACACAAGGTGATGAAAATAACAGATAATTTTTTAAGTTATTCAACTATCAACTAGATCATAAAGAAAAATTCACACCTTTTTTTACAATACAAAGTTTACTGTATATAATTGAAGAGTATCACTTACTGGTAGTTGCCCAAAACTTTCATTTGGTTGAGAGATGTCAGATTAGCAGGAGGCACAACAGGGAACTGAAGTTTGATTAAGACAAAGACTTATTTGGTAATCTGTATAGGTTGTGTAGTAGTACAGTGGTCCCTCGGTTAACGAGCACAATCTGTTCTAGAAGGTTGCTCATTAACCGAAAAACTCGTTAACCGAAACCATTGTTTCAATGGGTTTTGGGGTAATTGGTTCCAGCTCACCGAAAATTGCCTAAATTCAACAAAAAGGGTAGAAAAGTAAACTTGCTTTGAGGTGTGTATGTAGAAGGCTCATGGATGATGATGATGGGAATTAGAATGGGGTGGAGGAGAAGAGAAGGCATTGGGGTGAAAGAGAAGTCACCCCAAGGTGCCATTTCACCCATAAAATTTTAGTGCTCTTGGTGTAATTCAAGATTATGTTCTTTAAATCAACACTGCACTGCATAATATATTGTCAATATGTAAAATAAATTTCAAAATGACCAATAATTTGCTTGCAAACACAGAAAAAAAGCATTTAGTTGAAGAGAGTCTCAAGCAAGATGTTACCTCCACTGAAAAGGCACAAAGACTGATGCCTGTATGGTGTGTTGGCAGGCTGGATGGCATGTTCATTAATTGTTAAAATTACTAAAAAATTTAATATTAAACTTTTAAAATTATTGAATAGTATAAACTTCTTGATATTTACTGAAATGGTAAGGAATTTAAGCCCTAGAACCGATCACTGTACTGGCGGACTAATACTACCGCTGGTGGACCGCCAAATGCAAGCGAAAACATGTTCAGGTCACCTCGTAGGAAACTCATTAATCGAGGGATTGCTCGTTAACCGAAGTTAAGAATCTTATGGAAGGTGACTCGTTAACCGAAATCTCGTTAACCGAGGGACCACTGTACAGTGAGCTATCAACCTGAACAACTGGTTCTTCTTAACAGTGCTCCTCAAGTTTAACACCAGTGAGCATTAAGTCAAATCACAACTACCGAGTCATTATTTATGTGTACAGTACAGTATTGTATATGTTTTAACATACGTGTGGAGAGCCTGCTGACACAAAACATGTAGAGTACGTACAGTATATTCCTCTTATACTTGCTAAATTATGTGAGAACTGTCATTACACAGTATATGTACTGTATCCTTTCTCTGTACAATTACCTTCATTACACTCTTACATAACTCATCAATTGATGATAATTTAGATATTTATAAAATAATAGAGGAAATACAAGGGAATATAAAGGATATTAGAGCATCACTAAGGCATTAGGAGTCAACCAGTATGAGTGCCCCATGCAGTTCTCCAGGTGTAAAGTTAACAGACCGCTATAATGCTAAGTATTCATCACCACTGTAATTGTAGAGGCTGAGGTTAGGTAGGGAGTAGTATTACTGTAAAATATTTGTCACCCGAAAAGTTTGGGACTAAGAGGATTCTGTAAAATGGTAATTATGTAAAGTGGATACAATCATGACCATGTGTGCAAGGAAAACATGTAATAAATCATAGTAATTGTGTCAGTTTAGTATAGTAAACCCTTGATAACTCGGCACCTATTGCTGAATTATCCCAAATTCTAAATTATTAAGGCACTTCCCCACCCCTCCAATAATATAACACTGAAACATTATAAGCCCATATATGTGTACAGTAGCTAAAACAACTATCTGTGCAGGTGGGGTCGATCTGCTCAAAAATTATACGTGTGAGTAGTGGCAATCCTCATATACCAAAATTTATCATCCATGGTCTCATATTGTTTCCCACAAAGTATGCACAGATAGTTGTTTTAGCTACTGTACATGTAATTACTATTTAAAAGAAGTAACACTTCACAGCACTGCAGATGAAGAGTGATTTATCATAGTAGGCCACAGAGGCATGGTAGGTGACACAGGGTAATGGTAGGTGATGCAGGTGGCCGAGGTGATGGAGGGGAATGCTACGTAAACAGTAAACAGTGTAGCATACAGTATATGTATATGAATAATTTTGTCACAAACAAAATAAAGAATAAATTTTAACAAAAATAATTGTTTTCTCCGTATAATTCAAGTCTGAGTATGTAAATAAACACGGAACTTATATCACTTATGATATTATAGTCCACCCTGGTAAAACCGTTTTCTTTAGTACAGATCAAAAGAATTAAAATTAAAGTATTCTAATGCAGCTTAGAAATAAAGAAAATATTATATAAACTATATAAGAAGAAAAATGAAGGGCATAGGCGTGTGTGTGTGTGTGTGTGTGTGTGTGTGTGGAAGGTGAACGTATGTGGCAGACTCGCCCACGTCTCTTCCTCCATTGTGACGTTACCACACACACACACACACACACACACACACAGTCGTACATTTCTCGGTCAGCTGGTTGACTGCCTGGTTGAACTGTGTGGCATCGCTTAGATGATGGTTTGAGTGTGGAAGGAGCTATTTTTTGTACATAAAATATGTTCTATTGTATTTTATGACATGCTATGTATCAATTTTATTGTTTATAATAGATTTTTTTTTTAAAGCGGTTATGGCACTACTGGTGTCAGATACAAGTAAATGACTTCAGGTGCAATTGGATTGTTGAACTAAATGTTGGGATACCTGGAAAATTCAGATACTGTGGTTGGAATTCGGATAATATGAATTGCCATGTAAAGTAAGTAAAGTTTACAATATTGGATTTACCATAATAGTGGAGACATTCTGCATATAGTGACCTGACATGAATGGGGAAGGGTGTTGGGTGTTATTGGGTCAGTACAGCAGGAACCAAATTTTATCAGGGGTGCTGAATATTGTGGTGTCATAGATACTCTGTGGTGCACCTTATACCCAAAATATTGGAGTGCTACAGCACCCTCTCTTCCTGCATCCATGTACTGGGTGGAGTGAAAGGAGTAGGACGGTACGGCACACACGAGAGAACTGACTAACCACGGAGTGTGTGTGTATGTGTGTGGGAGATGCGCATCTACAATGGTCGGTCA
This sequence comes from Homarus americanus, assembly GCF_018991925.1. NCBI lineage: Eukaryota > Metazoa > Arthropoda > Malacostraca > Decapoda > Nephropidae > Homarus > Homarus americanus. The sequence goes on along the minus strand of NW_024713151.1, from coordinate 89,571 downwards.
AAAGATTTCTAACAGCCTTGCAGATAGCTGAATTTCGACGGCAAATCTTGAATAAAGGGTCACTTATAATCTTTTGCGAATAAGTGAATTCGCAAATACGAGGCGATAAGTGTATGCAGATTATTCTGAGGTTATTTTATATAACTCGTTTTTCCAAGTTATTTTTAAATTTTTTCCGAGAGTATAGCCATCCCAAGTTATATATAATTGCAAATTATTAAATGACAAGTTATCCAGGGTTTACTGTACTATTAGTTTCTGCAAATACCTGTTCACCAATTTACTTAATATATACAGTACAGTACAGTACAGTACTGTAATGATTTTATACCTGTACTTATGATAAACCGGATGAGATTTGAAACATGGTAAACAGTATGAAATGCTAAGCTGCCATTACTCAGCTGATGATACACTATTGTTCTCTTGTGCATTGCCAGCTATATACTGTATATCTACATCTGTAAACATTTTATTACACTTTGAAATTCCACACTTTTTCCTACAGTTGGTAAACCTGTGGTTGGCACATGGCCGTATCAGTATTGACTACTCATGCTTTCCCTGGGTCCAAGGATAACACCAAAGAACTGTACTGTACAGAAAAGTTATGGGATGAATGTCTGCCTAGGTCTTAAGATAATGGTAATACAAAGTACCACCTCTTGCCACATTCTAGGAAGTTAATTCTAATAGGAACTGGTTGATGAAGGGTGTCAAGCAAGAAGTGGAAGAACTCCTGTGGGATGCATACCTTTTTAGTTCTAAGGTTATTAGCACCACCACCTTCCACTCTAGGAGGCTATTGTTAACTGGAAGTGTCTGGCAGAAGGTGTCTAAGTAAGAAGTGGAGGAATGATCCCAAAATCATATTTTCTAGCTAATCCTGTAGCTAGCAACTCAAATACCCTCCCTTCCCACTTGGGTTTGTGGGTAGTCATCTCAAAACTGAATCTCAAATTGCAGTGTTTGTTTTGATGGGAAGGCATTTACAATCATAAAATCAGCCCCCAGCTGCCAGTTAGGGGATAGTATACTGTCCCAGACCTCAAATGGTATATGCATTAACTGAAGTACTTCCCTATAGGTTCAGCTAGGAAATATAATTTCAGGTTTAATTCTCTATTTATTCACTTAACCAGTGGTACGTGAATGAATCTAGTTACGGTAGAGTTTCACTGTAATTTTGATGACATTTTTGGATGTTGTTTTAGTGAGTTATCTTCAGCCAGCCAGTTAGGTGGATTCTTGCAATTTCTGTACAAAGCTTAGAGAATATGGTGTATGGGCTGACGCAAGCCATGTGCACCACCGAGTGAGAATGGACTGGCGAACATAATTTACATATCAGTGTCATTCACAATTTTGCTTTCATAGTTTGCACATGATGTTTTGCTTCTATGGTGACTCTTGAGTATCACATTGGTTGTGGACCACAACCCAAATTTTTCTATAAATTTAAGTGCCACTAGGTCATGGATTTTGCTTTCTTGGAATGCAACTTTTTTCTTTCTTTTTTTTTTACCAGTATGAAGGTCCACAAGTCATGCTGTCAGCTGTTGTTGAAATACATTTTCATTATACACTGGGGACTTACTGTAGTCATTAAGCAAGATAGTAAGATTCTGCATGTTTGTGCTTATGTGTATTTAGAGTATTGTATTTTATGTTTAATAAGATATTCAGTATACTGAAAATGTATTTAAAATCATTTTATTTTTATTTTTCCTTTATTTCAGGGTCTCGTGTTTTAATATTTTCACAATTTGTGATACTTCTTAATGTCTTAGAGCAGTACATTAAACTTCGAGGACATAAATACCTCAGATTTGATGGCACCACACAGGTAACTGAAAGGTGAGTGTACATTTTGTTTGTTTAGTAACTCGCATGCATGTTGGGTATGGTATTCGGTAGGTCATATAAAGCTGTTCCATGATTATTAAATATGGTTCTTTATATCCTAATTTTACCCCAAAACTAATTACAGGTGTTATTTTTTTAAAGGTACTGCATCAGTATTTTCAAATTAAAGAATTTTTTACAAATAATTGTAACTGCATAATTATATTTCTATGTGAAATACATTATATAGGCATTTTAATTTTTTAAGACAATATACTGTACAGTTTAGTAGTTTGTTGTCTGTGTTATAGAGTATGAACTATAAAATATATTCATTAATCTGGCAGCCAAACCCTAGATTTGTGCTAAACCCGGATTTGTCGTCCAGACAATCTTTTTTTTGACTAATTTTACATAATTTGAGGGTGCTGAATCCAAATCTGCCAGGAGCCACTTTGTTACCCTTGGGGAAAATGATATACCTGGTATTCAAGATGGCGTCCAAGATGGCCGCCAAATACTTAAAGTTTGATATTTCAACCCTAAGCATCATAGAACAATTATATTTTGGGTGATTTTTATGGTTTTCATGGTCAAGGAACATAATATAAGTACAATAGTTTGAAATCTGTTTCTGGACTATAAAGACGTATTTACGATGGCGTCCAAAATAGCTGCCGTATATACCTTGTTTTCTTTTTTAAACTTCAAAGCAACATACAATGGCATTATTTTTGCCAACTGATATTATTTGAAATTAAACTCCTCCTCTTCTATTATAGCCCATATAATAAGTTAGGAAATATTTGATATGTATTTAATATTTTGGCTAACTGATTTTCATGTTTGTGGTAATGGTGACTCAACTACCTTATGAATGCATGGCTTTCATTTCAGAATATGTGAATGATGGCTGCTCTTGATTCCCCTGCATGCTGTTTTCAAGCAATATTTAGATGTGGTGTAGAATATTCTAAGCTTGTAACTGGTACCCAGACTAGAATACATGGCATTTTAGCAGCTAGTAGACTTAGAGGTGATGGGTTGAGTGAACACTTAGGGACTAGCTTGCATGATTTGAGTATGTCCTCATCCTTGTGTATTTTCATAAAAACTGTGTGTCTACCTACATGTCTAAGACTCGCATACAAAGATATCTCTTGAAGCAAAGTCGAGAAACTTCAGTGGAGGAACGTGCTTCAAAAAAGATTAGGCGGTCTGAAGTAAATGCATTTGATTTCAAGGAGCAATGTCTATTTTGTGGTCGTGACTGCAAATCAGAACCAGGTCCATGTCATCCAGATCGTTGGCGGCGTGTTGTGCAATGCAGAACCACAAACCGAGGGACAGAGAAAACCTCCAAATAGGCTATTCTTGATGTGTTTGACCAACTTAATGATGAGCATGCTGAGCAAGTACGTGTTTGAGTTCAAGGAGCAATAAGAGATCTTCACGCATCTGATGCTCAATACAATAAAGAGTGTGAAGCATCCTTCATCTCGCCACGTAGTATTCACACTTAAGCAATCAGCTTTGAAGTGCTGGGCCTACAGACTACATACATGCAGTCGGCTCATTCAAGATTTTGCATCTTTGAAGGAGAACAAAACCAACCAAGGCTGTGTCACCGTTTATAAGGAGGAAATGCCAGCACGTAAAGCAGCTGATGCTGTTGATCAAGAAAAGCTCTGACACAAGCTTGCTAAATGCATCCATCCACTCCAGGCAGACCTCCAATGCCAAGATATAACCAACATTGCCACAGGACGGATTGCCCTAAAAGTCGTTAATGTGGACCGATCTGTTGAAATTGGCAAGAATCAACTGCAGGGTTATGAATCAACATGGCCGAACAGCTTCCACAGTCCCCTGAAGAAGCAAGTTGTTACAATGTCAGTTTCAAGGAAGCAAGTAAAAATTGGAGAAGAACAAGTGTTTCATACCTCCCTCATCTTTTCAAGAGTACAATGTCTGCAGCAAGTTCATGACATCAGTATCAAAGATTTTTCTTGAATATGAATTATCACCTGTGCCACCTTCCTCATTTGAAGACAATGGTGACATGCAGACAGCGAAGAGTAAGGCCACCTTGAAGAAAAGGTTGGGAGTGGAACTTTCTTCTCGTTTCGATAACAAGCTGAAGTAACTGTGGTAGATGGATGTGCTGTCCTATGGATCATCTCATGGCCTTCCAGGGGTACAGTTGAGAACTTCATCAAGAACATGATTGCATACATCAGCAACATATTGCAAAGACTGATGTATATCTCATCTTTGACAAGTACTACCCAAACAGTATTAAAGATGCAGTGAGGATGTCAGGAGCAGGAAAAAATGCAGTACCCAAAGAGATTCAGTTGGGTAATGTCATGTGTAAAACAGACATGAAAATGCTTCACGAAGAAGCGGATGTGAATATAGCAAAACAGGTGTTGTTTATTGCCTTAAGTGGTGTTGATTGCATCAAAGTCATTTGCAATGACATGGATGTGTTTGTGCTGATGATGCACTACTACTCATCACAGAAGTTAACCTGCAAGATGTTCATGGATGGGACTAGTCCTTCAAGATCTACCATTGACATCAAGGCCACAGTTGAAATGCACAGGGATCTTGTTGATGACATAATGGCAGCACACGCTCTTTCTGGATGTGACACCGTCGCTTATCTCTATGGTAAAGGTAAGGTTACCACCATACAGACATTGAAATCTGGTCATTGTCTTGACAAACTTAGGAAAATTGTTGCTGAGATAACAGAGGTTGTTTCTCAAGTCACCAGATTTGTAGCAGCTTGTTATGACTCGAAGGTCATCCATGATATGTCAACTGTTCTACTGTACGATTTGATGTTTGGACATCCAAAATGTCTAACAAAAGGCTGACTTCAGCTCCTGAGCTGAGATGCTTGCCTCCAACAACTGCAGCATTTGAACTACATGTGCTTAGGGCACACTATCAGACCATGATTTGGAGAACAGTCTTTAGAAGTTGGTCCATCAAACCATGACCCAAGGCAGTACGTATAGTCAAGTGATCAGGCATCCAATCTTCTGCTTCCAGTTCCATTGCCTTCAGATGTGCCACCAGTACCAGACATTATCCAGAAACTAATCAAGTGCCAATCGGCCATGTTCAACTGCTCAGTGTAATTGTGATGCTATCATGCTCCATGTTCTGTTGTTATCATGCAGAAAATGTGTGCCACAATGAGAAAGATGATGAAAGCAATGATGAGTGCTTGGATTAATTTCAAATATTTGAGTGTTTTAATATACGTATTAGAAAAATTCACTCCTATAATTTGTGATATTGTAGATCTTTACAGAGTCTGGAATAAGATGGAGTAACCTTTTAGTGTATATGAGATTAAGATCATATTTGAATATTTCTGTTTCCAGAGTATATAATTAATCTGTCACTAAATCATCACTTTCTCTTATGAATGAAAGCAGAAATGTCTCCCACAATTGTTTTGGCAGCCAATTTGGACGCCATCTTAACTACAGTTGTACATATTTCAAATAGTGTTTTTAAAGTATCTGTGTTGCATTCTTTGACCCTGGAAACCCATATCAACCAAAATATAATTGTTCTATGATGCTTAGGGTCGAAATATCAAACTTTATGCATTCGGTGGCCATCTCGGACGCCATCTTGAATATTTTTTCCCCAAGGGTGACAAAATTGCACCCGGCAGATTTGGACTCAGCACCCAAACAATTATGAGTCAAAAAACTTTGTCTGGACGACAAATCCGGGTATTCTCTGTTTCTCCCGGACTAGCAGTAATTATCTTACAGGTATACAGGCAGCATCTGCTTAACATATATTTAATGTACATACTCGTACATCTGCAGATACATACTTTTTATACTGGTACCATTTTGTCCACATTAAAACAACTATCTGTGCAGGTGGGGGTCGATATGCTCTGAAATTTTACGTGTGACTGGTGACATCCCTCATATACCAAAATTTATTGTCCATGGTCTCGTATTGTTTCCCGCAAAGTATGCACAGATAGTTTTTACCTACTGTACATTTGGCTCCAGTTCTGCATTTACCACTTTAGATTGCCAGTCCTCTCTCTCCCTGAGGTGTGACCCCTGAACTCTTGAAGTGTGAATTCAAAGCATTCACCCAGGGAGAGGGGAGGGATGTGTTGGGGTGGGTGACTTTCTGTGGGGGGACACGGAGGTACTGGGGGTGAGGAGGGCAAGTGCACAGTACAGTATATCAGTTGGGAGAAATTATAATGCAAAATAACGCTTTGACAATACCGAAGGGGTTTCCTCAACTGAGTGTAATCATCTAGCGCTAGCCAGATAAAAATACTAAAGTTAAATGGGATGAGAGAGAGATGAATTCATGTTGTCAGTAAGGTTTGAGAGATGAAAATCAAGCACATTTTCCGGAAATTCCAAGAAAATTTTCCAGTACCCGAAATATTATGGGGTTGGGGGGATATTTTTCAAGGTTCGATAGATGATGTAATGCGCAATTTCTGGAACTTGAGAATATTTTTTCATTACCCGGAAAATTCCGGGGCTGAGGGATTTTTTACCGGCTTTGGGAGATGAAATAATGCATCATTCTGGAACTTCCGAGAACATTTTTCTATTACTGTACTCGGAAAATTGCTGAAAATTCCGGGATGAGGGATTTTTTCCGGCTCTGGGAGTCCTCTCGTTATCCGGAAATCTCTCAATCCTGGAAGTGCTCTGCACCAATTGTTCCGGCTATTGAAGATATCACTGCACTTGCGATGGAGGTTGGGTGGGATATTAATGGGTTATGTTACTAACTTGACCTGATGCAGTGTCAGGTCACCCATTGTTGGGTGGGGGATTAAAAGGTCTTATGACCTGAAGATGTCTTGAATGACGTTATTTTTTACCTATGAGGTATTGTTTATACAGAGTACTGTACTGTATTGTATATGAAGGGGACAGGTATTAATAAGCACAGGTATCTTTATGAATTAATGAAAACAAATATACAATATTGTATCATGAATGAGGTAGTATTTGCTGACAAACAATCAGTGAGAGGCAACCCTTGGCATGGGGATAGGGCATGGTCACATTACCCTCCATTGGACCCTTCCCTTCTCCCTTCCTCACAGCATTCGTCATAAACTTCTATTTGTGTTAAAGAGATGAATTTGATACCATAATGATCCTGAATAAATTCTCGTGAGACGTTTCCAATGTGATATCCTTAAACAAAATATTTCGACATGATGGGAATTCCATTCATCTACGGGATGTATAAAAAAAGAAGAAATAGTGATGATACCAGAGTCAATAAAATCCGTTCTAATTTAGTTACACACCATTTTTTACCAAAGTAATCCTGAATACTTTATCGAAAGGTTTGAGTAAGTAAATACCATATTTTTACGTCATATAAGATGCACCCCCATTTTAGCGGAGTATTTAGGAAACTTTTGTGTGGATTTTTCTCCTGTAACCATAGTTTTCTAAAAATAATATATACAGTAACCAGTGAATGTGAGGAATAAAAAAAAATACCAATAAATAAGATATAACAAAACATACTGTATTGCCAAACCAGTAAATAAAAGCCAATTGAAAGTTTAACACAGTCGCCATTTCCATATATTTCTTGGTTCAGCATAGCACTGCAGACACCACCTTCACCGATTCCCTAGCAACGCTCCCCCTCCCGCACGTCCCGCCTCATCCCACTCTCCCACTGAGTCAGCCAGCTAACTCAAATGCAAAGAAATGTATATTCCTTTTATGTGTTTGGGACAATTATTTCTTTTACTTTTTTCACAATATGTCTGTAGGATGGTGTGTGCATGTAACTGAGTAAAAATAAATAAAGTAAGTTACGTATATCACAATGCCAGTATCCTGGTGGTTATAGTACGAGTCAAACCTGGTTACAATGCTGCCAGCGATATTAAGAGACGCAAATGTGAAAAGAAAGTTACAGTAAATGTAAATCTTAATTTGTATGAGGTATTTGTAGATTTAGAAATAAATGTTACAGGTTGTAAGAGTTCAGAAATGGTTACTGCTTAGCTATCTCTGAAGAGTTGGGTGTCTGCTGTACGGACTTTTATCAACTCGGGTTATTTTCGAACCTTCACAGGAAAATTTCCACAAGTCTAAACGATGCAACTCGCAGAAGCTATATTTATTTACACAAACACCACTGTAAACATACAATATGGCTCATACTGTAAACAAAATAATGTATACTACTGTACTACTGTGCTGTATATACTCTTACTATACTCACCAGCAGACACTGTTCACTCGGCTGACTATAATGCTTGACTGTAATCAATCAATGTCTTAACACTTGCGATGGAGGTTGGGTGGGAGATTAGTGGGTCATCTGTTATGTGTGTGTGTGTGTACAGTAGACACACACACGTACGTATACAAAACCGGTAAAAGAAATTACTGTCTCTAGAACGAATAGCTCCCTGTCCCGGCCGTGAAAATGCCAGCAACTTTAAAACTACTCTTAGACATTCTTGGGTACATGCAGGGTGTCATCCGCAAATAATCGATGTCTGTGAATTTTAAGGGCATGCTGTGTGTGTGTGTGCTATAACACGTGTCAGAACCAATCGCCAACATTCCTTTTCTTCAAGTCTTGTAACTTGTGTGTATTTATGATAATCATTGAACACAACCTTCTTTTCACCTCCATCCATTTGGTTAAGTTTGAACAAGTGTTCATTTGATGACTCGTGAGATTTTATTCTTTCACTAAAATGCTTCCAATCAGCACAGCCTTCTTTTACTAGTTTATGTGTTGAATTTAAACCAGGAGAGCATGAAGCCCGGGGTGGCTGTGCTCCAGGATCATAAGCTTTTAAAAAAAGAATGGTCTTAAGTTGTTTCTTAAAAGCCTCCACAGAAGTCAGCTGCTTCATGGATACAGGCAACTGATTGTACAATCTGGGTGCTGTATAGGAAAAGGATAAGGTAGCAAATGAACATTCTCATACTGCTCCAGGCTCCTCAAGGCATGAGAGATCATCTCTTCCATGCAAAATCATTTCAGAACTTGTGGTCAGAGGATTTAGTAGGTTGGACAAATACTCAGAATCAGAGTGTACAGGTGTACCCCGATAACCAATGCATCATGCATATAGGGACCGGGAAAAGTCGTTGGTTAATGAATCAGCGGCTATCAAAGCAATTAATCCCATAAGAACATAACAAATTCATGGGGTTAGGGACCAACCACCTACCAAAAACTCCTATCTACCCTTGATATAGCTTTGTCGTGCACACTGTCAAGCAAGAAAATAAACCAGACATATAAAGCCTTAAATAAGCAATATAAAGCATATATTGACTTATTTACCTGTGTTGAAGATGATAGAGACAGTCTAGGGTGGCAAGTTCAAGTCTCTACCACTCTTTGCTGGTCCATCACCACATTTATTATGCCTTATTATGCTTTATTACACCTTATCACATCACATAAAGATGCCCAGCACAAAAGGAACTATCACTGAGGCATTTAGCATGATTGAGAACACACAAAGTTTGAAATAACAAAAAAACACAAAGTCAGAGACACATAGTAAGTGTAAACAAGAGCAAAGATGGCAGGAGTGAGTCAGGGCAGTGCACAGAGCCCCCTCATGGCAAGAATTCGCACCACCACCGCTCGCAATATTCTAAACGGCTCTGCCGTTCTCCCGATCGTCAGATCTCCTTGGTATCGACGAAATTTGTTGGGTATTTTCCCAATATGTGATCATTGGTTAAGTGAAGTGGCAGTTAATGGGACGTCAGTTTTTGGGGTACATCTGTATGCATACTGCAAAAATACCTTGAAGGCACGAGGTGCAAAGTGGTGGTCTTGGTAGCCAGTGTTAGTCATACATTATCACAAAAGGAGTGGGAGCTAGTTTAATGTACTCAAAGACTCCTTTTCTATACCAACAATTGCTAAGCTAACACAAGCAGCATAAATTTTCAGATTTGGTGTATACAGACTGTATGCAGTCTGTACACTATCATGTCAGTATTCAAGTTTATATTGTTAAGTTCGATTTGGGGATAAAAATTTGTGTTTATGAGAGTTAATTTAATGAACTTTTTTTTTCTCCAGAGAACATGTCACTTGTTAAGTGAGACCTTACTTTATTTGGTTTTGTTTATATTTTGCTCATGTACTGAAGATTCCTTTTCTATTTTTTTTTCATAATGTGAGTTCATGTTTACTCTTAGTTTTTTAAATTCTAAATTGTTTAATTGTAACACATATGAGACAGGCCATATTTTCATTTGTGTAACATATTTTATAACTGGAACTGGTGACTCATGTACATTGTCAAAGATTTATTGGTTTTATCTTAGGGTAATTAGGAACCATTTATTTCTACAAGTGTGCTATTCTTCAGAAATCTAGTAGGACTAGAAATGTAGAAATATTTTTTCTGGTTCACTTGAAGCCCTTATAATGATGGGATAAAACTAATAAACCAATTGCACTAGGCTAAGAGCTGTGAATCTTTGCTACCTTGCTAATGCTCTGGGACTTAAGCAGGCTACAAAACACCTTAGGCTCTATCAGGCTCAATTCCCATTCACTCCGTTTGGTGATCAGACATCTGCAGATTTGTGTGGTTAACTTTTCAGGTTTTCTATTGATGTCCCTCTTGTTGGAGAAAGTACATTGGTTCCACAAGGTGAGTCTGTTTTCTGAACATTATAGGGACCTTTATTGAGGAGGTTCTTAGAGCATGCGCCATTAAAAACAGTACGGCACTCCTCCTATCTGTGGCATAGTCAGTAGAGAGTCATAGCTTCATGAAATTGGGGTGACCTTAGGCTCCACACTACCTAGTGGCAAATTTCAACTCCAAAGGGATGACATTACAATACAGTACAAGGAATTTCCTTTGACCTTGGCTGGAATGGTCTTAGGACAGTTTTTCTTGGTCCTTCACTGTTTGGTGTCATTCTCCAGTAGAGTATTAGAGTTGTCAACAAACCAGAATGTGAGTGTCAGGCCTGGAAATTTTATAATTTTTGGTTTGGAAACCAGTTTAGGAATTCTTCTTTTATTTGAAACAGTAGAGCAGTTCACAGCAACAAGTTGTGATCAGACAAGATTCATCAACATCCTTGTTATTCATCACGGGTGTTAGTGTGGAGTATCTCGGGCTTCTCCAGTTTCATAGTGAAGGGATTGGACTCAACCAGCAGGATTGCATCCCTTTATCCTTTGCATGCATGGCCTTGGGATTGCAATTTCTTTAGCCTTCCAACAGGGCATTTCACTGAAGTCATTTCTTTGGGGAGGGTTATAGACATTAGAGAGGTTATTCATCTTGTGTTATCTGGATGTTTTTTAGTGCTGAGTAGCATCTGCGAGTCTGTGGTGTTCTTTACCAGTTCTGGAATAAAGGATGAGAGTTGCAGTGTTGTCTGTGTCACAACTTTCTCTTCCCATCTGTACTTTCTCTTAAGCATGCATGAGTCACCCAGTCTGCCCAGTTAGTTATGAATGAGGGATTGAACTTGAACTCATATTTCATAACCAGAATGGATTGAGTAACTCAGATTGCTCTTCCTCCATAAGAATACTGAGGACATATGAGGCTCTCAGCATTATAAGGGGATGAAGCGCCACTCCGGGCAAAATGCGTTTTTTGATGGATATCACTATTTTCGCCCTTCCTCTACATGTTGGATGTAACCCTCTAACTAGGATAGAAATATGGTAGAAAGTCCTTCAAAAATAAGGTGTGGTTTCGCCTCAGGCCGGGAGCTACGTATTTCGCTGTGCGCTCAGTCAATGAAGGTGGCTACATCCCGTTCAGAGTGAGAGGAGCACGAGCCAATGACAGCGCGCCTCCCTCGGACCATACCCCCTGAGGCAGCCAATCACAATGGATTTCCCCTTGCTACGTCATAGCTCCTCGGCCAATCCACGTGCCTAGATGCTGCCTCCTCATTAGTTTTGGCGAGTGTTTTAGCATCGGGAGGGGCAGTGTACGTTCTACTGGTATTTTTGATAACTTTTCAGCATAACATTAATGTTATTCGTGTTCCACGGGTGTGAGAGAAGTGCTGTGCAATATCTGCCTGATATTAGAACAAGACTCGAGTGAGACTAGGCCTTCTGGTGTGGGTTCAGGAGCCCATTATTCCTAAGCGTGTGTTTAGTGACGACAGTGCTCATGTGGACACCCCAGGAATGCTTAGTGATAGTGATTTCGGTATACTCATAATATAAAAAGTGACTGCTATGCATCACAAGACCTTTTTGCAAACTGTGTTCCGGAACAGAGTTACATGACATTCACTGACGGCAATAATGACAATGAAAGTGAAGATGAAAATGATGAAAGTGAGTCTAATGGTAACACAACAGTGACACTAATGTATCACAACAAGAACATACAGACTTTGAGGAGGTAGAAGTGGACAGTGACATGACATACATTGACCTTCATAGTGATGACAGTGAGCCTGACCCAACCAATGCTAGTGAAAGTGAGCCCATAACTCCTTCTTATAATGAACCTGAACTGTTGCTGGCATCAATAATCAATGATTTAGTTGATGAAGAATCTATGTGATGATTTTTAGAGAGGGCGGAGAAAGACTTTGATCAGTACGTGATTGATTATGACAAGGCCATTAAAGTTATACGCACTCCTCAGGATTTACGTAACTTCTAGTTTCTACGATTTTCAGGGATAATAAACGAAGGAACTAAACAAAGTAAGATTGTAATACTATTATCTTAATACTGTTTTTACCAAAGATTATGCAAACTTTCTCCGCCTTTGTATTCGTATGTTAATTACATTGGGAGGAGGGGAGAGGTTAATGGTGGGGGGAGGATGAGTGTAGTGGTGTTTCCTTATTATTACACACTATTATACTAAATAATATTATAAATCTTTAGCTAATAATAGGGACAGAAAGATAAATACTGATAAGCAAATGAGTTTTTTATAATTATTATTAATTTTTTTTTGGGGGGTGTAAGGCGATTGCTGCTTTTAATGATCATTAACTTGTTTTACAGTATGATCCCACAATAATAAGAAAATTTTGCAGAAAATTTTGATTATTGTTGGCTTGAAGAGCAAACCATTGTACATGACGGGTAGTTATTCTCATTCAACTCGTGATAAAATAATAACTAATCACCGTACTAACTCCCATAACAAAGTTATCGTTGTTTGAACTTCAAAAAATTTTGAACACGTTTTTATCCGCTTTTTAAATTTGGCGCTTCACCCCCTTCTAATGCGGAGCACCTCATTTTATCCTGTGGTCTGTCTTATAACCTGCTAGGGGTCTCAAAGTGCATGTTCTTTAGCATGGTGGCAGAGACTCTTAGCTTTCAACCTATAACAAGTGGCCCAATGGTGTTATTCACTCTTAATATGGGCTTTGGTTGAAAATTTTTGGAGTGCTGTTCTTTTCCAGCCCAGTTGGGCAAATGGAGAGTTCTAGGAAACCTGAAGACAAACACTTATGTTTGCCAGTGCCGTAAATGAGTCACTTGATCCATGCTCTTTATAAAATGGAATTTCAGACCATTCCCTTATTTATAATGTAATTCATTTGTTACAGACAAGAACTTATTGACCAGTTCACGGAAGACGAAGACATCTTCGTCTTTCTTTTGTCAACGAGAGCAGGTGGACTGGGCATCAATATGACTGCTGCAGACACAGTTATTATTCATGACATTGACTTCAATCCATATAATGACAAACAAGCAGAAGATAGATGTCATAGAGTTGGGCAAACCAAGTGAGTTTTTACAATACATTTTATGTTGATTGTTTTAAGGCAAGATATTATGAATTTAACATGTTACACAAATAGGAAAGATTTATTTGAACATCATATTGGCAGTATTATCATGAATGATATTTAAGGTACGTATTTGAATTAGAATGGTGATGAAACTTTGTAATCTTTACATAGTATACCTAGTAAGAAGTTTGTATTATATATAAGATATACAGTAGATCCACATTGGTGCTTTGTTGGTCTTTGCTCCAGTGTTTCTCATTTCCTGCTAGTTTTTATCAAGATATACTACAGTATATGGACAGTAGTAGCTCCTTAAGTATGATGTAATCATACATCATTGCATATTGACCTGACCTGTACATGTTTCAAATAAATAAAAAAATTACTGCATGTTATAATTTTATCTTTCAGGTATCACTTTCCTCAAAATACTCTTGATCATTCCAGTCAGTCACTCTGTCTGCATCAAAGTGATTTTTACAAATTTTTTTACTTTACATTAAACCTTCATAATTCAGAATTATGGAGCTCTTCACTTGCCAAAATAAACAATGACTAACTCAGGTGAACATGGAAATTTACCAGAAAACAGTGTTGATGATGATGGTAGTACTCAAACATCTTTTGGTAAACTTGGGTTTGGTGAAGATACAGTGTGAAATTTTTGTCAAACTATGTATATATAAGAAAATAAGTACTGTAGTGTTATACTTTATAGTCACCATGAATTAAATGCTCTTGAGCTAAGTAAACCTGACATGGAGGCTTAGTAATCCTAGTGTGTTGAGATCTCCACCCCCATATATGCTATTGCTTTTTTACATCTAACTGCCTTATCATAAAACATCTTCACCAATTTCTAGTTTAAGTAGTCCATACATCCATACTTTCTTGCTAATTTTTATCCATTGAGGACTTCATGCCCACATTTTCTTATATCCCTTCCAGTTTATCTTATCATATACTTGGCAACTTCTTTATAGGCCCGTGAAAATCATCCGTTTGATCAGCAAGGACACCATAGAGGAGGGTATGCTGCGAATTGCCCAGGACAAGCTACAGCTAGAACGAGATATTACAAGTCTTGCAGGTATAAACTTCTATAAAAGTTATATTGTTAGCTTGGTCATATCTCAATTTTCTAGTGGCACTCCTAAGTTTTGTTATTATGAGGCAATATTGATTGCTAGGCAACGTATTCTCTTTTGGTAGTCAGGCTGGGCTTATATTTAGGCCTAAATGATCCTGATTGAAGAACCATTCTTTTGAGAATCAGTTATTGATTAATCTTAATAGAAGATGTGGAAATAAATACGTGTAATGCTATGTGTCATTTATTTTTATCTTTAGTTAAATGTTTTTTATAATTTACTGTGGATTTATTTTAATATTTGAGATAAGTAGTAATTTTGTTGTTACTTTTTACTTTCAGTACTTGAGTACTTTAAGAATGAGATACTTTTTAACTTCCACTTGTGTATATTGACATTTGGATACTTTTACTTCTACTGAGTAACATTTTGCCAATGTAACAATACTTTTACTTAGGTAACAAAGTCCAGTACTTTTTACAACTCTGATTATTACTCAACTATGGTTCGGTAGTCTTGAATGTGTTATCAGATCAGCAACAATGTTTTTAAGATCGCTTGGTGAAATATTTTAATAAAAACTATTTACTGCAATTATATTCACTATAGCATTGGTAAAATCAATAAGCCTTGTCACAAGACGTGAGTTTGTTGTAGCAACATGGTACTGTATAATAAATTATTAGAATTATAATACAGTATGTATTCTTGTTCTCATCTTAAGCCATTTTGTGTGTGTGTGTGTTGTTAAACACACAACATTTATACTGCCTATACACAGAAGCTTATGATATATTTTTTTAATGATTTTTTTTTATACAGATGACCAACAGAAGAAGGGTGATGTAGTAACACTCCTAAAAGCTGCTTTGGGCATAGTGAAGACAGATGGCCAGAGTAATTCAGCAAGCAGTAACTCTGATCCATCATCTTAGTCACATGGAGCATTAGTTCTTATGCCAACTAGTGGGTCATCATAGTCACTTGGAAATTGCCTTACAATTTTGAAGTCACATAAGATGGAGATGATCTTTTGTTGTCTTATATTCACTATACACTCACAATTCTAAGTTTGTTCTTGTTTGTAATAAGAGTCAATATGCAGCCTAATCTATTCTGTGTTGACCATGATTGGCCCTCTTTTTCTAGCAAAGTTTTTGATAAGAGATTTTTTTTTTTAACAAATATGATAAAATGTAAATTATGATACACGAAGGAATGCCTTAACAGCAAGGTTTCTGTATATGATTTGAGTTCAAAAACTATAAAAAAATTATTTTGGGTCTGAAACTACATAACAATTGTAATCAGTATAATCATTATTAAAAAGAATATTATGTTATCTAAGAATCACTTCACTCTCTGCACTGATAGCTTCTTTATCATCCCAGATTTAATTTTCAGGATTATCATACATCAAGATGCAGTTATATGTTGGGGGACAAAGCATACTTCCTCACACCTACAGACATTGTGGAGAACTGGGGCTGTATGGGAATGTGGTGTATCATCACTAATGAGTAATACAGTATATGGTAACACTAACAGTAAATACTTGCATATATGTTTCTTTGGTAAGACTTGTACATTCTTGGTGCAAGATGGGCAGTGGGTATACTCAAGCATCACTATTCAAGGTCCAGCTTTGCATGATGAGTCTACTAAACATTGATAATGAATGGGTAGAGTCATGTTAGAGATGGCTGTGAGATATGTTAAACTGCACCAAACTTTCAAGAAAGAATTTTCATATTTCCTTCCAAAACTTCTTTCTGGTAATTTTTATTATTCACAGTTCATATACTATGTATTTATCACTGTCCTTACAGTTCAGCCTCAGTATTATAATTAATTTATAGATTTTTCTTGAAAACTGCATGTTTATATTTTTTAACACCTATTTTTCAGTACTTTTATTTCCACAAACTAAGAGGGTATTTAATTGAAAACTTCCTTTACACACTAATAATAACACATTCCTCATGTCTTCTCTCCACTTGCTCATATATTCTCATCATCTCTAAATAGACTAATGCAGGTATGTTTTTTTTTTGTCAATAAATGAGTTACACTTTTATTTTTTATGATTTATAATTATTGCAATATTTTTAAACTACAGTATAGTCTGCATTTACACGGTCAATTGAACCCGTGGAGGTCCGCGTAAACGAAATAACAGAACATATGGGATTAATTGAAATAGAGACTGGGCCGACTCCCAAACTCCACTTTTTCCGACACAATACGTACGTTGTAGTAAATATAACATCTTAATTTTATGATGGTATGCACACACAATTAATATTTAAGAGAAATATCAATAATATTAGGTTTTTTAACACTTACGTTAGTAAAAAAGATGGCTGGGCACACGGGGATGGGGGGTTGGTTCCGAGGCAGAGGGCAGATTATTGGCCCTCACCTGTATCACTTGTATCAATTGTATCACAATCCACCACAGAGACTTGCAGGGCCTCTTCTTTGTCAAACCCCTCAAAGTCCATATCCTCACTATCACTGACTTGGGCCGGCTGTGGTGGGTGGCGGGTGAAGAACTCTGTAATGTTTTGATGACTGGGCGACCTTGTGCGAACCCTGCCCGCGCCGCTTCCCGCGTAAATGATGAAATTTACCGCGTAATTAAAACATTTCATTCTGGCAAGGCACCGCGTAAATGACCAAACGCGTAAACAAAAACCGCGTAAATCCAGACTATACTGTATATTGAATATAATTACAGTGGAGTCTTAATAATTTGTGGGTTAGGTACGCCGTGAATTAGCTATAGTTTAATTTATTTATATGGAAATAATTAGTGTGGTTTCAGAGTCCAAGAAATAAATACCCATAAATTGTCCAAAACTTCTTTAATAAACATGAATTGTCATACAGTCACCCACAAGTATTCATACACACCTATGGTTCTTGTGTGGGCCAAATTGTCTAGTAGCACATTCCTGTAGAGACCTGTCTGAATTCCAAAATAACCCATTATTTAAGTGTCATTCTTACGTATATGTTATGAATAGATTTGTTGTGTATATTTGAATAGTGTCAGGTCCTGAAGATACGACAAATCTGTTTTTTGGATAAATATACAAGTTGTTGTTGGCTGGTACTGCAGTTGTCTTACTGCACCCTCCCTCCCTTCCCTCCTCCACCTCTCAATCCATTTACTGCTATAATTGATTGAATATATCCGTGTAGCACTGAATGGTAAATAAAAACAACAGACAGATTTTAGTAATGCTGAAACAGTTTTATGAATAATAGTGAATGGTGATACACAGCTTTATGTGAAAATAATAAACGTTGAGGATATTGAAGAGATAATGAAATCCTTGATGTCTGATATTAAAATTTGGATGTCTAGAACGAAACTTAAGCTGAATGATGACAAAACCGAGATTATCGTCATTCAAGGAAATAGGAGGGGAGACCGTACAAATGATTTTGGCTTTTTAAATTTTTGGGAAGTTTAACTCATTCCTGTTGATTCTGTTTGTAATCTGGGAGCATGCTTTGACTTAAAACTGAATTTGAAAGAGCATATAAATTCAGTATTTAAGATTTACAACTTTTGTATTTGAAATCTCTCTGCTGTTAAACAGATTTTGGGTGAGTGTCTTGTGACACTATTACATTCACTTATTTTGTCCCAGGTTGACTATTGTAAATATGGGTCTGCTCACCTAATTATCTGTTGAAGAAAGTTCAAACAGCATTGAGCAGGGTTGCCAGGCTTATTTTTGCTCTCCCACTACCCCATTCTTGATTGAATTACATTGGTTTCCAATTAAAGCTAGGATAAAGTTCAAACTCTCTCTAGTGACTTTTAAAACATTAATGTTTGGCCAATCTACTAATTCCACTGACTACATGTACTGAAATGATTTTGCGTAGTAGTGAGGAGCCTGGAGCAGTACGGAATGTTCTTTTGCTTCCTTATCCTTTTCCTATACAGCACCCAGATTGTACAATTGGTTGCCTGCATCCATGAAGCAGCTGACTCCTGTGGAGGCTTTTAAGAAGCAACTTAAGACCTTTCTTTTTTAAATCTTATAATCCTGAACATGGTACAGTGGTGGAGAATTACAGAGTATTAAAACTTAAGGGTATATGAATGATGGAAGTCAAACTGTCAATTTTTATGATCTTTTATTGTAGTACAGTACAGCATTTCTTTTTGTTTTCAAGTCTTTGGCTATGCAGTTTTTTGAACGGCATTAAATTCTTTAGAAGAATTGGCACTTTTGAGAAACACAAGTTCAACTAAATTATTATTGTTATTATTATTATTATTATTATTATTATTATTATTATTATTATTATTATAATAGAAATGCAAGTGAACAACTCGGTGTTTCATAACATCTCAAATGCTTTGAATCCCTAAAAAACAGCATTAACAATTATACTGTACTACCATAAGTACATGGAGTTTTATCCAGCACTTTTATTGCTACACAGTCTAACTCCATCACAACCAGTAATACTAGTTCTGCAACCACTTCCACTAAAATTTCGGCTAAATGCTGACACAACTACTTGAATTGACGCAAAACACCTTATCAAAACTTTAATTATACAGTAATATCCCGGTTAGCGCTACCCTATAGAGTGCTGTTTCGATAAAGCACTCTTGCTTGCATCTCGGAGCTCTGCTGAAAAAAAAATAAAAAAACATAAAAGTAGTTAAAAGTCACAAGTCTGAACACTGACAACACGCAAAGAGTAGCTCCTGTTGTTTCTACGTACTCGACCAATCAGCGCCAAGCACTCTGTTTACAGTACAATACAAATTTGTTGCACACTTTCACTTCAAATTTTAATGCCGTTAGTGTGTCTAAAATATCACGGAAAAGTATATGCTTGAATGTAAAAGTACAAATGTTGAGGCAATTGGAAGCTGGTGACCGTCAGGTGGATGTCGGTGCTACTTTCAACTTGACTACATTGACTGTAAGGACTATTATTAAGAATGTAAATAAGAAAAAACTTCAGCCATGATAACCACAAAGTTAACAGCAACAAAGGTGGCTTGTTCAAGGAGCAGCTCGTTAGGAAAAATGGAAGGTAGGCTAAGCATATGGGTGGATGACCAAACACAATGTAACCTGCCATTAAGCCAATTCATCATCATGGAAAAAGCAAGGAGCATCTTCAGGCACCTGCAGGAAGGAGATGACTGAGGCATTTTCAGCTCACAGAGGTTGGTTTGATCGGGTCAAACGGTGCAGTAACTTGCACAGCATCTGCATTCGTGGTGTGGCTGCTAGTTGGGACGAGTAGGCTGCCCAGGAATTTCATCTCTTGAGAAGAGAAGCATACTTCTGGGTTCAAGATTGCAAAAGACCACTTAACACTACTGCTGGGGGCAATGCTTCAGGAAACTTCAAACTGAAATCGATGCTCATCTTCCACTATGAAGGGATTTTCAAAAGAGCATCTATCTGTGATTTGGAAATCAAATAAAAAGGCCTGGGTAACAATCTGCAGTTTACAGCAGTGGTGTGTGTCACAATTTTGCCCAACAGTGAAATAATATTGTGAAAGAAAAAACCTTGAACCCAAAACATTGTTGGTGTTTGATAATGCGCCAGGCCACCCTGAGAATGTAGACACCCTTCGGACCTGCATACCTGTAAAAGGGGTGTCTACCTTCCACCTAATACAACTTCCTTGATCCAGCCAATGGATTAAACAGTCGTATCAATTTTCAAGGCCTACTGCCTCTGTCGCACCTTCAGACAACATATTTCCTAGGCTTTGACACATCACCAGCAATAGCCACTGACATCGTCAAGCTGGCCAACGAAGCAAGATTGGGCGATGTCAAAGTGGATGTTGTGGAGGAGCTACTGCAGTTTCATGGTGAAAGTCTTTCTTAGGACGAACTTCGGGAATTAGTGCAGCAACGCATCCAGAGTAAGACTGACAATTCTGATACAGAAGATCCAGATACACCACCAGAGAGAAACCTCACCACAGCATTCCTCGGTGATACCATCATTAAGATCATGGAAATCATGGACCAGTTTGCTGAGAATGACCCAGACTGGGAGCACAGCAGCAAGGATAAGAGAGGTGTTCTCGACATGATTTCCTGTTACAAAGAATTGCTCCATGAGAAAACTCAAGAAAAGGCAGTCAATCCTAAATGCCTTCAAGAAAAAGTCAAAATGCGAGGAGCCACAGCCTGGCCCCTCATCCCAGGAGTAGCAGCTCATCTCCCACTGCTGATGTGTTGCTGGTTTAATGCAGTTGATTAATAAATGTATTTTATAATTACATATTAAGTGTAGGTCTTATTGTATGACATGAAATTGTGCATGGTTAACTAAAGCACAATGTGTGGTGGTGGGTTAGAGATCAGCTGCTGAGGAGCTGGTTGACTTTTGACTGCGTGGTTGAACTGTGGTGTCACTTAGATGATGGTTTGAGTGTGGAAGGAGCTATTTTTTGTACATAAAATTTGTGTTATTGTATTTGATGCTGTGTATCAATTTTATTATCACAGCAATTTTTTTTTAAAAAGCTATTATAGCGCTTCAGGTGTCAGACACGAATAAATAACTTCAGTTGCTTTCGGGTTGTTGGATTAAATTATAATTTTTACCAAAGGGGACGAAGTTAGGATATCCGGAAGATTCAGATAAAATGAATTGAACTGTAAATTAAATAAAATCTAATCTACGACATTGGATTTACCGTAATAGTGGAGTCGTTCTGCATACAGAAGTTCTGACATGAATGGGGGAGGTGGTTGTGTGTTACTGGATTAGTACTGCAGGAACAAAATTTTAGCAGGGCGTGTTAAATATTAATTCTGGTGCTCTAGATACTCTGTGCCGCAATGGACAGTATAGTACTTTATACCCAAAATATTGGGTTGCTACAGCACCCTCCATTTCCATGTCCATGTACTGGGTGGAGTGAGCCAGCAAACACCAGACCGACCAAGCTTGGAGTGCAGTGTGGCAAGTGTTAACCTTGTGACCAGATATGCTGAGATTTTACAAGATAATTACTGTATATATATACCTGTATATATATATATCACGGCATTTCCCGAGTTATACTATAATACATTCCAAGACCATATCCAGACCGAGTTATATGAAATTCCAAGTTATCGAGGGTTTACTGTATTTGACAGCGAAATTTTCAAAAGAGGTAGTATAATACATGTACCTACAAATTTGTATTTTGTCAGTTGTCAAGACTCCACTGTGCAGGATACGTCTAAAGAAAATGAAGATAACATATGATTTATCCTATTTAGAGATGTCAAGAAAGCGATTAACAAGTGAAATCAGCAGCAGCAATACCCCTAGTAGTAAGAGATCCCACAAATCCATCATTTTAGATGTTAAATTGGAGGTGATAAAGGCACACTGAGGCTGGCAAAAATACAACCGCCATCAGTAGAGTTTTAGAACTACCTCAGTCAACTGTGGCAACTATTAAACAAATTAATTTTGTTTTGTTTTTAATTAAAGGCCTATCAATGCTGTAATGTATTTCAAATTTTCATGCATGCAGATATGTAAGTTGTGTTAGTGTTATTTTATTACATTTCTTGTTGAAAAAGCCTCTTCCCCCACCCTACCCAAGGAATGTATCTCCCAATTTATAATGGTAATGATTGGATAAATATAATATGATATACCAGTACAGTATTAGGTATATGATATGGTTTTCAAGAATGAAACCCGATCGTAAATCAAGGTATACCTGTATACTGCGCTTGTCTATCACACATAAACCCAGTTAATTGTAATGTAACAACTATCACTTGAGATTAGATTTATCCAGATTAATAAACTCGGGAGAATGCTTTATCCCGTTAGTGAAATAGAGATATAGTAAATGGCTTTAATAACGACTTGGTTCATGTGTAATTTTGTATTGTGCGCACAATATGTGCCACCTCGGTGAACACTATGGATGTTATAATTTTGATGATTTCCAGTTAATAGTTTCATATACTGTATGTTCAGTTGTCAGGAATTTAGGTACAGTAATTCATTGGAGGTTGTCATTACATTCTGAAGTGTATATATCTGCTTTTGTTTAATAGGTAGAGAGTTCCTTTTGCAAGCAAAAAATGTCTTGGGTAAATGACAATAAAAGTTTTACACAATTAGGTGTTTGTCGGTGGTTTAGCAACTCTTCAACAAATTCTCAAGGGATGGGGGTAACCCTCTAACTGCTGAATCATGAGAATCCACATGTACAGTCCCCTTCACTGGTGCGTTTACAGGAGCTCGACAGGTTTTGTACAGAGTGGCAGTGCTGTGCTTTTTACATTCATCAGAAGGAAACTTGCAATAATAAACATTATATGGAATCAAATTAAAACAATATTAAAACAAATATCTCAAAGATAATGATTTATGGAATGTTTATATGACGAGCCCCTGTAAACACACTACAGATATACTATTTCCATGCTAACCTGGCCCATAAACCACACCCCTCATCTATAGCTACAAATAACTGAATGGTTCAAAGAAAATGTTCATGTAGCTGTCCATTTATTCAAACTAAATTTTTTCACAATGGTTAAGCAGACCTGTTATTCTCTAAAGTAATGTTAAATATCTAGACTATCGAAATGCAAAGGATTTCAAGGCATTAGCACTTCAGAGAGGATGTTTGAAAATGTTAAATATTTATCATAAAAGGTCAAAGTCAAATATGAAATTTGCTTTTAAATGAAGTTTTTCATTATACTTCTTTGTTTTTTACCAAACATAAAGCAAACAGAAACAAATGATACCAAGCATATAGCACAATAAGTAATGAGGTACAGTTTGTATGGATGGAGATACAGTGTCCCAAATTATTTATATAACTGATAAAACGCTTGGGGTTTGTTTACATCCACTCATTTTGTGTTCTGCCACCACAGTGTGTTGTTCACTGCTACCTCTCACTTTACATCTCAGACAACTAACTACTGTGCCTAGAAATCATGCTGAAAGTCTCTCAGAAGTCTCAGAAAGGAAGTGGTGTGGGGGAGAAAGTGAAAAAAGAGTGCGGCTGTCATTTAGAAAAAAGTTTGGAAATTATAGAAAATATGAAAACAAACACCGAACCCCCTAGTTTAAGGTAAGAAATGAATATTGTTTCTAATGTTTGTATTTACAGTTAACCAAAGATGCACTAATCCCACCCTGGATCTTGTACTTGCAATTTTACCTGGCAATACTTGGTAAAGTAAGGCTGTATGAAATGGTGATTGTGATTGGTGGATATATTTTGTGCTGACTCACTGTCAAGATAAATATTAAACAAACCAAGGATAGAATTTTTATAATAATAAACTATTCATCATTATTTAAGATCATGAGAAGTTTCCAAATGTTCGTATATATATCGACAATATATACCTAGATTTTGCCAAGACTTTCGACAGTGTACCCCCATAAAAGGCTGAAAATCAAACTGGAAGGGTACTGAATTCGGGGAAATGCCCTAGTGTGGATAGAAAACTTTCTACATGCCCAGTACTTGCCAACAGTGCATAACAGAGACGTGACCGATCGCACAAGCGGCTAACGAGCCGATCAGTGGTGAAGAGGATAAAAGTAAAAGTAAATAATGAAAAAAATTTGATATGAGAATCTTGTGGCAGCTGTGGTTGTAGTTGATTTGCCAATTCATTAATATAATTTTCTTCGTTATTTAAGTAAATATACAAAATTTTGGAAACTTCTGATTTTAAATAACAATGAATAGATTATTATTATAAAGATGCTACCTTTGGTTTGTTTAATATTTATCCTGACAGTGAGTCAGCAGAAATTAGATTCACCAATCACAATCACCATTACATACAGTCTTACTTTACCAAGTATTGCCAGGTAAAATTACTAGCACGAGACCCAGGGTGGGGTCAGTGCAACTTCGGTTGACTGTACATATCATGTGTCTGAGGTGGCTCCGTAGGTGTGAGCGTATTAAAGTAATTAATCTTGATTTAGTGAACTAATTCACTAAATCGAGTGAAAAATAGCGGTAAAAATTCCTTACGCTTAGAGAGTGTTATATCGGATTCCATTAATTGAAAGTATACTGTTCAGTATATAATTTGAGATGCATTCCCACGTTAAATTTGTCTGACCAAAAATCTAATACAAGCACATATATAAATGAAAATATACAGTTTTGAACACATACAATGATTCATTCATGATGTAACACGATAATAAAAGCACACAACACTTCAGTTTAACTTACCAGAAACGATGTTGAGTGCTGCATGAGATGTTTTCATGTTTACCTAGCACCAGGCATTCTCAAAAAGTCCAGACAATGTTATTACTGTACAGTACTTCTAAATGTGTCTCCATCCGTGCATCATCTGCAGGGAAGGTGGTGGTGTTGTGGGGTATGGGTTTGTGTTCGCTCTCAGGATGGGATGGAGAAAGGAAACTCACAATGTGCTCTCTGTATACATTTTGTATTGGATGTACAATGCAGCTTGGTGCTGGGAAGGCAGCATGGTTACAAGCGTGATGTAGAGAGAGCTGATTGGTGAGGGTGCTCAGAGGAGGACAGCTTGTGGGTCGCCATGCTTGCCGGCGGGAGCAAGGACCGCCAGGCAGGCGGAGGAGGAGGAGGTGTTGCTGGCTGGTTGGTATAGGTAGAAAGAGAGAGATCACCACGAGGTCAGGTCTTAAATAGCGGGGGCTAGGCATGGCTTAGTAGTTGACCCCCGCTCCGTGGGCGGCGCTGGTTGACCTAGACCACGAGGCATACACTGGGGAATTCGTGGGGTCGGCTACGCAGCGACAAACGGCGTTTGTAGGGGAGAAATCCACTACAGTGTCATTGTAAATGGCGGCCCTGTTTGTAGAGAAGTAAACTTACCTTGACTATTATAGCAGGACTTTAAACATTTATTAAAAATTTTATATACCGTATCACACTACGAACGTGGTAGAGTGTATTTCTTATGTTTACCCAGAACTGACAACTCGTCCATTGTACACTGGTAGTGGGCTGACTATATATTCGAAGTGAGAAGTCCACCTGTGAAGACAATATCCTGTTAAGAGTGTTGTAAAGAATTAGTGGCTATTAAAGAGGACTAAAGTGCACAAGTGTGTTTCTTTGACCAGGTGGAATTCTACCTTTCTGTTGTTTGCCTGTACACTGATGCCGATCGTCGGGAAATTACCGGAGACTGGTGGGACAGCCAGTGGTAATTCAACGACACTTGTGATATATCTACTGCTTTTGTATCGAGGACCCGGGCAGCTGGTAACCAGTGATGGGAGCAGGGTAAGCGGCAAAAGGAGGGTCATAACACTGGCGTCAGGAGTGGGATAGCCTAGCAGTGAAATATTAGGCAAGATGGAAGGTGAAGGTGTCCAGACCAGAAGGCAAGGCAGGCAAGGGGAGATTTCTATGGCTGATCTGATGCAATTCTTCACACACAACGAGATGAACAGAAGGAGCAACAGACAAGGCTGCAAGAAGAGCTATAATCACAATGAGAAGAACAGAACGAGCAACAAACAAGGTTGCAAGAACAGCTACAATCACAATGAGAAGAATAGAAACAACTACTGCAAGAACAACGAGAAGAGCAGAAACATGAAAATGTGCAGCTGCAAAGTGAAAATTCAGGAACAGAGCGAAGAACAGAAGTAACTACAGCAGCTGCAGGAAGAGATCGACAAGAAAATTCCTGAGCAGAATGAGGCACCTCAAGTGATGAGTAACAGGTGGGATGATGCGTTTCATGAGGTGAAAGTTGAAGTGGGTGAAAAATTTAAACCACAAACAAAAAGTGTGTGGTGAGATCACGGTGGTATGAGAGGAGCTAACAGTGGTGAACTGTGAGCTACAGAGGAGGACTGTTACAAGCGGAAACGAGAGCGAGAGAAGGGCAATACAGAGAAGAATGTAGAAAAGAGAAGATATTGGACGTGTGAAGAAGATGGACACTTCAGGACTAAGTGTCCACAGAATTCCAAGAGAGGGAAAGCAGTCATCAGTTCCATATTGATCTGAGTGGTTGCATGAATCGCCGCCAGGTGAGGAAGGTGCCACCTGGCCGCTGTGGGAGTACCAGTTGCCCGCCAGCCACCATTCACGTGACTCTCAGGCCGGGCGGGCATAAGCCTCACCTCAATGATATACTTAGTACTTTGATCTGTGATCACCTAGTCTGTGGCCTTGCCTTTAATTTTAGGTATGTGAACACATTTGCAAAGTATGCTATTCATGACAAGTGAAGACTTAGAAGCTTTAGCTGAGTGTGCCAGTCGTGAACCGTGTATTTGAACAAAGCTTACGATAAACTTGTTAATATTTTTAGTGGAGGAGGAAACGTTGCTTGTGAAATGATTATATGATGGTGATACGAAAAGAAAAGCAGAGACTAGAGTAGCAGGTGTAAGGTGTCCATGCTGAGCACCTCGGTCCTGCATGGACAACTTCTGGGTCCTCGACTTCACCGTTACCTTCGTATCGTCGGCCTCACCTTTTAAAATCCTGGTTGACTTGTCACACCAAGAAGAAAATACAACTGGGTATTGGTGAGGTGCTGTTACAGAGTCACTTAATGGGTGTGAGTGGGGGGTGAAGTGTAGTTATTGCCTCACTGCTACTGCTGCCGGGACACGTTATTGCTAGGTGGTGCACGTCGCTTTCGAAAATGTTTAATTTGACCACGTACAGGGGTAAAAGTTTTGATTTTCAATGCAAAACTAAATGAATTAATCGGATAAAGTGGTACAAGTTACCGTACAAACCGATGAGGTAAACCCTTCTAGCACAAACACGTACTTCAATGCGCCATAGAGGTAGATTTCCAAAGACCCCATGTACTCATAAATTGAATCCCAGAGCAGCCAGACCAGAATTAATGTAAGATAAGTTAACGCTGGTTAAAATGAACGGCAACGTTGTAGTGTACAATGAAATTTTCTTATTTGTACTGTATCTTTGATCACTATTAGACGATATACTATAGAAGGAGCGGAGGCGGAACACAGCAGAAGGCGTCATCCACGCAGGGAACGGCATTAGGTCAGTTGGTCATCTCTGGGAGAAAACTAAACGAATTTTTATTTTCACATGCCACAAGCTGACTGTAAGATTATATGTGATGATGAGATGAATGACGTGTTAGTCCAACAGATAGGTGTCTTGTCTTGTACAACAGCTAACCTCTTGTATTGATGCAGCGCCAGTTATGTGAATCGAGTTGTTCTACACAGATTATGTCAAAAATTTAGCTCAAACAGCCACGTCTGACTTTCTAATTATGGCGAGACGATTATAATTCGATGACGATATACCCGCGACAATGTTGGAAGATAACACTGACTGAAACACATTTACAAATAATAATTGTAATAACATGCTTTTTAGTGCACTACAAATTACCTTTAAATGTAATACTGATATGAGACGTAATAAAATTTACCTTGAATGTTGCCCAAACTCGAGCCTTATCCATATAACACTTGGGCGGTTATAATTTTCATGATTTGTTTTTTATCACATTTAATGTCTTTATTATATTAATCTGAATCTTTAAATCATATAATTTTGAGAGGTTGGTACATTAAAATACGTTTCTAGAAATAGTCACGAAGAAAACCTGACTAAGTACAAAAGGTTTTCTCTATCTTCGTACGTATTTTTGGTGGTGTGAATAAGCGAGGATGGGATAAAGAATAACTCGTGAGTGAGGGAGGAAGGATGGGTGTTACAGTGGTCTGGGCAAGGTGATCATAGCAAGCGGGACGAGCTTTCTACATTTTCCTTACGCGCTCGTGTCACAGGTGTGTTTGAAGGAGGGGAGGTAATGGAGATGCACCGTAGGTAAAGGTTAGCGCGTTCACCTGGAGGTTTCGCGGTCATAAGTGGCACGTGGCAGTTTTTTGGTTGGGTTTCATATCGCAGTTTCGTGTCTAGGATTTACGTGGTAGTCTTGTGTTTATGAGTATCAGACCAAGTATTGAGAAGGGTGAATTTGACGACGGCAAGATCTGAGGGTGTGCAGTGATTCACTCGGGTGTCAGTATACAGTATCTGTAGTGTTACAGTTTGATGTTAACAAGTGTGTAGTGGCCCACTCATATGTTGGCATTGGCTCACTCATGTGTTGACAGGTATGTAGTGGCCCACTCATGAGTTGACATGTGTGTAATGACCCACTCATGTGTTGACACGTATGTAGTGACCCACTCATATGTTGACAGGTGCGTAGTGGCCCACTAATGTGTTGACTGGTATGTAATGGCCCAATCATGTGTTGGCTTTTATGTAGTGGCCCACTCATGTGTTGGCAGGTGTGTAATGGCCCACTCATGTGTTGACAGGTATGGAGTGGCTCACTCGTGTGTTGACAAGTATGAAGTGGCCTACTCATGTGGTGACAGGTGTGTAGTATAGTCCAGCCAGGTATTCATAAATGTGTAATGGTTCATATGTGATTCTAGATGTAAAATGGTGTCCCCGGGGATTACCAGGAGCCTAATAGATACTTGCCTCTACAACATAACGATCACAGAGTAAGGTAGGTTTTCTTAAGATTGATTTGGGGATGATTTGATTGACAACTTGATTCACACAGACTTCGATTACCTTAATCTGGTAGAGATATTGAAATTAAATTTGTTTCCTTAGCCAGAATGTTCCAGGTATGAATTGTGCACCGGCAAAAGTTTTAGCATTTTGACTTGGCTGATTTTTTTAGAACTGTAGCTCTTTTGAGAAAGCACCTAATAAAATCACATATGGAGTTAAATATTTACAGTGGCCGCCATAAAAAGTGGCGGACCACGTGATCCACCACTTTGCAGCTGGCTCCCTTTGGGCGGAATTAAAATATGATTAATGTGACAGGTAGTCCACTCATATGGCAACGCTATGGAAGATACCATATTAACTCAGTGTCCAAAACACCTTGAGAGGGGTGTGATGTGGTTGACCGATCTCTCGTGGAATTTTCCATAAATCGAGCGTACTCTTCAGTGTTGTGGTCGCTCGTCCAGGCATTTCACCTAAACGGGAGATCACCCAGAATACTATCACCCGCATTAACACCCTACACAAGGCTGGTTTTGGAAGCAAACATATTGTGGAGGCGAGACGAGTTGTCCAAAGGGTCGTTTTCCGAAGCCTGGACGGCAAAGCAGATCATTAGCTAAAAGAAACAAATGCTAGTTTTTGTAAGTTTACTGGGTAATTTGTCCGTTAGGAGTATGCAAAGTTAACTTGCTTCATAACCTTGAGTTGTGTTCGAGAACAGCTACGAAGTAAACTGTGACAGCTGCTCATAAAGCGAAACGAATTAATGTTGCTAAATCGTGGCCTTTAGGGTGTAAAATTGGGTGATAGTATCCTGGGTGACATGTTCGAAATTCGCATGTTTCGAAACTAAAGATTCACTTTACTCGAGCTGTTGTTTGATGTTTCGAAACTAAAGATTCATTTTACAAGAGCTGTTGTGAGAGGCCGTCAAGGCAGGTCGCGGCCCGCGTCACTTAGCCGGGACCTACCTCGCCGCTGACACTCGTCCACTCTGTGAGTACGATTAATAATTAATATATATGTATATAGTGTGTTTAGCAAAGAAGTGGCATACTTTACTGGTGTTACAAGTAAATAGTTTAGTTAGTACGAAACTAAGGACGTGTTAATCCTTCAGCTTCTTATGTATGTGGCGGAGCTGCTGCAGTGTGGTGACCTGTGTGGCCTGCCCTAGCTAGCTGGTATAGCGTGTCACCTCGCTAGGGTTTGTGTGTGCCACTAGCCCACTACAGCAACTTTTCAACATAGTGCTCACACGCTCGATGATGGGTGCAGCCTCCAGTGTAACCCTGTGTACATGTTGTCCAGTTGGCTCAAGTGACACCAGGCCCCACCTCTACCAGCCATGATTCATATTTTGTATGGTCTCCTTAATATGCTTCCACTATTCTTAATTTATTATTGTTATTACGTTTTTGTTTTTATATTTATTTTTCTTTTGGCACAATCATTCATAGTTGGGAGATAAATGTAGAGAAGGTCTGAAACTAAAGAAAACTTTCACAGGGAATTCTTTTAATGTCCAGAAATTTTACTGTTAAAATATACAAATGAGTGGGCGTCGTATGGAAAGAAAAAAGGCTTAAAGCTGTAAAAAAAATACCTCACACAAAACCAATCATACAAGTTGTTTGGCATGTTCTTGTAACTTACCCAATGTCCCTTAATTGCGTAGAAAAGCCCGGGTACAGTTTTTATGTTCTTTGTTGCATGTGTATGATGTTAGATCTAGTTTATATTCATTTATCAAAGGTATTCATTTCAACATTCTGTAATACGATTTATAATGTTGATATTGTGGCAGAGCTCCTCCCCTTGTATCAGACGGTGGTTCACCCCCATTCTGCGTCTAAGTGTCAATTTCTGAGGAATCTTGCAAATGGTGATGCAAGCGTGAAAATTGGCATGGAGATTCAATACGGGTTAATTATCAAATCTCTCTGATTGGACACTCAAAATTCCATGATGGAGGCCATTTTCCACGCTGTGCCGCCAAATGTGGATGTCAGATTTTACTTTTTTCCATAACAATTATTGTATTCGTCAATTAAGGGGATTTCAGTGTTCATTTCCATGTTTTTGAGAATGTAGAATCTGAATTTTGTGTAGAAAACACTGAAATGGATAGCATTCAAAGGAAACATGCTTATAAAGGGTGAATGTCAATGTACTACCAGGGCACACTGGTGACAACACTGGAGCTCAGTGTCAGCTAAGTACGGAACTCATCGTAAAGATTAATATGTATACAAGAACTTAGTGTCCCAAATGTTACCTAATCAGCCCCAAATAAGGTGCCATGGCGGGAGAGCCGAGCCAAGGATAATAGAGTTAAAGTTATCCGGACGGTGTACAGATCACAGCGGGACTTAAATGATACCAGATGAACGATCGGGCTACAGGAAATACGAGGCTACCGGCAATTTTTCGTAGACATTAAAATTAGCAGCGAATACTGTAATACAAGAAAGTATAGCGGGCCACTTGGAAAGGTTAATAATTCAACCGGATAGTTTGTCCGGTGCACCCCAAGTAGCCTCTTTGAGGGAGAAGTGGGGGAAGGGGCTTTTATTATGGGTGATGTGGGGGGAGGGGCAGTTATTGTGGGTGAAGTGGGGGGGAGGGGCAGTTATTATGGGTGATGTGACTGCTGTAACTCGTTTCTTTCTCATCCTCGACAGAACTGATATGTGCCTAAAGATTGGAAATATGTGCCTTATGAAGTGATTGTTACTGTGCCGGAAAGAATTGTGCGGTGTTGTTGCTGCATCTACCTCACATTGACCACCCTCACCTTGCTCTGTCAGGCTCCCGCACTCAAACTCTTCGCAGTGACAGGTAAGTGCTGAGTGTCATTGTTTTATCGGCTATGTTGATTTCCTCGTGTATTTATTAAAAATAATGTTTCACAAGTTATGTACAAGCATGTTTCAACGAAAAATTTCTTGGTCGCCGTCGTAGACGTGTTCACGCTTACACATATGATCTTGTTTCTAATCCAATCTGCTCGATTAATAGATGTCAAGCAGATGGCAGGGATGTAAAAAACAAAATTCGTATACGTTTATCAAAAACTGAATCTGCTGTATGTATCAAGTGTGGAAGCCCCTTGTGGTGCCACATAAAATAATTGACTTTGATATGTATAAAATGAAGGCCACAATGACCCCTAGAAAATGCATTTTTTTAAATCATGTCTTATAAACTTCCGAAAAACTGTTCAAATCTGGCTATGAAGACTTTTTGTAGAGCCTTCCTCGGTTCCTACAATAAAAACGCGAGCGAACATTACGTTGGTGTCTCACGTTCCCGTGGTAACAGTGGGGCATGGGCGAGGTTATTTTTGATGAACGGTTGTAGGACGTAGGAACTGTGTAATGGCTTTGTCCTTGACGTCAACTGCATGAATGTCGTCTCCGTCGACTACACGACCAAGGAATTGTATCATTGATTTTAAAAATTGACATTTAGAAAGTTTAACCTTAAGTCCTGCTGTAAAAAGCTTCAGGAAAGCTTCCTGGAATTTTCCAAGATGACTGTCTGCATCTTTACTGACGACGATGAGATCATCTAAATAGGCACATAAATCGCCAAACAAAAGGTGTTAATGAGCAAATTGCGTCGCATACCACCATCACCCCCCCCCCTCCCATAAACGCCCACCCCAAGTCGATCATTCCCCACTCCTCCACCCATGTGGTTTACCGTGCAGAAAGGACCCGTCTATGCACAGGGGTTAGGTGGTGGAGTAGATGATTTCTTTTGACCGTGACTGTACATGATCAAGCTCTCTTGTATATATACGTAATACATGGCACAGAGATGTCATCTTGCAAGCAACAGACATGTATATTTTACATGACTTTATAAAAATTAAAACTAATGAGAGGACACATGCAAAATATGAAAGACAGTGTAAATAAATCATTGAAGAACAGCACAGACGACAGTATGGTGAAGTGATGCCGAGGCAGAATTTGTGATAATTAAAAAGACGGTAAAGAAGATAAACAGCAGCACAGTTGTAGGGAAGCTGTGAGAACTATACTGTACTGGGCAAAAGGACAGACTCAGTGACTGAAAGTAAACGATTACACACCTGGAGCACGATCAGGGGAACAACCAAAGACAAAACACATTAACGATGAATGAAAACTGAAAATAGAAAGAATATGCAGATTTACTGTTGATATACAAAACTAAACACGTCTACTGGGCAGTGTGAGACTACTTTATACACTCGGCACTCTTTACGGATACGATAAATTAACTCTGTCTAAATTAACGTTGTCGGAAAAGTTTGATAATGCATTTAGTTTTTTTTATCTACATGAAAACAAGAAATTAATCCATTTGAAAATTAAATATATGACTTTTTGAGCTTCCATGCTTTAATTGTTATGTTCCTTGGATAACGTTGCCACCTTCGAGCACTCTGGTTGTGGCCTCAGTACCAGAGTGCACAAAGCAGAGACCAAGTAAAGTGCAGGGTGAGCGGGAGCGCGTACTTCCCCCTGCCTCATCTCACTTTGCCATCAATCTATTTGAAATATGAAACTCATTTTTTAACTGAACCTTCAAAAGATAAAGTACAGTTAGAGCTCCGAACATAGAACATTCCCGGTAATATTGTCTGAATGGTCGATTATGTGTGGAAAGCACTTGTCAATTTTCTTCGCCAAATCAATTGTCTAATAAACTGCTTGGACTGTCTAATGATTTAAAGTGGAGAATAAAGAGATTTTGGGTATGAAATGGATTAGTAAGGAATGGCAGTTGCGAAAATAAGATGGTACAGTAAGTAAGTACATGGAGGAAGTTAAAGAGCATCACCAGAGGAAACTCCATTAGTGGTTTTGATTATAATAACGACATGAGTAAAGAAACTCGTGAAACTGGCTCGATTTTCCACCTGTGCAAAAGTCGGAGCTACATTGAGGCAAAATAATATATAATCTTAAATCGGAAAATCATTCATGCGGTCGTGTGTGTGTCTGTCTCTCACGTGTGATTCAATATAGTTACACAAGGTTGAGTTAGTCACTCACCCACACATTACATACAGCGGTGACGATTTTTCCCACTTTTATTACAAACACTGAAAATGTAATCGGGTCTACGCATATGCTTACAAACATGCTCGCTGAATGTGATTTATTGTTGAATACTATTACTGTAGTTATGCTGACGACTGAAGAGGGACAGATGGAATGATTGAAGAACAGACGAGTATAAAATAATGTAGAGTAACACCAACAAAGACACGCAACTCGGCTAAAATGTTAAGGGGAATGAGAACCACCACCATCACGAGAGAGGGTGGTGGTGCCACTGAACATCATCAATCTCGTGCAGGTGCTAGCCCATTACTTCCCCCCTCCCCACATGGTATGCACACCTGCTATTTTCCGACCTTTTCACACACCTGGGTCCATATTTCACGCACACACACACACACACACACACTACTACTAGCACTTCTACTTTGGTGTCATTCGGATCGAGTATGACGATCATCCAGCTATAATACAATGATATAAGTTATTAAGGATGTCACAAAGGTTTTGAGTTCTGAGGTAACTAAAGAGGCCGATACGAGACCGGCAGGGTCGGTCACAGATGTTGCACATATGGGGGCTTACATCTAGTGCGGGAGGGGCGGCGGCAGCTTCTTTCCGGCGTTGGCGCTTGTCTGTCTCGTTATGCAGTCGCGATAACTCAAAAGTATTGACACCTTCTCGTGTGGTGCTCCTCCAAGCGTTACAATGTGGAGTAATCTTCTCCCAAGTGAGTGGGTCGATTTGGCACCTTTTTCAGGTTTGTCCTTCAGACTATCCTTATATCTTTTCAGTTGCCCGCCAGAGTTACGTTAACTATTCGTAAGGTGACTGTAAAGTAGCTGCTTTGGCAGTCTACTGTCGTCCATGCGGGTAACATGGCCAGTCCAGCGTAGTTGTTCATGGATAATGGTAGCCTCGATGCTTCTACAGTTGGTGTCAGCAAGAATACTGGCATTTGTTCTCTTGTTTTCCCAGCGAACTCGGAGGATGGAACGTAGACTACGTTGGTGAAAGTTTTCAAGTGCCTTGAGGTGCCTCCAGTATGTGACCCATGTCTCGCTGCCATATAGCAGGGTGGAGAGGACCACTACTCGATGGGGCAACATCAAATTTACTTGTGAATTGGAAAAGGACAATATTCTACCATTCCGTGATGGTAATATCCACCGTCTTCATAATAGTTCCGAGACAGCCTTATACAGAAAACCAACATT
Organism: Homarus americanus; assembly: GCF_018991925.1. Lineage (NCBI taxonomy): Eukaryota > Metazoa > Arthropoda > Malacostraca > Decapoda > Nephropidae > Homarus > Homarus americanus. The sequence continues at coordinate 54,004 of NW_024713151.1, read as the reverse complement.
CACTGGTTTGAGTTCAAATTTTTCATCTCTCTCTCTCTCTCCCTCTCTCTCTCTCTCTCTCTCTCTCTCTTTCTATATATATATATATATATATATATATATATATATATATATATATATATATATATATATATATATATATATATATATATATATATATATATATATACCTTAATACAGTATACGTTGTTTATTTCTTTGATAATTTTCAATAAAAAGAAATCTATAAACAAGGGTTCGATTCTTAGCTGTTACGTGTAGTGACTTACACATAACTAAAATATCGCATTTAATAAATTCTATAAATTTATAGTTTAGTCTACAGTAAATGTTCAAACTGGATGGACGGGCAAAAAACTGAGTGGCTTGTAGACTCAGGACGAAGGAACCAGGTCAGGGCGCTACTGGTGTGTCTGTCTGTCTGTTCGCCTCTGTCTGCCTGTCTCTATCTGTCTGTATATTCGCCTCCCTCTGTCTGCCTGTCTCTGTTTCTGTCTGTCTGTCTGTCTCATGGCTTGAATCGTACGTAATGCCGGTGGTGTGTTGTAGTGGTGTTGACGTATCTCTTTTACCTCAGTGACTTACATATTACATAATCCCAAGAATCACTTCCCTTGGCTCACTCATAACACAATCTCATTGGTCTTCCTCATGAGTAACCTTTTCCACCTTGACTCGATCACAATACCCCCTTAGCTCCCTCCTCCCCTTTCTTCCCCCCTTCCTCCCAATGACTCCTCCCCTGCTCCCTCTCACTCCTTTCCTCCTACGCACATTGCATAATTTGTTGCTATTCTCACCTCACCAGCAGGGAGGTGTAGGCCACTTCGCCCCCCCTGAACACATAACAATCAAGGTGGGGATAATGACGATATATAGTGCGTATTACACGTTATTAGTGAGGTCATTATGGCAGGTAAACACCGCTCACGAACTGTACTGTCGAACCTTGCGAGTTATAGTGTAATTACGGCCACACCTCTTATTAAATGAATTAAGGCATTAGTAACTTCACTCTTGGGACAGACTGATCAGTAGTCAGAGAAGGACTTGTTATGTGAATGTTGATATTAAATTGCAGCACAAAGTGAGTTGTAGGAACTGCTCAGGAGATGGATTCTTGGATTTCTTTATATATGAATTTTTTTTTATCTTTCACTCAGGGTAAAGCAACTGTGTATTCTGTGTTGTAGATTCAATGAGGCTATTATATATTTTCGTGCACCTCTATTTATGAAACTTTTAGGTGAATTTGAGAGCATTAAAATTGAGAGAAGATTTTCCTTCACGACGACTTTACATCACGTGTAGAGAACTCACTCCAATCTTACATACGGATGTGAACATAGAATATCTTCAGCGCCCTGACGTGTGATCTTGTTACATCTCTACAATTGACAGAGACAAAATATTTCTCGAAATCGCAATTTGTATTCAAGCTACTGTATGTATCTGTGGTAAGATATCTAGTAAAATATTTAGTACGTGTTATGTGTTGGGGAAAAAAATCCGAAGTGAGTCTGAATACCATAGGAAATTTAAAGCAAGGCACATTTATGCCAGGCGTTGAGGCGAGATCTGACCTAATCATATGTGTCATAATGATTAGACACGTAACAATATGTTTTGTTATTGTTTTGCTATTTTTCTCAGACTTCAATGTCTAAAATATCCTAGAATAATGAGAAGGATCACCTTTTAATGCCTTGAGGAATGGCCAAACTTACCGTCCATCTGGGGTTGGATATTACGGGTTCATAGATGGCTTAGTTCTTAATGTTCTAATCTAAAAAGTTCTCTCTCATCACTTCCTTCATGTCATTCGAAACTCTGTTGAAAATTAATAAAAAGTCACCACATTGTCACTGCACCCAAAGGTGAATTTACATTATTGAACTGTAAGCATGTACAAGGCCCTTAATTTTATTTTTACATGCACGCTAACAAACCGTCAGGTCGAGTATATTTAGTTGATTTTTTTAAGTTTCTTTTGCATGCAAGTCTTCCACTGAACATAACTCATGACAGAACAACAGTGACTTAATATAGATAATAGTATCATGTTACAGTGCCATGATTGAGGTAGATCACTGTTAAGTAGTATGATGATCCGGCTTCAAGATTTTCTGAACAAGACCAAGCCGTAGAGTTCTGAACATCATTATTGAAATTTTGTAATGTATTGTAATTTGGCGAAAGATGGATTTTTAAAAACTTTTCTATTGAGAGCCTCACCAACTATCATATGACAGTGACATTAAAGTACTCTGCTTAATGGTTTGGGTTACGTGCGTGCTAAATATCTTGTCTATGTTACAAAATGACGCGTCAGGACTTGCAGACATTTTATTTGGAAAAGTGACTTCATAAAACACGTTATTATGAATTAAACGCAGACAAGACTATTGCCTGCTCATTTACAATAGTCGAAGTCAGTGTTTGTTTGTGTGAATATATTTGGACTTTGCAAAGCACCGAACAACTTCTAAATTTTGGATGTTATCTCGACTTCACATAAATTATTGTTGATATCTTTAGATTTTGCAAAATTAAAAGGAAATCCACTGGAGAGAGAAGACAACACCGGACGACTGAAATATGTAAATAAAAGTTGATTATCAAATTGAGGAATTTCATAAAGATTTTTTAATTTTTTAATTCTTCATGTTGCGAATTTATTTTTGGGTAATCCACAAAATCGAACACGTCCATAAATGTACTAATATAATTATTTTAACCCCTTGGGCAAGTCTCTCTATGTGCTGAATAAAATCGTCTGACGTTAACCAAATAAAATACTTAAAGTGACGTCCAGTAGTGAAGTGGTTAGAGGCTTTGATCATGCTAAAGACCTAAGACGTCATTATCTATATTGCGATTACAACTGATCTTAGAAAACACATATTTTGAACCTCCGAACTCTCGGGCACAGCACAAGGCGCGGGGCAGACAACAAAAATAAATATCTAAATGGGATAGTAGGTGGCGATGGTAGGGGGGGGGGTCAGAAACTTTGCTGTAGCGTGACCGTAATTATTCTAGCATATTTTTTTTTATCTTATCCTCGCGACTCTCACTTTATAACATGTTCTGAGTATATCACCCAAGAACTTTAGAAATATTGTGTTTTGTTGAACCAGTTAAGTATTAGCTCAGTGTACGCGCATGTGTGATCGTGTACGACGCACACAGACCAGAGACAAGTACACGTGTGTGGTGGTTGTAAGGTGGCCAGTGGCCTTGAGTGTGCGAGATGTGCAGCAGTATTGGATTTCACTGCGCATGGCGAGTTTCCCTGATTAAAAGATGGAAGGTTTGTGTTTACACCCTGACCCCCTACCCATAACCCCCACCCACTACCCATAACCCCCACCCATACCCTCGTTCCCCATCCGTAGCTTTGTACCCCCTACCCAATCACCCTCCCCTGGCGTCATACGAGCTGTTCACACTTGCTTGTCTGGCGAGTGAATATATTAATACAATAGAAAAGGAAAGAAAATAAGAGAGCCTTAAGAGAATTGAGAGAATTGTTGAAATTATTAGTAAGCCAAGAGCGTCGTCGAAAGGGATTGGATGAGTTAGAAAGGTTAGATAGAACGAGGAAAGTCATGAAGAGGTCGTCCGTCGAGAAGACCATCAGACAGGTCGTTGAAAGGGTCGTTGGGAAGGTCAAGGGCGTCAGGAGAGTGGTCGTAAGGGTCGGGTCGACTAAGCACCCGACAAGTGCCGCTCTAATTATTATCGGTAATCAATCTTAACTATCGTCAGGTAGTTACTTGGTGAACTGGGCCTTCGGTGCCTTATTCCTGCCATGACTGATGTAAAGTTAAATTCATCTACAAGTTGTTTTTTAAGTAGTCTCTGTCTGTCTCTCTCTTTCTGATTTATCTTTTTTTTTCATTTTTCTCTCCACTTTTTATATTTGTGTGATTACCCTTTATTTTATTTTTGTCTCTTACTCAATTTTTTCTCTGTGTCTCTCTTTGTTTTTATTTTTACAATCTTTTCTGTCTTTCTCTCGATTTTCTCTCTCACTCTTTGACTTTAACCCCTTGTGTCCGGGGCCACCTCTGAACTGAATAAACTCGTTTGGCGTTGGCTAAATAATATTGAAAATGGCTTCCCCGTAGTGAAGGTGTTAGGGGGAGATAATTTACTAAGTGTCTCTCTTCCTTTGCTTTTTCCTTTTCCTTTTTTCTTTTCCTGTACTCTCTCTGACAGTCTCTGGTGTGTGTGGTGAGACAGGAGCGCAACTGTCTGTCTGTGTAACTTCTGAAAGTGCAAGACGACTAAATCACATTGTTTAATTGCGATAATTTGAGATTCGGAATAAAATATTCATGTAATGAGACCGAGGCACGCTAATATTCAGTTGGCAAAGTAAGATAAGTGCACGTGTATAATTTATGACAATATACATTCAAAATATTTAGCTAACTTGAGAAAAGGTATTTACACATTCAGTTATATTAAATAAAAACTCAAATATTATGCTGGCTAGTCGAGAGATGATTAATCATTCAGCTATCGAGATAAGCGACCCTTCAACAGTGATCTACCGAGACTCGAGGCAATTATCTGGAGATATTAGATAAAACTCTTAAATGTTGAGCCTACGAGACAAGGCGAGACTCTCCAACATTCCTCTACAGGAAAACATAACACTCAGATATCTGGGTAACGGTTCAAGAGATCGATTAACACTCAGTTAATGAAAGTAATAAACGAAGTCACTCAACTTACGCAGCAAGAAAATATTTCAACGAGAGGGCGACAGACAGACAGACAAAACTTCCGGGCCAACAGACGTGGAAAATATAAAGCATTCAGTAATGCAAGTAACGAGACGGTATGAACATGCAGGTACCAAGAACGAGACCCATTAAATAGTCAAGTAACGACAGTAGAGCACTCAAGACCACCAGCCAAGGGGCACCAACAAGGCCAGAATTGAGTAGCAGGTTTCCGAGAACTGTGCTGGCTAACGCGTGATAACGGGGCGTAAATAACTCGCTGATATACTGGACGAATATGCCCTCGTTTTATGCGACCCAAAGAGGGGGAGGGGGGAGGATTGGAGAGGGGGGTGAGGAAGAAAAGAAAGGGAGAAGGAAATTAGGTGTGGGAGGGAAGATAGAGAAGGAGGAGAGGAGATGTGGATATTAGATGTGGGGAAACAGAGAGATGGGGGGGGGAGGGAGGTGAGGAAGAATTAGACCGGGAAGGAGGAGGGAAATTAAGTGTGGAGGAAGGGAAAGGGTTTAGGCGTGGGAGGAGGGGGGAGGGCTTAGGCGTGGGGGGTGAGGAGAGGATAGGGAAAATTATGCGTGGATGGATGGAAGGAATGGTGAAGGTGATTGGAGAGTTGAGAGGAGAAGTGGAGGAGAAACAATGGGGAAATGGGAATGGGGATGAAAAGCAATTTGGACATAAAATTGTAAAGAATAATTTACGATGAACGTGCACAAAAATAAATGGAATACGAAGAAGCAGAAAACAGAAAATGAGAACGACTGAACACGAAGGAGAGAATAACAACAAAGGAAAAGGTTGATTAAAATATAAAAATAAAGAGAAAAATATAAACGCAGCAAGAACGTAGAAGGAAATAACATGAGGAAGAGAAGAGAGGAAATACAGTAAGACAAAACAGAATAAAAAAATTGGAATTATCTTAAAAAATATGTCTTAAAATCTATTATTAGTTGTGGAATTAATATTTTTTTCTTTTTTTACATGTTGAGAGAGTTTACATTATATTATCAGATTGCGTACCAGTTGGATTAGTGGATATAAATTTCTTCTTGACATGCTCAATGATGCAGTTAGGTTAAAAAATCTGTGAGAAAAATTTTTGTTCATTAACAGCAAAAGGATTAAATCTCTCGCCTTACGTGTTGAGAACCCGTCAGTTACTTTTGGATCGTATTTATTGCAATTACGAACGACGATAAAATAATCTAGATCAATTTATCGCTATTCCTGGCGGGAAAGAAGGACTCGGAGCTTTGTGTGTTACAATACGTCTGCTGTACTTTGTTCCTCACACATTTCAATATAAACTTGTGGAGATTTTCGATAATTCGGCAGGTATGGGCAGTAAAGTTTCCTTCTTACTGCTGTATTTTGTTACTCTCTTGGTTTCAGTTGGTTTGAAACTTTTATATATATATATATGTTGATGCCTCTCTTGGATTCCAGCCTACGAACAAATGACAAAAGTTACATGGTAGTGTGTGACAACTACGACGTCAGTACAACGCTAAATTAATCTGACAGGCTAAGAGAAGTAGATCTAGTTGGTAGTAAGAGATTTACGATGCAGAAAACCCGATTAACAGTGTACGTGTAAGTGTATTTTTCAATTTTTTTACAACTGCTTTACTGATGGGTAAGTCTGAGATGGTAAACAGCACAATGCATCCACATCTAATTCACCACAACTTATCCTCGTTGCTTCTGATGTTGGTGTCTCGTTTGCCCGTTGTCCGAGTCTCTATAGGGCGGTAACTGTAACTGTTAATGTTTAGAAAGTAAAACTGCAGCGTTGAGAGAGTAATGAGCTTGGCGACGACAGTGAACTACTATGAAACAATCTGACAACACAGACGATGGATATTGCAAAATGCCATATATCACTTGTTAGCGAAATTTCCTGTTTTATCCATAGTATTATTATTATATGCACATTCAGAAGAAATTCGATTACTCTTGCGAACAGTGTGTAGCGTGGTTCATGCTGGTGGTTACGTTGTGGCGTAGGTGTATTATTGATCATTTAGGAAATGATCGGGCCCAACGTGGACAGATACTTTTTATCGTGTGTACTAGTTTCAGATTTTAGATCAGTTTCAGATTCTCGTTGGCTAATGACTACATGGAGGGAGTCTAAAACACAGTTTATGCCAACGTTCTCATAGGGTGGCTGGGAGGTGTAAATTGGAGGGATTACCGGGAAAGGTGAACTAGTAAAAGAATAGTTGCAAAATAGGACTTGAGATTAAAGTTTTTTGGGATGGAGCACCATCCCAGCACCCACACTTGTATTGAGCTTCTAGTTAGAGCATTATTGCGTTTGTACTGGTCATCAAGGTGTGCCCAGTTGCGGCTGTTCTATCGGTCTCCACACCAGGTAGGCGGCTGATAGAAAAAAGGAAACACACGTCTAGTAACAAAAGACGCGATAACAAAAACCCTGATGAAATTGAAGAAAATATTATCAGTCAATTTATCTAAAACATTCCAGGTTATGGGGTTATGTATAGTTTAAAAATTATGAACATAAATGCATGACTGGCAACCTAATATCATTACGTAATCGCAAAACGCATAAATGTTCCTGTCGGTATATTAGTATTAGTATTTTGATTGATGACCATAGGGGAGCAAAGTCATTGTGAGAACTGGTCGATATACAGTGTAGCCTACATGTGTGTGGATGTATGTATATAGGTTAAGAAAATATCGTGTCGCCGCCCCAACAATCCCTATGTGATTCATTTTATCTCAAACTCGGCACTCTGGCAAATTCTAACTAGTAAATATTTTCTCGACTTCACTAATTTTGTTTCTTTTAGTCTTTGAAAATACTCGTAAAATATGCAAAGTGTTTGATGGCAAAACATGTAAATGAAAGTTAATCCTCATACAGACTGAGGAAGTTGTTATGACTGAAATTTAAAGTTTGTAAAGTGAAATTTAAAGTTTGCCCAAAAAGCTCGCCCAAAAAGCAAGATTGTTTAATTATTTTTGATACGGATAAGAAGGAAACCAAAAGATGTAAATAGAAGGGGTCGCTAATGGATTGTTTTGAAGACAATTTTCAATTTGACTGCAGATTTACATGAATTTTGTAAGAATTGTGCAGTTGTAATTTTTTTATGGAACATTTCACAAACTTAGGGGCTTTTAGTTATGACTCGTCTATACTTAACCGTAATTATGATTATTTTCACGAATATTGAGCAATATTATGGTGATACTCATCCTCTTTATCACCATTAGAAAAATTTTAAATTTGCTGTTAATATTCATCTCCATCATGACGAGCTAATGTGACCCTGAACACGGTGGTCACTGCATAATACATGACGGGTCAACACCAGTAGTTAGGGGCCAGCAGGAGGAGTGATAAACTACAACTGACGTGCGATAATGAATTATTACCTCAAATTGTACACCACAGCCCAACGTGGTAGCCTGGTCAGCGCTGCTCACTCCTTGGTAGTGTACGATATATTACTCAAACTCACTCAAGTATCGTGGCTGGTGTTCAGAGAAGTTGGTGAACACACACCCACACACGAGGCAAAAATGAACATATATTCTGGTGGGGAAAAAACCGGAGCCGTGAAGGAGACAGCTGCAAACATTACTCTGCCAAACTCAGTACACACGTCTATAAAGCAATCCGATGTAGGGTGTCTTGTTTTAGGAGGATGGCCCATGAACTCTAATTCCCCACCACTGTCTTCCCTGCACCACTCACCTTCCTCATCACAAGAAAATAATTCCCCCAAAAGATTAAAGAGGAACAAAACAACACAACAATATCCATTACTTTACGTGGACTATGCGAGAATGTCAATAGATTAAAAATGTTTTGACAAATGGCATTATTTAAAATTTTTGAAACGTCAATATGTCAAGAGCAAAGTATGTTTGTTTACTGTTGACCTTCAAATGCAAGCTAATCTGTGTGTGTGTGTGTGTGTGTGTGTGTGTGTGTGTGTGTGTGTGTGTGTGTGTGTGTGTGTGTGTGTGTGTGTGTGTGTGTGTGTGTGTGTGTGTGTGTGTGTGTGTGTGTAAAATGCATATATCTGCGGTGCGTGTGTATGAATGAGGAAAGGTGTGCGAGTGTGTGTGATAAGCAGGACAGCACGACGGGACGAGTGCATGAGCTAGTGTGAAAATGTATATACAAATAAATATTAAACAATATTTTTCTGTCGACTATATTTTCTATTAGTTATTGAACTACAGGACAGTGTGATGGATACTATATAAAATACCTTCGAAAAATATTCTGAAGCCATGTAGTTTATTGCATTTTCTGTAATGTCTCTTTATTTTGTTGTACCACGAGTAGGTTTGATCTTAGTGGCGTCAGGTATGTAGAGTCCGCTGTGTAATTGGTCTTACAGCGCATCCTAAACGCCCCTAATTGGCTCTGTCACACTTGAGTTACCTTGGATATTCGTGCTGGTTGATTATGTTCATTCTTAAGTTGAGTTGGAGTTCGTATGTTTAGGTCCTCAGTTACCGATAATTATGACATCTTTTGATGCTCCCACTTTCACCCTTCAGGCACTTGGTAAACTTATCCTTCAGTCAATTGCCCCGATGAGTTAAGTTTACTTAAAACTTAAAATATCACAAATTCTGCAAACAATGGAGTAACGATGGTTCTTATCTGTAACTGAGGTCATCGTATATCCATTGGTTATTCAGAACCTCGGCTACCATGGTTCTAAATTTTCAAAACATTGTATCACTAGTATATTAATAATTAAGGTCCACTTAATGGTAACCGAAAAAAATGTTTGTTTCTTTTGTTATCCGTTGTTGTTCCATTTCCTCTTACTTCGCTATATATAATCGTGGTTAGTACAAACGTACAGTATGTTGCCAAATCCCTCAGACTACGTACAAATTTCCGTCTGCCGTGAATGAGCCATAAATTCGCGATCGCTTACATAAAATGTGGAATGAAAATCAGTGTCACTGGGGTGACACCAGCCATCATGCCCTGCAATGTTGTGAGGAATATCAGTGGATATATTTTTTTTTATTCAGAGCTTAGTCGTGTAAACATTCCTTTAGCGTTACGGGGAAAAATTCTTGGAAATGGATGGCAATAAACGATATGGAAAGAGGTGCATGAGGTTTTGACAACTGTTTTTTTCTTGTTATTTACGTTAAGTTCGCGTGCGTCTAAGCTCAGGCAACAGCACGGTGTCTGGAGACTCCGAGAGTGAAAGTTTTTTTGGGTTACTCATCTTATGAAAACTCATTCATCGTTTGTTCGATATTTTTTTATGTTTATTGGCCAGTTTAATGTAATTCATCCAACTGTTCAATTTATTTTTGTGTTCAACTCCCTAACCCACCCAAAGCTCTCACACGTTTAAAATCTTCCAAAAGCCCCGCTCACTCACCAGACCTACTCACCTACAGTAAATATATCCAATTAATTTACACGGCCATGAGGAGGACACACGCAGCTACTCACAGAAGCTACCTGTACAGCACTATACAGAAATCATGCTTAAAAAAAAATATTTTTTTGGGTAACTCAAACAGGGAAGAGAAATTTTCCCATTAGTGTGTATCCAGAACTTATGGTTGATGTTAAACGTACACCATATGCCTTGGGGAGGCACCAGGTTTATAATCATTTGACTGGTTTTCACAGTCGCACACAGCTCCGGGTGGCCCCGGTAATGTGAGCCACTTTCACATAGTCCAGTGTGGCCCTAGTATCATAAGGTACTTAAGCACACAGCCAGTGTTGCCCTGATATTGTAAGCTACTGTCACACAAAGCTTAGGGTGGCCCCGGTATTGTAGGTCACCGTATCTCACAGCCGTAGTGTGGGTGACCGTAGACCCAACACGCACACCGCCATGCCACGAGATATTCAGCTTTTAAGAAAAGATGAATAATATTACTTTCGAAATAAACCGTTTAGTGTCAGAGGACTTATGTAATGTATGTATCCATTTTTACAACGCTTTTGAACATTTCTGCATCATATCTCCTACGAGAAACTGAATCACATATACCTCTTGCTATTCACTTGGACAATTACTCGACTATGTCTTGAACGAAGAGTTTGATAGGAAAACGGAATAATACGATATTGAAAAGGTGAACTGAAAGTGGGTCCCATAGGCGTGACTACCAGTTAGAGACAGTATACTGTATACTATAAGCATTCAGTACGCAAGTAGACACTGCTCTGGACTGTCTTCACTTCCCCAACTTTAAACTTAGGTACCCATTTACAGCTGGGTCGACTGGAAATGCCCCGGAAGCGAACCAGCAGAAGGTGAGCGATGTATCCACTTGACCGCCATATTCCTTAATACGAAAGTATGAGACAAAAAAGTATATATACTGTATAACTGACAGCAACAGGTTTTATTTCATAAGTTCCTTCATTGAACGATGATCAGCTGAGTGGCCACATTTATCAAGTGAACTTTCTCAAATACAGGACAAGGTATGGACTGATTACGTGATCGTCCCCCTCACTGATCCAGTTCAACGTCTTCATCACAAGACAGTAGAATGATCAGTTAGTCACTGACTCAGTAGGCTATACCTCCTCTATACATATGCCAGCTATTAGTGTTGCACCACCTGGGGACGAGGCTGAATAAGGAGAGGTATTAAGCTCGAGGTCACATTCACTAGCCGAGTCTTCATGAGTACGACACACCACACTCTGTGAGATTAGTATTCATGTGATAAAGTTCTCATCCTTACGACTAATTCGCAATGTTAATTCTAAAAGAAAATTTATGTCTCTTGATCGTGGTGAATTGCTGTCCATTTCAGTTTGATTTCATTGAACTCTCACCATTCCAATTTATATTTTCATTGTTGATCCACCTGGCGTATGTAAACAACACAGTGTTTGAGGGTCGGGGTCGTTCGCTCGATAACCCCGCGGCCGCTACCCCAACCAACACTTCCAGGAAAACCCGCGGCGCTACGCGGCACCAGTATACTGGAATGTTAGCTGGAATTTAGGAGTTGGTTTTACCTGTTCACCGTGATGGAAGGGCGTCGAGGCATTGGCCAAGCAGGAGCCAAGACCCAAGTATCTGCAAGTTTGCTGACATTTCTTCCTCTGCAACTCCATTGTTTCGTTGATAATTTTCTTGTAAGCGGCAGAGTTTATTCTCATTACCTTGTCAGCTAATGTGATTCTATTCTTTGTGTAAGTCTTCTATAGATTGTTTGTCACTACGTTAATGCTTTTTGTATTCAATGTGTATCTGATTAGCTATTACTTGAACTTCTCATCTTTGTACCATATATCAACGTAACTTGATCTAGATATACAGTAGAACGCCATCCTTCCCTGGGTCCTGCGTCAGATATCATTCATCCCTATAACAGTTGCTGGTCTTCATATTACTCTTCACTGACGCCTGTAAATCTCTATTATCCCTCTTATATCTTTAATATTTCCTAGTTTGCTTGATTTGCCATAAATCGTGCTCAAATATTTAAACAGAATGACCCTGGAGTGCTTTTCGTTCTTATCGACCACAGGCTACAAGCGTCAGTATTGTCTGGCGAGTGATACTGAATCGGTATTTCTTCTCGTGAGCACACGTGACCTTTATCATTCTAGCTTTCTTCCTTACACCAGTTTTGTGTTTGGTCATTTAACATGCAACACACAAATTCCCGAGAACTGCAGGGAGTCAGCTTCGTCAACGACAGTGCGCAAAGACGCACTCTGCACGACACGGTACCCGGACTGTTCCTGTACACGTGAAACAATACTACTACTGACCTCAAATTCTTTTCTGCATTCGTTCCCGTGGAGCACGATGGTGACTCAGAGAGAAACCTTCAGGTAGTCGATCTTATGGCAGCGTGAGTCAGGCCTGTACGTCGATGCCCATGAAATTTTCTGTACTATACTTCATACGTTTTCTTTGATCTGTAGTCGTTATCTCTGTAACCAGGGTATTGAGAAGCCTTAGTTCCACCTGTGCTGTGGGTTTTGAACCCTTCATGGGGTATGTCGAGAGATGCGTCATGATACAGGTGTAGAGCTTTGTTTATTTTTGTGGCCTTGAACCCTAACTCAGCTGTGGAGAGAAACATTCTGGTTGGATAGATAACTATTGATGGAGGAGCTCTGGTCCGGGGACTACTCGCACTCCCTTTAATGTAAATATTCACCAAAGTTTGGAAACATATACTTAGGAACACACAGTGGCGTGCGTTCTGTGGCTCTATACTAAATGATCTCTTTGGACGAGCGCCACCAACACTCTCTGGCATCCTTCCTCTACCAGTAATTAACACGTTACAGCTCGCAGGTCTGTAGTCATCTCTTGGGTTAACTCCACCCGATAGTTATTCCTTCAACAATACTGATATAAGAAGTAGTGCCAACGTTGTTAGAGGCAGCCACAAAAGCAAGGCGCAGCAGGCGGCTTCCCAGTTAATGTAGATAAGCAGGTCTTGTTAATGTCTCACGAAATAATCTTTTGATATCCCACTGTGCTACTTGAACACTTTGCAATTTTATCATATAATTTACCTTTCAACCCTCTTAGCTATAAAAAAAAACATCGGCCAATTGCTTGCAAAAAAAAAGGAAAGCGAAGGGTTGGAAGTTAACACGGATGACAAACACATTAGAATAGTTATGATTATAATGAACCACAGACGAAAAACGATAAGATTAAGATGATGGTATTCAAGAAGAGATACATTGACTTAATTAAGATAAAATACGAAGAAAAGGGGATGAAACTTGAGTGGACTGAGAATGAAATACGTTAAATGCAATACGAATAAATACACTCAAATAAGAATGGCATGTACTAAATACAGACAATGTGTAGATGATTCGACGTTATAAGAATAAAATACCGGTAATACGATAATATTAAGATGAATAATATTTAATATGAATGGCATTAAAACGTTAAAGATAATATATTGAATTTACATGAAAATTACAATATTTCACTGACGTTTTGGGCGAAAAAAAACGAAATATAATGACGAAGAGGAGCTAAACAAGTGAAAATGGGAATTATGAAATAACAAAACAATACGATGAATATGGTTGAAACTCGACAAATGTATCTGAAATACGGCAAAAATACGGGGAATACGGAAACCCTAAATAAATAACATAAGAACATAAGAATGGAGGAAACTGCAGCGGGCCTATTGGCCCATACTGGGCAGTCCCATTTACACCCAACCCCTATTGCTCATATATGCATCCAACCTATGTTTGAAGCTATCCAGCGTATTAGAGTTAATGATGATATTTGGTAACTTGTTCCATTCATCCACTACTCTGTTTCCAAACCAGTGTTTACCAATTTCGCGCCTAAATCAAAATTTATCTAATTTAAAACCATTGTTACGAGTTCGCTCCTGGTTGGATAGTTTTTTGACATCAGTAACAGTGACTTCTTCCACGCAACTCTCTTGTTTTATAATTTATGACTTTCTGACTTCGAAAAAACGTTCTTTGTTGCAGTTACTCGGTGTTCTCATTCGTATTTTTTCTCATTTTTATTCCAATATATGTTGATGGTGAAAAGATTATTCAATTTTGTCATGGCCGTATTCAGAGTCGACGTGCCCAACGGTGATGCTGACCATTGGGAACTCGAATCTCATGGTGGCAGGCGGTATTCAAGAACGTGATTCGGGCACAACGATGGGTCTGGATGACGATCCACCGGGTAGGGTTACCGACATTTGCAAATGGGCAGGATAGCTGGTGGTTGGTATGCTGCGAGTCTGCTGTCACATGTAAACAAACGGCACTGGATTTAATGTTTCTGGGTTTTTTCCTTTAAATTACCCTACTCATGAATATCGTACCAGTTTGGTTGTCAGCTGCAGAGTGCCACTTAAAACTAATTGATAAGGTTTTGAATATAGCCTTTTCTTTGTGATGAGGCAGACTAGGTTTATCTTAAGCATCATCACTGTACAGTAGGTGCTTTGTGCATGTTATGTCAATTCTTACTTGGACCCTAATCAACCTTTTCATTAATCCCTTCTAGCATCTTATATCCTGGTTACATAACTAGGTACTTATGGTAATAGTAAACCTTATAATAGCAGCCTAATAACTGATTTAACGGAAGGCTGCTGTAGACGAAATGTGACTTAAAATTTAAAATTAAAAAAGAAATAATCGGTGTCCAAAGTTCAAATTCCAAACTTTCATTTTTTGGGATAGGACTCCAAATATAACAAACCTAACCTAACCTAACATACTACAGAATGGATGTCGAATCCCTAGAAAGCGTACAGAGGAGGGTGACAAGACTAATACTGGGCATTAGGAACCTTGAGTATGGAGACAGATTAAAGCATCTGAATTTGCACTCCCTCGAGAGACATAGAGTGGGGGGCGATATGATCGAGGTGTATAAATGGAAGTCAGGGCTAAACAAAGGTGATATAACAAAGGTACTCAAACTATCCAACCAGGAGCGAACTCGTAGCAATGGTTTTAAATTAGACAAATTTAGACTTAGGCGCGAGATAGGTAAACACTGGTTTGGAAATTAGGTCAGGTAAGGTTATTGACCTGACCTAATGTTATGTAAGGTCATCCATTGTATTTAAGCCTCTCTCAATCTACAGTAATTAAGGTCAACGTAGGTAACATTCCTACAAGTCTTTGGAGGGTGGAGAAGTTTATATAATCATCGGGACAGTCATATCGCGGGTACCTGGTCTCTATTGCCTCTGGCCGTAAAGCGTTTCGGGATAATGACACGCGACGTTGCTGCTGATTGGTTGGGTGGTGTAGTGACTATTAATACTGCCGTCGAAACGAACTTGAAGTTTGTTTACATGTGACGGGGAGGAGTCTGACCAGTGTTAGGATTTGCGTAGAATTTGCATATGCGTTCTTCTTAAATTGTTCTTCTATGTAGGAAATGTTGAAACTAAAACAAAAACTGGATTGAGAATGAACAGTAAACATGTATACATATGTATAAGAAGATATCGGTTAATTCTCAATGGGCATAACGACCAGCACAGTGCATGAGCCACTGGTTTACAATTATACAGTACCACAAACGAACTTCCGACACGCAAGTTTGATAAAAGTAATGTGTAGTGTTGTCAATAATAATTCATGGCAGAGGCATCCATTACGGAGTCTAGCATGTGTGCTGACTCATGTAGGTGACAGAGTTTACATGAGACAAGTAAGGTCAGTTCCCTGTCATTTGGTAATTACTTAAGAATTAATGTAAAACTAGCTGTGCATATTCTAAGTCATGAAAGACAATAATAATTCACGACAAAAGCGTTGATTTAGTCCCCGGGAATACATAAATATGTGATAACGAAAGACAGCGCCGCCAAAGTTGCAGCTTAATATACGAGTATAGTATCTTGAAATATTATTGTAGTTTCTTTAATTAACAAGGAACAAGTCTGATAAGTTCTCTGTCATTTTATAATTATTTAAACAACAACTTTCAATCTATTTCAGGTTATCACGCAATGATATCATTAGAAGCCCGGGTCGTTATAAAACCTTAAAATTTATCAGGTAATACAGAGTAGCCACCATGACTGACCTCTATCCAATATATTCGCTCTTTCTACGTCTTCTTTTTACAGTACAGAGATTCACTTTAACATTATTACCCCCAAAACTTGAAAGGTTATAATTTTCAAAGTACAAAAATATAAAGATGAACGAACATATTGATGATAGGCCAATATGACAAGTCCTTCTAATGATATCTAAGTATGATGGCCGGGCACAAAATGTAGATTCATTCTTAAGTAATTACCAAATGACAGAGAACTGACCTTACTTGTTCCATGTAAACTCCGTCACTTACACGTGTGTGTTTAGGGCTTATCTTATAATTAACTTATTTATATTTATTTTTGGACAAACATGTTACACTCTTAAAATCCCACGCTGAAATGTTCACCTTAATTGACTAACTGCACCGACTAACACATAAGTAAGTATTGAAACACTTTGTCAGCGGCTGGTTCTTCACGTAGGCGTTGGTTCATTGGTTGTCAGCTGCTGTTACTAGACGTAGGCGTTAGGTTGTCAGCGTTGGATGTCAGCGCATCTTGTGTCCTTCATGGGACCAACCAGTTCAGGATGTATGAGGATTATTGGGTGTGAGGATTACGAGATGAAAGGCTGACTAGTTGTTTTGTATCATTATCTTTGAGGAAGGTAATACACCGAAACGTAAAAGAAAAGAAAACTCCTGCTCGCTGCATTCTGTGTTTCCTTACTACAATTCACTCGTACGTCATGAATCTAGGTATATTAGGATTTATGTGTGCACTGAAGTTAATTGGATAATTTCATTTGTAACGTTATTTTGAATTGGACAACTGCACCTAGTAAGGTCATCCTAATGCCGTCGAAAGAATAACTATAGATCAAAACAAAAACAAATCAGACAACCTCTTATGGTCGCTGCAAGGAATGTCCAGGACCCTTCTGGATACCGGCACAAATGAGAGTCTTGAAAGAAGAACCAGTACCAGATGAAGAAACTTTTCAACATAAGACGACTCCAGGCAGGAACCTGCATGTGCATACACAAGACTAACATATACTGAAGAGGTGGCAGACCAATAGGACAGCAGCTATGCTATGGTACATCTGGCTGCTGCTCAGTTCACGTCTTGCTTCAAGTGTGGCGGAGTGACTGTGTAACTTAAACTACTGTGGTTGGATTATGTTGTATTAAGACTCTTAGAAAAAAGCTATTGCAAAAAATAATAACAAAACCATGTTTTTGCTTAGTAAAAACATGGTTTAAACTAAACAGTTTAAAGCAATCCATCCCGGGCTTAATGAACTTATACAGTGGCACATTAAGTCTTAGAGCTTTTAAACTACTAAAGCTCTATAGAACAACAACAAAAAACTTGAATTGCGACTAGTCAAAAAAGACTAAAGACTTGACCAGACTCTCGTCAACAACGACTTGAGACACGACAAAAATGACTTGTACAGACTTGCTTCCTTCACTCTCCCTTCCCAGGCTCTCGGCGTCTCTAGTCCCTTTTTACCTGTTAGTGAAACTAGATGTATGACATTTCTTCCATTCTTCCTCCGGTGCTTCCTGTACCAACTTGCTGTTAAGAATGATTTTTGCTCGCCTCACATATCATTCCTTCAAGTCGTTGAGGTCTGGCTTCTCTTTAACTTGGGATGAGAAGAAGCATCAAGTTACGAGAGCCAATACAATTTTGACGCAGTTTTGTAGCTGGGGGAGAAATTTAACTTAAGTGACTTTTAAAGTTTGACCTTAAGAACTTGATGACTTTGAATTTAAGAGACTGCCTGAGGGAAGCCAAAACGTTGTAGGCGCGGGAGTGTCACTGTGTCAGCCGTATAACGTCCATTGATTATCCAGGTGGTGAAGCCACGCCAGCCACCTCCACGCCACAGGCGGCACGAGGCAGCTCACCTGGTGGCAATCAATGACTAAAGTGCGCACCTCACGTACTTGTGTCTCGGTGTGTCTATGCATGTGTATGTGTGTGTGTGTGCTTTTGTATAAGTGTGTGTGAATGTGTCCTTGTGTAAATATATGTACGTGCGTACATCTGTGTATGTGTGTACTAAATATATTTGTGAGACTTACATAACGTACATAAATGTTTTTGCCTGCATACGCGTGTATGTATGTTTTTTGTATATGTATTTATTTATGTATACGCGTATTTATGTGCGTTTTTGGCTCCTGTTTATTTAGGGAACATCTCGCGCCATTTTACAGCTAAAAAGGAGTTAAGAAGACACTGATACTGTGTCAAATATAATGACACATATTCTTACTCTGTCGTTCGTAATTGCCAAAATTGCGTACGGCGATGATAGACTAACACTATTGTAAACACGGCATGAGAGGTTAACTAGTGACTTTCATGGGACACATGGTAAGGGCAAGTAGGCATAGCATTAGTCTTGGAAGACACAGGAACACTTTGAAGAATACAGGTACAAGTGTAAGTAGGTGTGACGAAACTTAAGTAAATAGTAAGTGTATAAAACTATCTTGTTTATAGAATGGATAAGACCGTTAGAGACTATGAAACTAGTTTGGGGTGATATAGAAAACTAACATAGGTGTAGAGAATGTGTTAATATGTGTAGTAAAACTAAACTTATCATATGGAACTGGTGGTATGGGTGATGGTATGCTGGTATGTGGATCTATTGTGAGTGCATGGAATAAGTGTAGGCATGTGAATTAGTGAGAGTGTATGAAACCGATATAGTGTATGAAACTACTTTGAATATATGAAACCCGAATAAGAATGTGAAACTAATGTGTGTATAAAATCGATATTAGAGTATCTGATATATGAAGTTAACACGGGTGTATTGCTGTAAAAAAAAAACAGTATTGATGGATGAAAACCTGGTGTAAATGAGAACCATGTAAGAGGGTGTCCATTCCGGGGCGCCTCACCTCCTACTGCTGGTAGTGAAGCCATTGTCGCGTTACTGCCTGTATTCCCGCTTATAAATAATGCCGCTATAATTTACTCTCGCAATGACTGTGACATTCCTTTTACAACTGGAGTTCGATCCTGTGAGCGGCTTTAATCCTCCATGAGGTTCGTTCAGGGAGTGAATGCTGTTTGTTTCGTCACAGTTGATATGACCATCACCAGATCTGTAAACGCAGGAAACAGTATAATTCGGAATCCCGACGGGAAATTTCTGGATTAGCACCAACGTTAATGTATAAACGGACACTAAGTCGGACAAGACAGTTGACATACAGTTGTGCGAGGAACATTCACGAGAGATATTGCATAATTCAGAGCGCCACATTTAGTGTTATCAGTTGTGATCAGTTCTTGCTCCCAACTTTAGTATTCAGCCAGGCGTCGCGTCGGGGTGAGGACCAAACCACTACAGTATTGAATTGTAGAATAAAGTTCAACCATCAACTTGTTTTTTTTACTTCTTGCTGGTTTAAGTAATTTTCATAAATCCAGATACAATTATAAGAATGAAATTTGATAGATAAGATCTATTAGGTTCCCAACAATGTCCCCCCGTACGGATGAAACCGATGAGGTAAAAAAAAAAATAGATGCGTAAATTTTTCAGACAATTTAATTCTATGTTTAAACAAAATCACTCAAAAGTTGGTGTTGTCTCCTCGTGCTTGGTGGACGGTATAAAGTCAACATGGTTAGGAGGTAATGGGAGAATCAGGTGCTGAAAGTTTAGCAAGCAGCAGGGTTTCTACTCGGTCCTTCAGGATGGATCCCACATGTTCGCACGCGTTCAAGCTTGGTGAATTATCCGGCCACTCATTGCTCCAGAAGAAATCTACATTGTTGTCGAGCAGCAGTTGCTGGGTTTGAAGAGTCTAAATGCACGAGGCTTTGCCGTGCAGAAGAGTTACCTCTTCGACGTCTAGAATATTTGCAGGGTCCTTCGAGAACGGAATGACGCACTAGGCGAGGAACTCTTGTCGGAAATATGCTCTGTCTTAACTCAGGGTCGCGCAGCTTCATCACCTTCATCATGTGACAGGCAGTGAAAAGAACTAAAAACGTCCACGCAGTCATGCGTTTTGAGTAACTCCTGATGGTACTCTTCGTCAGGGACTTCATCGGGAATGTTTGACTGTCTCCTGTCATTTTGGGAATTTGGTTTCCTGGTCACGTAAACGAAAAACTCGCCTCTGACAGAAAACTGTCCTTGTCTCTTTCACTGAGATAATCCGTGAACCACAGCCAGAGGCATGTTTACCCCAGGGCGCATAGGGCACGTGCCCTGGGCCCCGCACTCCATGGGGCCGCACCTTGCCATATGAAATGACCCGTAAGAAACTCGTGATACACAAAGTCAGGCAAGATCGTTGCATAAAAAGTTGACATAATTTGTAACTGCTTTGTTCACAGTTATTTGGGACACTATTCTCAAAGGACTGTACACCGATGACCTGCACCAAAGTGTATGAAACTCTGAATTTTTTTTTTTTTGCGGGAATTAGCCCGCCCAGGCACAGGTCACTGACCCACATTGGGGCCTGGGGGGCGAAATAATAATAATAATAATAATAATAATAATAATAATAATAATAATAATAATAATAATAATAATAATAATAATAATAATAATAATAATAATAATAATAAAGAACCACAAAGAAATACAAAATGAAAAAAAATGAAAAAGTGAGTAACAATATATGTATGTTGTGTTGTCAATAGTAAGAGAAACAATTGAGACCCTGCAATTGTGTGTAAATGAGTCAGAAAGTCAGATCAGCAACCTGGTCATAATTTTCGTGATGCCATGTGGCAGCAAGATCTACCATAGACAACACATTATGCTTCCAATATCTTCTCAGGCGGTAGTACCTCCCTGTTTGGTAGCTGCCTAATACCTACTACCTACAAATGGCTAAATGAAATTCGGTCTCAGTTTTGCAGGTATGAGCAAGTAGCAGATTGTTGGCAGAACATAATGTATACAAAGAGAATTGAAGTTAAACTCGATCCCACTTGGCCTCAGCTCAAGACAATTTCTTCACTGGTGTTTTTTATGTAATTGTTCATTATCTCACAGCTGAACTGAACCGTACAAAAAACTGTGTACTCATCCCTCAATGATATGCTTAATGTGCTGACTGAGGTGAAAAATGAAGAAATCAAATGACATCAGTGAAATACGACAAAGAGCTGTCAAGCTGCAACAAGCGCCGCGAACTTCTCGAAAAGTCACTGTTCGAATGTGATCTACAAATCGTTTCTTCTCAGAATCGTTCAGCACGTTAGAAGCCATTATCATACATAACAAGATAGAGTCTAGACTGAACAGTAGAGGGGGGATCACAGTTTGCTTGGCAAGGTGTACTTAACGCTGTGCACCTATGGCGTAAACTCATGACATAAGTGGTTAGACGTAAAATGAAGGTGCGTTTTTAATTTTGTTGATTTTTTATCCCCGTATCATAAGTCTAGTCGTAAGTTAGCGATGCTATACACAACCAGCCAGCCATGGTTCGCGTGAGGACTGAATACCTGTGCTAACAGACCACATGTTTCACGACCTCGCTCACTCTTCAGTCACAGCTGGAAAATTTAATGCTGGGATAAGGATTCTTCAGCAATTTTGTTAAGTCCGTCAGTTTTCTTTAGTGTGTCACAACGTGCATTTTATTTCCTCGTGGGAAATTTCAAAAACTAGGTTCAGTCCAGAAACACTGCCAATTATGAAACTTTGTGTCGTGAGTAATTGAATAAGAAACTCACATTTGTCACCAGTGACAGTTTCCTCAGTCCTCCCCTATGAAGTCATGGGGAGTATGGCGCCAAGCTGTGTAGGCTATGACGTCAAATGGAGGATAAGTATCAGTGGCTTGGACACAAAGTTTATGGCTTATGAATAATAACTGAAGCATAGCTGACACTGACAGGTCTATTTATGACACAAGAGTTCCGGTGTATTTCAGAACTATTGCAGATACTGATGGTCAGTGTTGAAAAAGGACGTTGGTGGGTAGGTTGTTGCTGCGTCTGCTTGTCTATTTTCTGAAGCCAAATAAATAGTGCCCGAATGTCGTTACAGTTTAATAACATTTAACATCCGTGAGTTAGGCGCGTATCCAGACGTGTTAATGAGGGATTTATAACGGTGACTACCACAGGTTATTAGGGTGGGCGTCCAGGGGCAAAGACCTCGGCACCTCTGAACTTGTACAAAATTTCGGACACATTATTGAAGCTCATGCTAAGGTGTTTTCCTGTCAGGGGTGATTGGTATTTGCTCCTTAAATCATCAAACTTCTTTCTCAACTTATCTGACTCATAATTTTTGTTTTGCTCTTAATTAATTCACGGGGAAGGGTTTGTGGACGCTTTCTTGTCGCTACAGTAGTGGAATAATTGTTGTTAGTGGTTCAGTTATTCTCAGCACTTTGTTACAGTAATTACGGACAAAATACAGATAATTAATATATTGCTCCTTACCAAAACTTAATTCACTCTTTTAACAAAGTCACTAAGTTCTATTTCATGCGGACGGCGAAACTTTTATATACCCAAAACTATTATTTAAATACAGTGTATCATTACAAAGTCTTTATAACTGTAACTTCTGGTATTACAGTAACAACTTACATAAGCGTTACATAAGTACCCATGGGAGTAATGCACATATATCATTGTGAAAGGCTAATGTGAACGACTTACATAAATCTTGGGTTGGGGTCACTGGTGCGCTTTACATCAATAACGCGCGAGAGAGAGAGAGAGGTCAGCGGACAGTGGTCAGGCGTGTGGCCCCCATTGATGATCAGTAACTGTGGATGTTTACTGTCTCTCACCATTATGCTCTTATAATTATCTCAGCAATAGAGACTAAACTTGGTAATATAATTAGACAAAAGAAATTCATTATTATACAGCCACTATTATACGTCTAACATGTCGAAGTTTAATATTTTTTGTGGCATATTTTAGCCTGGGGGGAGGGGTTGAGAAGGTGGTAAGCGGCTATAACCTTTCCTTACCTGTACTAATAATGCCATTTGTCACGGGAGGTGCGTCAGCCAGTTGAACCACACACCGGTCTTTCTGCCGCCTGGCCCTAGAGTACAGAGTTCCGTGTGCTGCTCTAAGCCTTACAGTGCCCTCCCTCCCCTTCAATAACGGGGGTCATTTATAGCACACACCCTGACCATGATTATATGTTTTATGATGTGTCTGGTACTGGAGCTGAAGCGATCGTTCGGTTCTTAATGTAGGGCGAACTTAACTACAGAGGACTTTGACCTAGGAAGACCTTAACTACAGAGGACTTTGACCTAGGAAGACCTTAACTACAGAGGACCTTGACCTAGGAAGACCTTAACTACAGAGGACCTTGACCTAGGGAGACTATAGATAAAGAGGGTCACGACCTAGAAGGACCTTAACTGAAAAGGGCCATAACCTAAAGGGACCTTCAATTTGGAGGAGCAAGATGTTCGAGGGCTTTATCGGGACGAGTTTTGGCCGGAAATGGGGTTTGATCAGGGTATAGTCCATAGGGAAATTGGAGCTGGGAGGGGGCCATGACCTGGTAGGGGTGGGAGACCATGACCTGGTAGGGGTGGGAGACCATGACCTGGTAGGGGTGGGAGACCATGACCTGGTAGGGGTGGGGGATCATGACCTGGTAGGGGTGGGAGACCATGACCTGGGATCTAGTGTTCTACTGTACCTTGGAAATCATTTGATGTTCAATATTTATCGTTGAACTTATAGTTGACGCTGGCAGAGAGAAGGAGCGATCATGATGAGGGAGGGAAAGAGAAAGGGTGGTGAAGGAGGTAAAAGGGAAGAGAGGTGAAAGAAGGTAAGAGAGGGAGGGAAAGAATGAGAGTGGTGCCCGGAACGTAAAGAGAAAAAATAAAATTCGGATCACTGAGAATCAAGGCACTTTTATCTTTAAATTATGGCACCTGAAATGAACGATAATATTTTTACATGACATAAATTGCACATAAAGCTGATTGAATACTAAAAGGGTAAAAAATACAGCGAACTACACTCGTACAGAGATAAATTAACTAATTTATTTATACCATGGATCATTTTTAAAAGATGAAGTCCCTAGAAGTAAATACGACCACGAATGTACTTTCTAGGACTGTAAGAAACACTATTGATATGATTAAGGATGTCAAATGTACATAGAGGAATCGTCGAAGCCTTCCACCGGGATGTGTAAGACCGGGTAATCCAGAAGAAAAAAATGTTCCGTCCGTGATCTGGACGCCCGGTCTCACGCGAGGCCACCTTCCACTATCACGCCACACGCTCTGTGTCCTTTGGGTCAAA
Source organism: Homarus americanus (assembly GCF_018991925.1). Lineage (NCBI taxonomy): Eukaryota > Metazoa > Arthropoda > Malacostraca > Decapoda > Nephropidae > Homarus > Homarus americanus. The sequence continues at coordinate 29,407 of NW_024713151.1, read as the reverse complement.
TTTGGAACGTACACAAAGCTGATACAAGGTTATGTACCCGAGATCACCACCATGCACTCGAGTCCACTACAAGGTCAGGTCCACCATCTACAGTTACGGAAATGTGTTCCTACACCCCCTGTGTTGATGAACCATGAGTGTGTCGTGTTGTTGTGTGGAGGAGATGAGTGGTGGTGGAATGTGTCGCATGGTGTAGTGTTACGTGATTACAATTGACTGTTTTTCACATACATAAAACAAGTAATTTATAACCATAGTTAAATTACCGTATCACAGTGATAAATTATATATATATATATATATATATATATATATATATATATATATATATATATATATATATATATATATATATATATATATATATATATATATATAACAGTAATAATAACATTACCACCACTAACATCAACGAAGACAATAACAAGAACAGTAATAATAACATTTAACAACAGTAATAATAACATTACCACCACCAACAACAATATGAACATCAACAACAGTGCTAACAATAACGACAACAAAAGCAGTAACCTTACCACCACCTCTACCATCACCACCCACAACAGCAGCAATAACAACAACACTATTACCACCGCCAATTACAACAAAGACGCCATTACCAGCAAGACGGGTGTGCCCCGCCAGTAGGCCAGTGTGCTTCACGCTGGTCGTGGTCGCTAGTATTGACTAGTCCATTCATAAGTAGTGTGCGCGAGGTACACCGCGCCATGTGAATGAACTCGGGAATGTCGCCGCCTGGAAACAAATGACTAAAAGCACCAAAATCTGGCCTTTTCGTGTTGACTTCATGTACCCAGATTTGGATTCATCTCCTACGCCGTTGAATCCACAACACAATATGGAATTCTGCAAGATGCTGACAAATTTGACTCATCTTAACTGTGTGTGTGAATGAGAATAATTCAATTTGACTCTAGTCAAATGGCTCTGTTGACTTGACTCGTTTGGTGTGACTGCACCCCAATGAAACATATAACTGGCTGTTACCTGATTAAAAGCGAAAACGATCACAAAAGCAAGATTTGCTGACAGGTGGAAAAACGTACCGGTATATTCCAGTCGGTAGAGGTACAGACTTTATTTTCATCAATCGACGATGAACTTGAGTATCGAAGTGACCAGCTTCAGTCGTCTCGTTGTTGTCATTCATACTGTTTGTTTGTACACCACTGTATGTCTCGCCTTTTAAGTGTCTCTGCGATGGTAAATACTACCAGCGTTTGTGTTATATGCTCTCATAATGTCTGATACCTTGCTTCAACGTTTTTATACTTCCCTACCAGAGTTTCTGTCAGGTGCACCATCTGAGTTCTGCGCGATGTGAGTATTGTATAGTGTAACACAAGAATGTCTGCTTCAAGTTTCTATCCATTTCATTGGTTGTGGCACAGCTGTGTTGGTCACAGGCGGTCACCGTCACGGGTCAATTGTATCTTTCACGATTAATGAAGTGATTTTACGTCTGTCATCTCCATTATATTATTAAAGTATGTGAAATAACTTTATTGACACAAATATCATGTCAGAACACAAGTATAACAGGTTTCTTCAGATCATCATCTTCCCAAGTCTTCTACATGTGCTCATCTTGTCTTTACAGTAGTGTTGGGTGCTCCAGCCCCTGTACTTAAACTCACTTCCCCCCCCCCCCCATAACAGTTCAGTTGCGTAATTATCTTGTTACATAATTCAGCTCGGCTGCTCCAGCACAGCTGCTAAGATCCTCCTCCTGGTCAGCTGTTGTTGTCTCGGCTGTCAAAATATTGGCGTCTTTCGTTCCTGACAACCCTGAAACAATCTGTAGCTGATTAATTGACAAACTATATCACAGTAATTCATCTACCTCTAACACGAGCCGTCAACACCTTTCTAAGTTAGTTAGTTAGTTAGTCTGACACAAAAATTTCAGTACAAGAATAATACAAGAGTACATAAAATTACACATACAGTGTGCAACGAAATAAATGATCATTCAGTAGACTACAAGGTGCAAAATACATTAAGTATTCAACAATTATTCAAAACCTTCTACAACATCATGCGCATAATTACACATGTTACAGTTATCCGTACATTTTTACATAATTTACGTACCGTGGCTATAAGTAACCGAACATTTAACAAGTAAAATTTTTACAATTACCACAAAAACATTTGACTCTTAACCGAAGAGTGTCAAGTTATCATGAACATATTGGGTACCTACGTCGGATTGGGGTTCACATTGATCAGTATATTGATAAACGTTTCTCATCCTGTACGGTGACATTATCACACTAACACACACCTTTGTTCTGGCCCTTCTCCTCCACCATCCTGTTTCTAAGGTTGTGGGACATGAGTCTTACCCGAGTAAAAGCCACACGGGCGTAATCTGGGACATTAGTTATATATTTAGTTACACTTTCTGACTTATTACACTCATACTCCAGGTAGTTCACTCGACTTGGCTGGCCTTCTCGCTACTCTAGTCCTCTTTCTTGCCTTCACTTTTCCATTTATTGTTACCCAGGATCAATAACTCCCAACATTAATTGTTCATACGAGTCTCCTCCACTCCCCTCCGGGACAGTACTATTTTTGCTACGTGAATATATCGTTAGATCTGTTCTTTGTGCTAACACTTTTTTATGTTAGTTTTCAAAAAATTAAGTTTTTATTGTCGAAGATTTTCTCAAAAATTAAAAACGATTACTACATCCAAACCCTAGGAGGCCATGTCCTGGCTAGAGTCTCAACCAACCTATAACGACTAACACTCTTACCAAGGACGATAAAAGCAATAATGGTTTAATAATAAATACGGTCCAAATGGTAGGAATACTTCAGTTATTATTAAGAGTGATAAAAGTTGGACAAAAAGAGGAGTCGATAATTGTGGTAGTGGTAAAGACGAGGGTGAATGAGAAGGATAATCAATAAAGTTGTTAGTGGCTGTTTGAGGAGAGGGTCTGAGGTACCAACCCCGTCACTCCAATATTTCACGTCGCATGTTTACCTTGCGAAATGGCAGTAAAACCTCCGTCCACCCAACCACTGGCCTTTTGTGGCGCAGATGGGCGGTGTGCCGGTGTAATGTGGCCATGTGTCACTGACCAAATGATAAACTATGAGTTCCTGTGCCCGCTCCACCATGTTAAAGGCTGGTACCAGATTACCGTAAGATAAGGAACCCAAGGTCAGCCACCACCAGCACCTGCCCTACCTCACCACTCAACATCCTCTCACTGCCCCACCCCCACTCCTTTACACACCCCTCTCCTCATTACGTCACCTCAACACACCACCTCATTACCACATCCCTTGCCACCTCACGCCCCCTTAACACCCTCACCACAACAGCCCCTTCCACCTGTCACAACTACCCAACATTCCCTCACTATCCTAACCTCTACTCTTCATTCTCTCTCTCTAAGCCAGGGGTTCTCAACCAGGGGGGAATTCAGGTTTTCAGGGGGGGAAAACTGATTCGGTAGCAAGAGATATGTTCGATGAGAAATCAATCACAGAATTTTGGCCCTTGATGTGCGATTCCTACCCAAAAGTGGCAGAAAGAGCTATCCGTGCATTGCTTCCGTTTGTGTCGACATATCTTTGTGAGTCAGGCTTTTCAACTCTGTTGCAAATTAAAACGAAGCAACGTAATAGATTAGAGGTAGAAAATGACCTGCGTTGTGCCCTTTCAAGCACTCCTCCGCGTATCCCAGAATTGGCGAAGAAAAAACAATCACAGGTCTCTCATTGACTGTAATCTTCATCTGAATAAAATTAATTACAAATTTACAATATCCTGGTATTCTATTGAACTTTTTGTTTATTGCATTATGCTTCAGTTTGGTCTGTTAAGTAATTCATTATAAATATAAAAAACTATTTGACTTTTATTCAAGTTTTATAAATCCATCAACATTTTCAATTGGCATTTAATTTGTAAAACTTCACTATAAAAATAATCCATGTAAAATTGTAAATGCATATGTACTAATACGGAAAAAATAAAGGATTTTCAGTATTATATGCATATTATTTGGAATGCACTTTTTGAGGCAGACAATCTTGGAAAGGAGGGGGGAATGACATTCTGACATATGGTGAAAGGGGTGCATGGGGCAAACAAGGTTGAGAACCACTGCTCTAAGCCTTCTCCATTCCACCCTTCCCTTCACCATCCCTCCCCACCACTCCACACTCCTTTACCACACTCCTTCACCACACCTCCACCGCTCCACACACCTCGCCATACCTTCTCTATCCATGGATGAATGTCTAAGTTCACTTGCAATTACTGTATGTACACCTACCTACACAAACATTCACTACACAGAAAAAATAGCACAAAGAATAACACACACACACACACACACACACACGGGGGACCCTAATCACCTGGGACAATGATCTTGTTAGCGCATAACGCTACAGTGAGGTAACATAATGATGGTACATATTCCGTCAACAAAAGTCCTTGCACACACTCTACCCACCTCTAATGACATCACACTCGTAGTTCAGCCCACAGTACTGGTGTCATACTCATAACTCCGCCCATAGTACTAGCGTCATACTCATAACTCCGCCCACAGTACTAGCGTCATACTTACAACTCCTCCCATAGTACTGGTGACGTCAAAACGTAACGTCCCTCACAATGTAGGTGACGTCATATGGTCATATTAACAACTCCACGCTCATCACCTCACAGTTTAGAGCAAGATGAGACGTTCCATGTGCATCCTCACCGACACGCACACACGGTTACTCACACGTACATATGCCAACCCACGCACATACACGTGACGTGTAGGTTTGCACGCACATTGATATTTTCCCCCTCACACCTATTGCTACACGTGTACATACACCGTGGCGTACACGCCAACACACTCTGAAGTTCTCCATTAGAGAGTCTCCACACGACACCTGAATAACTCTAAGGAAGTCTGTCACCACATTTGACTATCACCAGCTATATAAATGAGTGTTGAGGTCTCTGTCAATAGTTAGCGAACATTGCCCAATCCACTTCTACTCACGTTCTCTGTAGTCCAGTTTATAATCAGTTGTACCCAGACAGCAGTAGTAGGTCCGGGGGCGGCGAAACCTCCTTAACAGATTTACAGGCGCACTATATATAATAGGGAGAAAATATTAGGCAAATTGCAGGATATTATATTTTACTTCGAAGTTAAAATGTGAAATGTAGAATATTATTATATATGAGTGATTGTGTTCTGTAGTTCCCCCTTCTCCTCTACCTGTAGCCCAGCTCCCGAGACAGTCTTGACCAACTACAGTATACTTATACGTCGTATCGGGGCTTGTCGTTTTTGCTTAAATTTATATTGGATAATTTATTTTTTTTAAGATAGCATTATATATATACCTGCCACATAAACAAATGACGTGCATTTATCGTCTTGTGGTTGTATTTATGATATTGTTATATAGTATGGTTGCACAGTCCACATTCTTATATACAATATTTTATTTTCATGAGTCACTAAAGTATAGTGTACAGCCATATGTAATAATATACCCTGCTTATGCTTTGGCTGGATCCGCTACCACCTCGACCCTATGTGGCATACCTGCAGTAATTTTATTGTCTTCTACTTCTCTGAGATTTCGTCATGTCATCTTTATATTCGGTTCTCAGGTCATCCATGGTCAGTCCAGATCATTTAACCTGTTTAGGGTAGCAAGACGAATGGTGTCAAAACCATTCACACTTCACTACCATCACTACCATCATTATCACCACTACCACCACTACTACCACTACTAAAACTACCAATACCACCACCAACATCACATCCAAAACCGCCACCACCTTCACCATTACCACTACCCCAAACACACCCAATCAATTTAAACAAAGAAACCCGGAAATATGATAACTAATAAATCAAACGTCACTGAACTTTATACTGATTTAAGTCTCATTACTTAGAGCCGATTGATGCGTAGTAGATCAAGTAGGTAAACAATATGAGGAGCTCTAACTAAGGTCTTACTGCCGGAGCGTGACGGTAACAACATAAGATATTTTGGGCTACATCGATTTGGTAAGTGTAGACAGGTGCTCGTTTATTCCTGTGCTACATGTGCCAAAAAAAATATTAATAAAAGGTTATATTAGCGTCGGCCATGCCTATGTTCTTCGTCTCATTCGTTCCCTCTTACCTATTCTAATCCTCCTTATCCTTTCTCTTTCCTGTTACATTATCCCTACTCTTCCATGTATTATTCTTCCTCCTTACCCCTTCCCTTTTCCTCCTCTGCCCTTTCCTATTTCCCCATGCCTCTCTGTATGGGAAGCGTATTACGAAGAAAAAGATGACAGGGTTCTCTCTCTTTGGCTTGACTGGAGGTGACGCTGAGTTCCGATGTATGTCACGACCGGAGAATATCAGAAGGGCTTCCACCTTGACATACTGCCCTGTTATTGTTCAGTATACTGCTGGTGAGACTCCCTTACCTCGACGCCTAATAAAGTATCATAATGTCTGTATATTTTGCTGTGTATAAACCTAGATGGGTACGTGTGTTTTGGGTATATGGCTTGGTCTTTTAATATTTTTCGCGATATGGTTTTTTTTGTGTCAGTAAGAGCATGTGTGAGAGTTTTGGAATGTACTGCTCTTTGTCAGTGTCTTTCGAATACGATGATTGATTTTGGTTTTTTTATGAGTGCCTGACGTACTCTGTGTGATTTGTAAGCGCATGTCATTTCTCAGTGACTGGTAAGAAAACAGAATGGTACGGTATCCACGACTTACAAGTGAAATTATTAATTTGAAAAGTTTGTAAATTTACGATTTGGTTTGACTGTGCTCGTAAAGTGTTACATAATGGAGAACAACTTATACTATATTTATATAGAGTAAAACACTAGTTTTCTCTTCCCCACAATATATGAAGTAACGATCCAAGGCTACCCTTCCCCACCATGTGATTGGTTGGTTGATTGTTTATACTAGTGACGTCACCGAGCAGGGTGTAAAGGGGAGAAATAAGGCGGGAAATAGGAGACGAACTGAGTCAAATCGATGTGTTGAGAAAGAATTTGATTGATTGGAGTAATTATCAGGTACAAAAGAGCTTGTCTAGTTACCACATGAATAAACAACGCATGCGTGTACACTGGAGCAGGTTCGTTCCATTGTTCGTAGGTGAATAAAGGTGTATCTTTATATAAGTAGTGCCTTACACATACCCCCCCACGCGTGCCGTATTCTCATGACGCCCTTCAAAAATTACAATAGATTCAGAGGTTGATGGTGTTAAATTCAAAATGCAGGAAGTAGGAAATTGAATAACGATTTATCATTTAAAGTCCGAGTCAATTCTCATGGCCTCTTATTGCTCCCCCCTCCCTCTCCCCCAGACCCTCCCCCCCTACCTTGACTGGTCGCCCTCGGGGGTATTTGCTCTCGAGGAATATCTCGCTTTATTTTATACAGTATGTTTACAATATTTTTTGCCTAGTTATTTGATCTAATATGCTATTATGTTAGTACAGTACTCAAGAAAAGAGCCAACTAGAAAGATATTATCGCAAGTTAAGAAAAACAAATATATAGTTTTCTTTAAACAATATCAACCATAGTTTTGAAAATGTTGAATCAGATAATTAGTTAAAAATGGTAAATGTTGCAATTAATGTTTCTAATCATTATGGAAATATATTTTCTTTTGATTAATTTTATATATAATTATTTTTCTTTATGTTTAACATATTGATTTCCATAAAAAAAGGACATACGCGGGGAATTTTTTTGCAATAATTTTATGTGTTATAAATTGTGTGAATGTATCGATCATTTTTAACCTCCAAGACCAGCTAACACCTATCATAGGAGGTTGGCTGGTCACGCGAGCACTAAGAAAGAAGGTAATCATGTGCGTTCAACAAATTAAAAGTTAAAATACTACACAAAAAGTCTTGCCGCCATTTCTTTCTCAGTTGCGAAGGTACAATTTTTTCACGTTTCACCTGTGGGTAATCTTGTGTATTGGTGTGATGTGTGGAGCAACCAACCAATGGTCAGAGGGGGGGGTGTAATAAAAGAGTTAGGATGTTTTGAATTTTAATTATACCACTTAAAATGGAATTGTAACAATCTGAAATTCCTGTCGTAAGTTATAACGTCAGATAGCCTCGTATCCTGGGAGGCGTGAGGAGGGGGCCGCTAGGGGTTGGTTGTCTGTGTATGATGTGCCTCACTAGATTTATTGGTCACGGTTGTAAGTGACACGAGTGGATATTTGATTGTGAACTGTGAACCTCGCGTTCCAAGTATTGTATCCTCACAAGACAGATCGTTCACCCGGCATTTTTGCGTGGCAGGTAACCTTTCTGGGGAATAAAGACGTTACATTTCTTAATAAAAGACTCCCTGATGTCTCTCATAATGACCTAAATGAGAAATAATTTGATTCATTATCTCCCTTTCCATCCCTTTGCCTTATGGTTCACCCTGTTTCTTTGATCCGCTAGGTGAGTGTCGTGTAGTATATACAGAAATTGCTCGTCTTTCTTCTTCCGTTCCACTACTGTTTACAAAATTCGTCATCTCAATGTATCTACATGTCTGATCTTCCACCATCAACGTTTACACCTTACCAGCTGAATTCCTTGTTAACAACCCCCCCCCCCGCGCTCCACCCATCCCTCACATGAATGAAGGTCAGTCGATAAGTCAGCCACAAAAAGGGAAATGTTTCATAACCCCCAACCCTCTCCTCTGTAGACGTGATCGCCCACCACCATCATCCTTGACTAACTCCGCTCGAGGTGGACGAAAATTCACATTTCTGTAATTTACACAGTGGATGTCATAGCGAACCTCCTATTGTGTCGTAGGGGAACTTTTTGGCGTCTCGTGGCTCCAACAGTTCACTACACAGTGCTCGTGATAATTGATCGAGGGGCCGGGGAGTGTCCGGCCCCTAAACCCCGCCACCACCTGCCTCCTCCATTATGAATTAGTGATGAGGTGTGACCGGGTCACGGACGTTCCCTCATTAACTCCTTACAGCTCACTATAATGAGCTGCGGAGCTTATGTTACGCCTGTTTCCTTATGGCCCATCGTGGAACATAATACTTCGGGGGTTAAACTAGAGCAGCATTGGTCTAGCAGGCCCATGCTAGACCAGACTGTGTAAACAGGGCGACGGAAGCTGGACTAAGCTAGGCCAGGTGAGGTCAGAGGTGACTCACCCATTTCCGGATACCACAACGTTGTGTGAGGGAATTATTCATGGTAGTGGTGAGTCAGCCTGCACCAGCTTGGCAACACGAGGCGTCCGCTGCACATCTCAGTCTCCCGGCACGACCCGCCAGGCACCCACCTGTACCCTCCACCATCACCAATAATTCAGTATACTTTCCACCTTGGAGAGTCACGGTGGGTGAAGTAATGTGCCTTTCCTGATTGTGCTAACAGTGACGTCTTCCTGGTCGGCCACATGGGCCTATACCCACACTTGCTAATATCTTGTTGAATTTCTTATAATGACATAGGAAATGAGAACGGAAGTTGTCAGTAAATGAAGATGAATAAATTGTATATATTTATATATACAGTATATATATATATATATATATATATATATATATATATATATATATATATATATATATATATTAATAAATGGGAGACTAATGACTAGAAAACAATCAACGTGGTAACAAAGAAGGGGGTAGAAAACCGAAATCATAAACTTTGAACATTGTTGAAAATTGGTTCAATAGTTAGTTAGTAGAGGTGAGTGGTGCGACCCAGGTGGCAGTACGCCTCCACACACGCCACCACACGATCAAGTGCATTTGTTGCGCCAGTAAAAAACAAACAAGATTAAAGACTTCCCAACACACTGTACTGTACATTGATTTAGGAGAAAAAAGTTTTGCAAAGTGACATCATTTTTTCTTTCAAGGGTAATATTCAAATTGAGGATGGATTACAATGCATAGTGACTCAATCCGGCGCAGAGTAAACGTAATGCAATCAGTTGTATTTTTTGGGTCTAAAACTTTTGGTAAGAAACACTACCTCTCGTACCATCACCACACAATTGTTCCACTTTAGGTACTGACTCAAGAGGTACAGGTTAAGACGCTGTTCCCTAATGATCGCCAGTGCTTAGAGTATAAGATGCTGCTCTCTTAGAATCTATTCCACTGAGTGTTCACGTTAAGAAGCTCTTCCTCAGATGTGGGCTGCGTCCAACAAGGTCGGTAAGAGAGTTCTCTCTTGTGAATATTGTTATGAGCTCAAAACCAAATGCTGATATAAGTTGTGGTAAGTCGGTTAGGACATCAAACAATAATAATATTGGTTGCCCCTCGTGTAACGAGGATGGCCGGCCCTAGGGCCACCTAGACGTGAATTTGTTTAAAGTGTAGAAGCTGTCGCCAACACAACAACCACACCCTAAGTTAACGAGTTGCATGACCCAGTGTCAAGGAATAGTCCGAGAAGACCGGACAACTCGCCAACTGCAATGGCTAACAATTACCCCAGAACACGATCCGCAAATCGATTAACATCCAGGTTCCCAATTACTGCTGAGTAGACAGAGGCAAAAGACGTAACGAAACTTGCCCACAGTTTCACCCTGCTCGGGGAACGAATCCGAGTCTGCCCGTTTGTGAGGCGAGCATTACACCACAGGTTGCCAATGACATCTGATATTTACCCTAACATAGTACAGTATATAGATCTATACACTTTATTTTTGAAGATGGTCGCAGTTCAGGAGTGTTCCATATGTTATAAGAAGTAAAAGTGTTGACACAAGCCCTGCAGTTTTAACATTGTTCTTATGCTTTATGACTTTGAAATTGTACTTCACATATGAAGAACACTGAAGTTAAGAATGAGAAACAAATGGGTGTGGCGTTGGGGGCTTTCTGTTGTAGTCACAACCAGGATTGTAATTATACCCCAATGACTGTTGAAGATGAGACCAGTAACGTTGTGTATGGACCTCTTGCAACATTGTAGAGAAGAGTTGGTTTAGCATAGGCTACCTGGACAGTCATGAATGAAAGACTAGAGATGAGTCGTATAAATATTAGTTGACTACTGCGACAACTCCAGTGCGATAACACCCGCGATGATCCCCTTAAGACATGAAAAGAATTAGCTCGAAACATCTTATCACAGAATGTTTACCTAGATTATGAGAATACGACCATGTGATTTAAAAAATTAATTTTTGTCTATGTTATATTATATTATGCAATTACTGTCTTTATGGTATATACTGTATATATATATATGTATATATATATATATATATATATATATATATATATATATATATATATATATATATATATATATATATATATATATATATATATATATATATATATATATATATATATATATATATATATATGGAGACAGAACAACTCTACAGTAGATTTCGTGCTTGCATCAGCAAACTCTCAGGCCAACCCACAAATATTTTTAGTGCCCAGCCACAAAACCCACCTTTCAGCTATAATTTTAATTTGCTTTCGATCTTGGGGAAACCGAGGATTATTACTTCCCAAGCTCTTCCCAAGCACAAGCGCCATCACGCCCGAAATCGAGTTACCACCACAGCAAATTTCAACAAGGTTTTCTGTATCACAAAGTGTGTTGTATATGGATGACCCAGTACCTGTTGTGAGTGAAAGTGAGGCGAGTGAACCCGAGGCTGGGCCGTCAAGGGGCGGTAAACGTCCGTGCAGGCCTCACACATGGAAGGTTAATGTCGCAAAATGGCTTCGTTATGAAGGCAAGGCATACACCAGTCGTATGACCAAAAAATTACTACCAGCAAGGAAGGTAGGCTCCCCATGTGCCGATGGGTGTTACACGAAAGTCGCCCTTTTTCTCTATTTAAAAAAAAATGTCAGTTGTGCCCTTACTGCTGCAGTGACCTCAAATAATGTCATACTTTTCTGGTAACGTCATGTCATGTGAAGGATTTATGTAAACAGTTTAAATTGGGAACTTCGAGGAGAGAATAAAAACCTGATTCATTAATTAGTCATGCGATACAAAAATGCTCCTGTTGGATCTACTAACATTAATGTTTGTACCACTTCAATGTGTGCAATGTTTATTTTGCCCCCTCCCCCCCCCCCAAAAAAAATACGATTTTTTTTGGACAGTGATTTATTAACCCTTGTCAGCTGTGCAATGTTGGTTTTATTTTTTTTAATCATTATGTTATAGTTGTAGATGTATTGTGTGATACTGGTAATCTATTTATATGTATCCGTAGAGCCACATTTATAAGGTATGTAAGGTGTAATGAGTTTCTTATGTACCCCTACAGTGTCCGTCATGGCCGAGCTCAACAAAAGTCTGACGGCGATGGACTGGTTGCCACGCCTTAACGCCCGTGGTACCTTCACCGGGGGGATGTGGCTGGAGGGGGGCACCGACCCTCCCGAACTGGTGCAGGCAGACTCCTCCACGCCCCCTTCGCCTCCCACCAACAGCAAGCCACCCTACAGGTACGGTCACACAGCCATTAAGTCCCTTTAATATAATAATCCTGTGTCAAATCATAGATGTCAGGGCTGTCACGCCATACATATTAATCCCAGTGTCAGGGCTTGCTCACACTGAGACCGAAACGGACAAAGGTCTGACGCAAATTGCCCGAACGAGTGAGTCAAGTTAACAACATATCTCACATTATATTGCAATCACATCTAATTCGAAACTTTAAAATTTTATCCTGGAGGGAAGACAGTTTCCCTCTCCCTAGAAAGACAGCGAGTCTCGTAACAGGTATTACCTAAGCTGAGAAAATCATAATACCCACCGCAGCGTCACATATCCTCTGTCTCAGGATAATTTACGCCAGAATATATCCACTTCCGGTCTCAGTGTGTGGGTGATTTGAGTCAACGGCCAGAACTTCGAAATATTAGTGCATTGAATTTCCTTCATTAACTAGGGACGTAATAAAGCACACAGATAACTTAAGCTAAATTACGTAAAAGTCACCGAGTTAGGGACATAATGAAGAGACTGAATTATTTTGAATCAATAGACAAGAGTAGTCGGTATGCGAAGCGGAGATATAACCATTGACCGCTGCACCAGCTGACACAACCCGCCTGGCTCCGGAGTTCCTTTGTTTACCGTTTCTCATATCTTTCCACGTCGATTAATGCTCTTATTAGTGTAACAAATGATGAAGACGATTAAATTGGCAAAGTGATTAGAAGTACGCACTAATGACAGTACCAATCATTAGGACTGCGAAAACGTACACACTTACTAAGATACTCCACCTACTGTAGAGAATGTGGCCTTTGTGTTGGAAGAAATCTGGAACATAAGTGTACAGTTGAATACCTACATCATAAAATATAAAAAGAAATATGAACATTCCATAAACAAGAACAACTTACTTACCTCAGAATTGAATTAAGTTCTACTCACTTGTTATAACGTCAACAGTTAGTAAACATTCAGGCTCCAAATAATCAAAGGTTCGTACATTATAAGATTGCACGTCACTGATTGATTTAAACTAAAGAACGACAATAACATCCAAGAATAACATCAAAATCCCAGTTTTCCGAAGAAGACCTTCATTAACCTCGTCTACTAACTAGAGTTAAATGAACAGTGTAGTTAAGGTTGAGCCTCACCGTATATTTAGTGTTTATTTTGAGACAATATTTTCGTTCTATAAAATACACAACCAGTGAACTGCATTACGACATCATCAGCTACGAGGATTATTTCATAGTTTGTCCTGAAGCCTAAGCAGTATTTTTGAGTCTTCGACGTAAAATGTCTTACCTTTATTATTCAATGTTATAAAATGGACCATTTATTTACCTGACTATTCGTTGGTTCCTAATGGGATCCTCCTGGCTCCTTAACATTTGCCACAACATACACTCAGCCATTCACATTTTCCCATCAGCTTTTACTTATTAGTCATAATGTCTCTAAATTCTCTACATATTGTCTATCCTTGGCTACCATTTTTATGTGGTTCAAAATCACAACTGGATAATATTGTCCACATAACAAATGAATATCGCTATTATTATCAACTAAAACGGGCAATACAAGTCATGTTTCAATACAAAGAAAGTAATTGCTATTGGTGATGTACTTAAACAGTTGGAGAAGAGATATGAAGCGAGTCAAGTTGGGACCTGTCGAAGCATACGTCACTCAGGGTAATCGACTTTACTATAGTTGGTCACGCCACCCGCCAGCCATTACCACCCCCTCACTCACAACCACTACCAGTACTTGGTCCCTTGGTCTCATGTAGGCCTACAGAGTGTTCTCATACTGAATATTGGTGTGTGTGTGGGGGTACGTGCGTGTGTGTGCAGGACAAGTGTCGGAAAAGATATGCGTATATATATGGAGAGCCTTACAGGTGCGAGGAAGAGCAAATGTGGGGAAGAACAGATGTGGGGCAGGACAGGTGTGGGAAAGGACAGGTGTGGGAAGGACAGGTGTGGGGAAGGACAGGTGTGGGGAAGGACAGGTGTGGGGAAGGACAGGTGTGTGGCAGGACAGGTGTAGGACAGGGACAGGTGTGGAGTAATTAGAGTAGGTTTAAGGGGTTAACTGACGTGAAGTAGGAAGCCCTAGGGAGTAGGGCAGGAGTGACGATATAATCTTCGGTGGATGAGGTGACGAGGTCGTTCACCCTCCTCACTCAGCCATTCCTCTCATGCCTCTATGTGTGTGTGTGTGTGTTGGAGGGGGGGGGGGTGACTTCCACGTGTCATAAGAGGGTTCTTATCCTCTCCATCACATAGCTGGATCCTTCTAGTTCTGTCAACTACTTGGCTGAGTTACGAAGTGAATGCCTTCTTAACAAGTGTGGCGATTGTGTGGCTAAAGTCAAAATTGCTTTCTTGAGTGAGCGTGGCATGATAAATACTTGACTACACTGAATTTCCTCCTCAATTTGATGACGTTACTTCTTTAACCTCAGTAACAACCCCAAATACTGTGACGTCACTCCTTTTACGAAGGTTTTGATGACGTCACTCTTTTTAACCCTGTGAGAACCCCAAGCGTATGACGTCACTCCTTCAACCTCAGTGACATCCTGGAGAATGTGATAACTTTGTGCCATGATTACGTAACAAGACATTTACCGGCGTGATAAACATATGACTCTTGAATACAGTACTACTGAGTGGTATCAACACGAGTCTTACACCCTGATACTTCTCTCCTCCTTGACAGCCTTAAACTCTGCACACTTTTCTCCTCTTTGACAGCGACACACTGACCCTTCTCTACTCCTTCACAGCTACGCCAACCTCATCACACTGGCGATCAACAGCAGCAGCCGCCGGAAGATGACCCTGGCGGAGATCTACCAATGGATCATGGACAACTTCTCTTACTACCGCCAGGCCTCGTCCGGGTGGAAGGTCAGTATCAGTCACTTCCCCGCACTACTCCACCTCACCCACACCTCACACCTGCTTCATCCACACATCTCATTTGCCCCATCCCCACCTCATCCATCTCACGCACGCCTTACATTCTCCTTTTCCACGCCTCTCACCAGCCTCACTCATATCTCCCGTTTATCTTACCCACGCTACTCGTTCACCTCTATCCGCTTCACCCGCACGAGTAAAATGTACATGTTTGCACATCAGTAAATAGGTCTTCAAGACAAATCTAAGATAAAATATTGTTAATGGCAAGCCTTCATCATCAGAAATGTTTCAAAGAAGAGCCCTATAAGGACAGTGCTGATACAGAACACTGTAGAAACGGGACGTGTGTGTGAGGCGAGCCCCAGGGTCATTCCAGGAGTACCCAGTCTGACTTCTAGAAAATCCATCTGCCCTTGTCACGACAGATGGATTATTGACCATCATAAAAATGTCCAAAGATGCAGCAGCAGGCGACGACAATATACCAATGAGCATCATTAAGAAAGTAGCCCACTTATTACTACCTGTTCTCCTACACATTTGTAACTCCTCCTTCACTAGGGGCGTCTTGCTACATAAACTGAAAATTGCTAAAGTTCGCCCAGCATATAAAAAAATCTGGGGACAAAGGTCTCTTCAAGAATTACCGCCCATATTAGCCCTCCCAGCCTTAAGTAAGATACTGGAGAAGCTAGCATGTAGTTGACTAAATTCCTTTTGCAGTGTCAATAACAGCCTTACAGACTCCCAGTTTGGATTTAGAGCTAGAAGGTCGACTGAGAGTGCTCTGCTATCCCTTACTAATGACATCTTAAACTCCTTTGATGACAGTCACTTCACAGTCGGTACATTCTCGGACCTCTCTAAAGCCTTTGATACTGTCGACCATACCATCCCCCTGGCAAAGCATAAACATTACGGCGTTAGGGGCTTATTCCTATGTCAATCACTTGATTTATAATTATTATTTCCAGTTCCGGAATAATCAGAGATACGACTTAAGACACCCAGAGCTACTAAGACCACCCCCCATGAGCTCCTATCAGTCCCAAACTTTCATAAAATATCATGGTGTGGTGTGGAACAACTTACCCCCACCCATCCCAGCAAAGAATACGTTCCTTTCCTTTAAATCATCTCTTAAAAAATATCTATTGTCTAAGTATTAATATTTTTGTAACACCTTATTCTCTTACTTTTATTGTACCACCAAAACCATTATATCATATAATGTCATGTAGAAAGATAGAAATTACCATTGCAATAATTATTTATTTGCTGTCAAGACAGGATACTGACATTTTCTGTCCTCTTGTTTCACTTTAATACAACCCAAGTTGTATTGCTTCCCTCACTTATCATATTAATGTTCATCAACCCTACTATAAAATATGTATATAATTATAATATAAACGTGAAAAATAAATAAGATAAAATAAATAAAATAAATAAATAACGAAGTGATAACCGTGGTAACATTCTGATATGTTCTTACTAACATCATGTTACGTGTACTATTCCAGATGATTCTAATTGTTGCAACACAATACTTCCTCGAGATAAATGAACAGTATATAATTATCAGGTGCCACTAAGAGAGCTCAGGCTCTCAACTGGCTCAGCCATGTTAATACTGTTATTATTATCCACTGTGTATCTGCATTTTTCTGGCTAAATAAACTGTTTCAATATCAATAACTTTAGGTAAGCAGGGATGCAGTGTGGCTAGCAATGCCGTCTTCATTTCTCCATTCACAGCTGTGTGGAATAGGGGGTGCTGTCACTGGCGCAAAACAGTGACCGCAACATGTTGTTAAGCACATAACACAACTATTTCATGATAAACTACAGTAGAAAATTTTCTAAATGTCTAATTTTCACATATAGCCATGACTCTGAACGATAGAAAAACCTGCCTCATTTTTCTATCCACCTACGTCTCACCTGTCTTCATAATTCCTGTTTTTAAGACTGAACAGTAAAAGTAACACCACTGTTCCTCCTTACAGAACTCAGTGCGCCATAACCTGTCATTAAACAAATGTTTCAAGAAGGTGCCGCGCACCAAGGATGACCCGGGTAAGGGCTCCTATTGGGCCATCGACACCTCTCACACCGATGACCCTCTTTCTAAGAGGAAGAAGCAGCCCTGCCCCAGAGTGAGTATAAGGGATGCAGGAAGAGAAGAGAGGAAGATTAGTGAAAAAGAGAGACATGTGAGGGAAAGAAGGAAGAGAGAAAGAAAAAAAGGGGAAGTACCGGTTTAATAAGAAAGAATAGCAGTGTGTGTGTGTGTGTGTTTATATGTACTGTATATGAGTAGTGTTCCAAACTTATTTTCATGAGCTAGATGCTTATAATTCAGAGTTAATTCATGTTACAAGAACAGAAATGCCACCATTTTTCTTGCAGTTGAGGTTAATATAAAGTTCTTCCTCTATAGTTCAACCCGTATCTGACGATGAGCAACAACGTCAGAAACGACTCGTACACCACGACGGTCAATAAGAACAGTGTGAATACATCTACGGCGGCGGCGATGAAAGCTGCAGCTCTATCGCCAGACGTCCCCCTAAGAACTAGCAGCTCCGTCATCAACCCCTGGAGTAACCAGACCACCATCGACCCCTGGACCCAATCTCAGTCGTTCTGGAACACCATCCCCGAGGGTGAGTTGCTCCCCTCGATGTGTTGGAGTGGCATGGGCGAGGTGTGATACTGAGGAAGGGGGAGGACGAAACCTTAAGGAGAGGGATTTTGGGTGGGAGGTTGTGTTATGAACCCTACCAGAGAGTCTTTGAGCAGGAGGTTTTAAGGGACGACTTTAAGAAGTAGGTTTACAACCCTTTAGCAACGATTCCCGTACTGTCTATGGTAAAAGTTCTGGTGTGTCAATTTTGCATTTCCTGTTTTCTTTCGTGAGTTCCTAAATAACACTCTGTGGTAATGCTTGCTGGGGATAATAACTACCACAATCGACAGCAGTTTCATCTAGTGTTGCGCAATAGTTAACTTCGTTATTGCTGAGCTTTGTACATTTTGTTTCCTTACCCTTTCACCTAAATTGAAATTATGTTAATCTTGGTAAAGGTTCGGAAAAGGACGACCGCGGAAACTACTAATAAAAATAGATTTTCTGCTGTATTTTGTGGTGTTTCAAGAGATTCTGACCTTCATTTCCGTCGCACATGAACAGTTTTTGTGATATTGTGATATGCCCCCAATTACTAACAATAATGGTTGCACAAAGTGGGCAAGGCTTTGAAGTAGATGGAAATTATGGGTTAAAAATACAAGGAAAAACCTGACGAAGCGAAACCTAACCAGGAAAAAAAATAAAATAAATAAATAAATATATATATATATATATATATATATATATATATATATATATATATATATATATATATATATATATATATATATATATATATATATATATATATATATATTAATAAATTAATAGTAATGTTTACTTCTATATCTCTTACTTTTGAATGTATGACTGACCATAGAAGACCATGTAGAGATAATTATAATACATAAAAATGAATAGTTTCATAGACAACCTAACCTAGCTTAATCTAACTTAACCTACTTTAGGTATAATTTGGCTATAGTGTACTGTATTATGATGTTAAATGACGTCTTAAATGAAATAGAGCAAATTTTACCGTAAACAAATTTATTTCTATTCAGCTGTAACAACAAAAACTAAAAATAAAACCCTTGCCTAGGTTACGTTAGGAGCTATTTCATGAACTTGACAAAATGCCCCGATCTAACCCAATCTAACCTGACCTAACTTTGGTTAGGTAAGTTAAGTTTGGTTTCGTTGGGTTAAGTTGCTTTAGGTTAGGTAAAGAACTAGGCAATTTGATGCAGGCGCACACACACACACACACACACACACACACACACACACACACGAATGTAATGAGACCTATTAATACTACTGTATGTTCAGATAGGAGTAAAATTCTGAAGGAAGGGTGTGGATGAGCTTAGTGTTACTTGAAAAGCCAGACGCCCAGTTATTCTAGCTGAATATGTATCTTTGCAGGGTTCGCAGTGGATGGTCGATCAGGAGCAAATATCCCTATGGGTATGGGCATGAGCGTGGGTATGGGTGGGATAGGCGAGGGAGAACCTGCTGGTGTAGACGGTATCACCATGAAGGACTGTGATCTGCATCTCCTCAATAACCTCACGCCGGAGTTACTCAGGGAATACACTGATCTATTTACATCTTCGTCTGTGGTAAATCAGAGTGCAGTAGGAGGTATGGGTTTTGTTTCTGGGACAATACCCATGTCTGTGCCCATGCCCACAGTCACGCCCACGTTTACAATCGTGTCTACTCGAAATACACCAGTTGACACTGGACCCATCCCCCTACAAAGTGCATCAGGAGAGACACTTGAGACATTAGTGGCAGACCCTTTACTTGTGTCGAATGCTGTCCCACCCGACGATGTATTGAGATCTCCCCAGCAAGTCAGTAGTCCCGGAGAGCTGCCCCTGGATGGTAGTTTCAGCTTAAGTGGACATAGTGACGTGGGAGAGAACAGCACCTCTCTGGGTGCCCTCAGTGAGACAGTGAGTGCTGCTAGCCACGGGTCTGGGGGCACCGTCACCATCATGAGACGTGAACGCCAAGTCTCTAGTCCTCAGCAGCTGTCCGAGCCCCTGACTTGCCTCCTGGCTCCATTGACACCCCCAGGACAAAGTCGTAATGTGCTTTACACCAATGCTACAGCTGAAGATGATGGGCTAGACGGGGCGCTGGTGTGTGGTCTGGCCGAGGATATGGAGGCCATACAGGTAGGTCTCATCACTGGTTCAGGTCCGCACTCTGACGACGAGGAAATCACCGATGATTTTAACTGGGACAAACTCCTCTAACCCAGTTTTTGTGACCCGTTGGGGAATTTATCTCGGCCACAGACAATTTAAAAGTAGGAGTTTACGGGGGAAACAAACTTTACTCCTGATTGGAATATGAAATTATTGGCTCAGATTGGAAGTTCTTCAGAGTTATGAGCATTTGTGTTTTGGTGGCAACCTACAGTAAAAGGGTCACAAAATCAGTTATTTTATTCATAAAACTAGGTTAAGATGTTTATGTTCTGGTATGCATGATGTTTCCTGGTCAGTCTTATGACAAAGTTTCTTTACGTCATGGTACTCATACCTCGGATATATATATATATATATATATATATTATTTCTTCTCATTTAAGACTGTTAATTGTAAGAGTTGATATTTAAATAGTTTTATATAATTTATGAACAAATCTATATTCCGCATATTTTTCACTGTTTTATGGTACAATATACGGTGTTGTATATAAACTCTTTATATTATTATAATGTGTGCAACAAATGTCCAATAATAAGATTGTTATTTCTTGTTAATACTATGTGAATAATGTGTTCAAAGCTGGAGACCCTAATGCTATATTTATACGAAAATCTACTATCTAACCCACCCTGCAATAATTGTGTGAAGTGCCACAATAGACCTGACCTCTCCTCACCCTGGCGTGCCTTCCCCAAACATAATAATTAGTGCTATGATAGATTCTGTTTGGGTCTATAGATGAGTCTTGTGGCGTTGTCTTCAGTGCAGTTTATGTTCTGTGAAGACTACAGGGAACCGTTAGCTAAACCCGCAACTCCTTATGACTGCCAGTCGTTCAAACACTTACTACTTTACAGTTTTGGTGGTATGTAAATTAGTATTTTGTTCTGCCAATATTTTATATGATTTTCCCCTGTACTTACTACATGATATCTGATGCGTCCATAGCACTGTGCAAGTGCAACATTAGGAGGAGTTTTGGTGGTCTTGTAGCTTGACAGTTACATATCAAGCAGGTAAACCAAAAGAATCACACCCAGCCATCACATTATCAAACCTGCTAAAAAACTACCTCTTGTGTTTTCTGCTTTTTCACGGGTTAGCAAAGAACCGGAAAGTTTATATAACTTTGGGAATTAACTAAAAAAATGTGGTTTTACGTATAGCAGTTATCTTTCAAAATATGTTGGAGAATGCAACGTGTTACCTGAGTCTGTCCATAACCGAGAAATTCCTCGTAATGTAGTAATAGAGTCTAATGTACTCTTACTGTAGAGTCTAATGAACCTTTCACAAGTTAATAGTTGTATATAAACTAACAGTGAGGGGCACCGGGCTAACGTTATACTCTGTAGATATGTCGAGTAATGATGTTTCAGCTGGTCTTCATAACTCTTGGAACTAATCTAAAAAGACCATAGGTATCTCCTTGTCTGGAATCTGGATAGTTACAGACCATTGTTTTTAGGCATATCTTTCTTATACCAGTTGCCGATCCATAGAGGTTCTGAGAGTTGATAGTTTCCCAACAAGACAGTTTTAGGCCCGAATTCGGAACGGTGGTTTGAGCCTGGGATTTGAGCTTGGCTCAGGCGTGCAAATCGGAATTCCTTGATCAGAGAGTTCCTGTAGCGGATTACCCATATTCAGAACATCGGCTTGAACCCTGGATAGGGTAATTTGTTACATTGTTTTCTATTACGAGCAAGGATTCGAACACTGAAATCCCAGCCAATCACGTTTCAGTTACATCATTATGACAACCAATCACCATCGAGAGTAATGTTTAAAAGATTATGGTGGTGACTATGACTCGACGAGTTTTTACGGAGGAGAAATCTCTCCTTGCACATCATAAGTTATTTATAGTACTATAATTACAATCAAATTATGATCAAATTATAATGATTTATGGTACTGTTACAACGTGCTTTGTTGTTATATGATAACAAAGAAATTAACAGAGGAAGAATTATGACAAACAAATTATAGATATAATCCGGGACAGGTGTCAATATTCATCACCAAAGATGAATCATTCCAAGGTGTAGTACCCTGGCTTGGTTCTGTTCGGGGCTGAGATACAAATAAAATTATCCATGAAGTATGGTAATTAGGTTTGCCAAAGC
Source organism: Homarus americanus (assembly GCF_018991925.1). Taxonomy (NCBI): domain Eukaryota; kingdom Metazoa; phylum Arthropoda; class Malacostraca; order Decapoda; family Nephropidae; genus Homarus; species Homarus americanus. The sequence continues at coordinate 6,931 of NW_024713151.1, read as the reverse complement.
GGACCACGTACGAGTGGATTGAAATGTTAAAAAAATAAAATAAAACATCCTTTTATCGACTCAGATCGTTCAGAAAAGCAGTCCACATCAACCACTGATATTAAAACCGAACAAATGTGTGCGATAGTTCTCGACGACAGGAGAGGAATGATCGATCAAGTCGAAGACACATTGGAGTAGCCGTGTTTCTGCATATGCAACACTCAACAGGCCCTAAATCCACTACGTTTGTACAAAATGGGTTCCCAAATAAAGTACAGCTGTTTGGACATGACGTGTCCTTAAAAGAATTTCAGTACTTAGACATTAGCTGGTAAAATTATACGAATACCTACAATATTCTGGGATTCCCTTGAACCAACAAAGTGAAAAGTTTAGCAGCTTTCTGCGAAACAGTCAATTCGGACAAAATGCAGTGGAAAGCCTATTACGACCTCTGAAAGTAGCTTTGAGAGGCTGTCGATATACCAAGGGCGACAGGACGAAGGCAGTGCAAGCGTGGTTCTGCCGGACCAAGTGTGGTGAAAAAATGAGACCTTTTCCAATCTTGTAAAATGCAAAATAAATATGAAACATTGTGGATAGTTTCGGGCTCCATCTTCTGTGGTCTCCTGAATGTGGTTGTTATTGTTTGTCTCGTTTGATTTTCAGGTCTTGGTAGTTGCTATATACCTTGACCCTTTCTCTGAGACCACGAAGTTATCTCGTAAGTGGGTTGGTCTCTGTGAATATTCTGAAAGTCCTGTAGGACAGGTACGGTTTCCCCTTGTCAGTCTCTGGGTCCTGTAGTTCATATTTACTTTGATCTGTCTCTGGGTCTTCAAGTCCTTCTTCTCTTGTGTATTGGATGAACCTGGTAGTTTTCAACCCCTGTAGTCATCGTATGGTTGGTCGCTGATTGTGTGTTTCGTTTCCTGATCGACTGATAGACGTCTTCTTGGCCGTGTGCTTAGTACTCGACCACCACCACACCCAACTCCTACACACTTATCTCGGCCGCTCTGCTATGCAAAGTTTCATCTAATACTTTCTATCCCCTCTGCGGTCATTTAGTTTAACTTACCGATCCAACTATCCATATTTGAGCGATAATTTTAAATCTTACATCCTCACGTCAGTGGAGGGGAGGGGAGGTTGGTCCACACAGTCACTGGTTGACTGTTTTATCTAGAAAATAATAATAATAATTGAACTTTTTGACAATTATCATGAGTGTTATGGTCCAGCTGTGTACCAAGTCAGCATGTGAACCATGGATGCTGGCATGTAGTGGTTCACTGCGACGTGTCTGCAGGTTGTGTCAGAAGTGCCCAAGTATTATATTAACAGACTCATGTGCCTAATGTCGTGTGCCTTGTTCTCAATAAACCAATATTATGATAAAGAGTTTCTCTCTGTTCCTTATAGGTAGTTAAAAGTTAGTGGAATTTTCAAATTGAGTATTTGAAACTTATGAAAATTTAAAAATGGTTGAGTAAACATTTCAAATTTTTGAAGAAAATATTTTTCATTTTTTTTAATATTTGAAAACAAATAGGTTTTTTTATAAGAAATGTCTTCAAAAATGTTTTTCATTAATTTTTCTTAATAAATAACTTAATTTTCTTTCTTAAAAGTAATATTAAAAATGTTATTCTGAAAAAGAAATAAAAAAAATTTCAAAAATGTTCTTCAGAAAATGTTCATAAAAGTGCTCTTCAAAAAATGTTCTTCAAAAGAAGGTTAGGTTACGTTGTAAGGGCGGAAACTATCGTCCTGCTCGTTACCGCTGCTTACTCGCTCGTTTGCTGGTGCGGACAACACCTGGGCGGTTGGACAGAGGTGAGAACGGCAGCTGCTACCTGTGTCAAGAGCAGATTCACCCCAGCCGCCATACAGTCACTATCTCGCTACCCCGCTGTTCGTCAAATTCTGGCTCTGATCTCATCATAGGTCCTGGACTCGTGGGCTGTGTCCCAGACCTTCACTTATCGACTGTCAATTCTCTGGTCATCTACCACTACCACGGCCGTCAGTACATCTCATTCCGTCTGTGCCCCGGTGTTCTCCTGCCATTTCAAGACAATCGGCCGCTGTCGCTTGAGTGTGGAGTTGAATAGACGCTTCTCTACCCTGAGTGTGCATCACCGTGTTCCAGAACCTTCCCCCAGGGCCACTACCGTAGGAAATATCTCTTCATTGTTTGATTCTATGGTTGTTTGATCCCATTAATTGCTGACTCCCCTTTATTGTTCGATTCTATCAATTGTTGACTCCCATTAATTGTTTGATTCCATTAATTGCTGATTCCCATTAATTGTTTGATTCCTTTAATTGTTTGCTTCCCTTAATTGTTTAACTTCATTAACTATTGACTGCATTAATTGTTTGACTTCCGTAATTATTTCATGTTGTTGAGTGGTGTCAGAGTTTTGTGTTATATTTTTTATAGTAATGAGATGTCAATCTCAAACGGTTGTTTGTTATTCCTCAGAAACCCATGGTCCTTGACTTTCCTTTATTAAGAACCTGATTGGTCTGGTAAGAGATTTCTATCCCTAATTCCCAGGCCTTTACATAGGTTAAGTTCGGTTAGTTGGAGGTAGGTTGGGGTAAGTTAAGGTAGGTTGGAGAGATTAGGCTAGGCAAGGTTAGTTTACGTTTGGTTAGGTTGCTAAGAAACTTTTCATTAATATACAATATTGTTTAAAAAAAAGATACTGCTGTTAGGCAATTATCCATATTTAATGTAACCATTGATCGTCGTCATATTGGGTAACTATGGCTGGCTCAGGTGGATAACTCCTCTATTCCTCTTGCCTGAATAAAACCCCTGTCCATCATCTCTATTCAATAACAGTTATATGGTGGGGTTAGGGACCTGAAAAATCCATCGATAAGTGATCAATCGTATATAAATGTTAATAAATTATGGGGGAAAATATATTCGGTTCCTGAGCCCCTGAAGAGCCCAAACAACTCAAATAATTTATAAACATATATTAGATATGTTGGGAGGCAGACCGTGGCAGCATCCGCGAGTCAGAGTCTAATCAATGCCTCCCAGACAAGACCATACTCCGTCTTAGAGAGGAGTGCGGGGAGTTTGTACGTTTAGGGCTGTAAGATGGAATAATATTATGAGTTATGATATGCTTTCCCATGTGTAGAGGTGGGCATGTCTGAACTGGGGGGAAAGAGGTTCAGGGGAAGGATAATGGGAGGATTGAAGGGTGCAGTGGCTAAACACCGCTTGCGTTACTTTGGGTTTTAAGTTGGAGGCAGCAGCAACCTGTCTGGAGGGAGTGGCCAGACAATGAATCGGGTGAGCGTCAGGTCAAACGTCAGGTGCGTGTTGGGTTGGGCAAAGAAATATCTTGGTCTTCTATCTTGGTATTCTTGTTACCTATCTTGGTCTTGGTCTTCTATCTTGGTATTCTTGTTAGCTTGAAGTTCATTTTGGTCTTTTCCTCCTCTTCTTGCTCTCTTGGACTGTCCATTCGGTAGTGTTTGGGTCCTGTTCTTCGTCGTCATTGTGCTCTAGGTTTTCGTAGATGTGAAAGAAGTCAGAGGGGGTGAGCTTGGTCTCGTGGGGTTCTGCCCCTGGGGTCTCGTGATGTTCTTGGGGACTGGTAAATTATTCTCGTACTGTACTTCTTTTCTTCGGTTTCTAATGTGTGATTTAGGGTTTGTGTGTTACTTTAAAAGTACTTAATTAGTTAAACCCCTTAAATTTCAATTCTGAGAAAAAAGTATATTTTAGCCAAAAATTTTGTAAGGCATTAGACTTACCTTTTTAGTGGTTTTGGGCCAAAAAATTAGATTTTGCTGAAAATCACAGTATGGGTACTCCTGAATTTGCTGATTATGAGTATATGGTCCAGGATTCGATTGCAGAGTAATTAGTGGCCAAAATGACCCTTGAAAGATTTTACTGACATTTCTCAATGCTAATTACTCATCAACTATGGGTTTCCAAGGTGTGATTTAGGGTTTGTGTGTTATTCTGAAAGTACTTAATTAGTTAAACCCCTTAAATTTCAATTCTGAGAAAAAAGTATATTTTGGCCAAAAATTTTGTTAGGCATTAGACTTACCTTTTTGGTGGTTTTGGGCCAAAAATTAGATTTTGCTGAAAATCACAGTATGGGTACTCCTGAGCTTACTGATTATGACTATGTGGTCCACGTATCGATTGCAGAGTAATAAGTTCCCAAAATGACCCTTGAAATATTTTACTGACATTTTTCAAGGCTCATTACTCATCAACTATGGGTTTCCAAGGTGTGATTTAGGGTTTGTGTGTTATTCTGTAAGTACATAATTAGTTAAACCCCTTAAATTTCCATTCTGATAAAAAAGTATATTTTGGCCAAAATTTTGTAGGCATTAGACTTACCTTTTGGTGTTTGAGCCAAAATTAGATTTTGCTGAAAATCACAGTATGGGTACTCCTGAGCTTCTGATTTTGACATGTGGTCCACGTATCGATTGCAGAGTAATAAGTTCCCAAAATGACCCTTGAAATATTTTACTGACATTTTTCAAGGCTCATTACTCATCAACTATGGGTTTCCAAGGTGATTTAGGGTTTGTGTGTTATTCTGTAAGTACATAATTAGTTAAACCCTTAAATTTCCATTCTGTAAAAAGTATTTTTGGCCAAAAATACGTTTCTCCGCTCCATACTGAAATTTTGGAACAAAAATCATACTTTTTTACGAAATTGACAAAATTGTAAAGACTAAAGCTCAGATTTTGGCCAAAAATGACGCTTCTGAAGGTAATTTACAGCTTAACTATTTAAGTACATCCAGAATAAATATGAAATGACCTCGAAACCCGTAAGTAGCGAGAATTAGCATGGCAGCAAAAAGTTACTCACAAATATTTTAAAAATCACGGAACATTTTTCAAAAAGAATGGAATGTTATAATCAAGATATCAACCTAAAGGAATATAGAGATCCTGCTGAGCATTATCTAGAGTACCTATACTGAAAATTTTGAACAAAATCCTATTTTTTTGGGCTTTAAATGATATACCTGTGGTGTCTAAAGCTCATGATTTCATTAAAATACTTTTTTCTCTGAACTAAAATTTAATGTCCTCAACTATTTAAGCACATCCAGAATAATACACAAGCATCAAACAACTTCGAAAACCCATAAGTGGCGAGTAATTAGCATTGCAAAAGTACTCTCAAAATATTCTCAAAACTATTTGTTTATTTTCAAAAGCCATTTGAACAAGTTATAATCAAGATATCAAATTTTGGTTAATAGATCCTTACAGCACATTCAGGAGTAATTTGCTCGAAATTTTGAACAAAATCCATTTTATTGAAATGACAAAATTGTAAGTCTAAGTCTTTAAAGATTTTTGGCCAAAAATATTTTTCTCTCTGAACTAAAGCAAAATTTAATAAACAACTATTTAAGTACATCCAGAATAATACACAAGCACCAAGAAATGACCTGAAAACCCATATGGCGAGTAATTACATTGCAAAAGTAATTAAAATATTCTAAAATCATTTGAACATTTTCTAAAAGCCATTTGAACAAGTTATAATCAAGATATCAATTTTGGCTTAACAGATCTCACAGCACATTCAGGAGTAATTTATACTCGAAATTTCTTGGAACAAAACCATTTTTTGGCCGAAATGACGAAATTGTAAGACTAAAGCCTGCACACTTTTGGCCAAAATACTTTTTCTCTCTCTGAACTAAAATTCTAATGTGCCTAACTATTTAAGCAATAATCTCAGAACAATACACAAGCACCAAGAAATGACCTCGAAAACCCATAAGAAGCGAGTAATTAGCATGGCAAGTAATTTAAAATATTCTAAAAATCATTTCAATATTTTCTAAAAGCCATTTGAAATAAGTTATAATCAAGATATCAAATTTTAAGTTAACAGATCCTGCTGTTACTATCTAGGAGCACTATACTGAAATTTTGAACAAAATCCATTTTTTGGCCGAAAATGGCAAAAATTGTAAAGTCTAAAGCTCCAAAGGATTTTTGGCCAAAATACGTTTTCTCTCTGAACTAAAAATTTAATGTGCCTAACTATTTAAGCACATCCAGAATAATACAAGCACCAAGAAATGGACCTCGGTTCCATAAGTGGCGAGTAATTAGCATTGCAAAGTAATTAAAATATTCTAAAAATCATATTTGGAATGATTTTCTAAAAAGCCATTTGAACAAGTTATAATCAAAGATATCAAATTTTGCCAATGATCTTCAAGCAATATTCAGGAGTACCTATACTGAAATTTCCTTGAACAAAATCCATTTTTGGCCGAATGACGAAAAATTGTAAGGACTAAAGCTCTTGTATGATTTTGGCCAAAATACTTTTTTCTGAACTAAAATTTAATGTATTTAACTATTTAAGTACATCCAGAATAATATTAGTTGCCACCAAGAAATTAATTGAAAAAACCCGTAAGAAGTAGTAATTAGCATGGCAAAAAGTAATTAAAATATTCTAAAATCATTTGAACATTTTCTAAAAGCCATTGAACAAGTTATAATCAGATATCAATTCTTGCTAACAGATCCTTGTTGTTAATATCTAGGAGTAATTATACTGAAATTTTGAACAAAATCCATTTTACGAAATGACAAAAATTGTAAGTCTAGCCTTAGCGATTTTTTGGCCAAAATACTTTTTTTCTCTCTACACCTAAAAATTTAATGTCCCTAACTATTTAAGTACATCCAGAATAATGAAGCACCAAGAAATACCCTCGAAAAACCATAAGGGCGAGTAATTAGCATTGCAAAAAGTACTCAAATATTCTAAAAATCATTTGAAACATTTTCTAAAAGCTATTTGAACAAGTTATAATCAAGATATCAAAACCCATAAGTGGCGAGTAATTAGCATTGCAAAAGTAATTAAATATTCTCAAAACTATTTGAACATTTCTAA